>NC_136500.1:75019973-75217473 GCF_053919585.1 Euprymna scolopes | reverse complement strand
AACGTATCTGCAATTTGATTGACCTTTCTTATTCTCTGCAACCTCTCTGTCACTGACGTGATGTTGCTAGTCTCAGTTTTTTCTATAAATACTTCTATGGCATGTGTTCTTCAGAATTGTCTTATCTATTCCATGTTCCATCTTGTTTCGCTTGTTTGTTGGTCTAGTAGTCTCCATAAATTTGCTGTTTTGATATCTCAATATAATACAGCTTCCTATTCCAATAGCGTCTTCCCAAGCTTGTGGAACTCTTTTTCTGCTGACTGTTTTCCTCCTCAAGACTAAGATCAATAGGTATCTCCTGTTTTGGTGATAATTATGTCTCATTCTTTTTTACTCTTTAAATTTGTTTTAGTTTCATGCCTTGATTCCCACCCCTCAAAATAAAAGATAAAAAACATTTAAATATGGCACTAAATTGTCATACGACATATAAAGAATATTATAGTTTTCAAGATACTCTTTCTGAAAAAAGTGAAATATTGTAGGAATGAATGTATTAAATTAAATGTGAAAGAGTCTTTTCTAAAAAAATGAATTAACTTTCTATTTATTGTACATTTCTGTAAATACATCTTTAATCTCAATGCTTTTTGAATATACCTTATTGCTTTATAGTAATTTATTTGCAGGAGAAAATGCCACTAAATTCTCTTTTTTGTCTAAATGAATAAATGTGAAAACTTTTGTTTCATTTATCATGACTATATTATCATCGAAATGACTCGCTGTTAGTTGAATCTATAATACAACATATAGAGAGCATCAACCCAAACACAGTTATATGTATGACTAATTTGTACAACCATCTTTTAACAGTTCACAATAAATTAATATTTGGGGTTATTCATTTGGAATTTTACTTTCTTATATATATGCAATAGTTTTATCGATATCATATTAAATATTAAAATAATTTAAAAGAAAAAGGATTAATTACCAAATCTTTTTGCATAATACTAGTAGGCTGCCTGGGATTGCTGGTTGTAAAATACGCTTAAATATGATATTTTTATTAGTGCAGATTTTGTATTTATTATTATATTATATTGGACCCGATATATAGTAATGATTTAAAAAGTAAAAAAAAAAAACGACTTGTGCACCACCACCAAGAATCGAAACCAAAAAGTTTAGCTTATGATTTACTTGTTTCTGTGACATTAATGCCTGAGCTATGAAGACACGTATCTGTAAGGCTAAAAATTAAAACATGAACCAATAGCTATTATGTTACGCATGCATATTCATAATGCTGTCGTCTGACCTTTACCTGGCAAATTCCATTTTCTTAATTTTCACACTTTTACACAGATTTTCCCCGGCTAAAACCTAAATATAAAGTTTTGCATGGGTTCGAAATAACCTATATATTAAGTTTTGTATCTGTAGACCAAAATCTGACAGGAGTTTGGTAGGCCAAATTTGTTAAACAAATATATATATGCATACATAAATATATATAGAAAGAGCTTTGCATTTACTATAACCTTTTTACGCAAATATTACACAAGTATGAATCATGTAGAATATCTGCATGAATATAATTACAAGTAATAGTCAACTAAAGATGATCATTCCATAAGAAAACCGAAAAAACTAATACAGAATTAATTAAAATAAATGTTTAAAAGAATATGCAAATTAGCTAGATCTTTTGCAGATATATGCAATTCCGCAATCCATATATAACAAAGTTTTATTTTCTTTTTAAATAAACCGAAAAAACCGGTCTCCTGTTTTTTCTGTTTATTGCTTTGGCTGTCCCCGACATCCAAAGACCAGCTACCAGCCCCTCTTGGGCTGGTTAAAGCTTTTGTTTTATTGTTTTTTCGCCTCCTGTTGAGGCCATTAACTGTTTTTCTATTTTTTCCAGGTTTGTCTCTCTCCCCGGGCTCGACTTAAATAGCTGGCCGGTCTGCGTCTGAGGTGGTTCGGAGTCACATCCAACATAATCCTCAGCCAGGCCAAATCGGCGGGTCTGAGCCAGGGAGAAGACGCAGAGGGGGAGGGTAGCTGGTCCGGGCTCCAGGGCACAAATGCCTAGCCCGGGGTCCAGTTCCCAGAGGGGGCTTCGGCCCAATCTGGGGGCCGGATCAGGCCCAGAAAAGGTTACACCACGCGGTCCGGGCTCCGCTTCTTTGCCTAGCCCGGGTTCTGGTGGGCGTGTCCCTGACACGCCCGCCGGTTCAGGCCCGGTAGATAGACGTAGAGGTGCAGTTGGTGCTGTCCCCCGCACCATCACTGTAGAGGAGTCCGTTGCACTAGGCGGCGGCTCCTGGACTATTGAAGACACTGCTGTCCCCGGCAGTGGTAGGTTTAGGCCAGCTGTGAGAGGTGATCCATCTCGGTGGGATCGGCAGAGGAAGAGGGCTTTAACTGTCAGCCCTCCCGCCCATAGGAGGACAGAACTCCTAGGGTCGGGATTAAGACCTTCCACCTCTGCTGATTTCTCCACATTGAGAACCACCGGGCTGGATCAGGCGTCCAAGAACGCAGTGCCGGACGACCGGGAAGAGGCCATAAATATGCTCTCGTTCCTGGATTCCCAGCTGAATACGACATTGGGCGACGATCTACAGTGCAGTAGTGATGACAGCAGCCAGGACGAGAGCGAGAAGACTGGATTAATAGGCCAAGCAAGAAAATCCCGGTCCAGGAAGAAGAAGGGGGCTGCTCGTACAGAACAAGAGAATGGGGCAGTTGGTGCCACACCTGTGCAGAAGCTATCGTCCCCGGCGGAGAGCCCGGCAGATTGGCCTACACTGCCGGGTGCCAGTACGCAGACGAGCGAAAACACCTGTTCAACAATCCCGCCGGGGCAGAGAACACCACCCTTGCCGGAAACACCGATGCCAGCAACACCGACGCCCTCGGCAGCAGAGAAAGTGTGGGGTCCCCAGTCCCAGCTTACTCCTGAAGACTACCGTCAGTTGTTTAACTCGAAATATAAGGAGTACACTGACGGTAACATCATTAAACCTCTTCCAGGAGTGGTGGAAAGATTATCCACAAGGATAATATCTCTGGTCACCACAGACTGGAAAAAGAAAAGCTTAACGGGAGTGTCAAAAGACATTATGGCGGAGATGCTGGGAGAACTTACAATACCTGCGACGTACATTTGTCGTCGCAGTTATGCAATGTGGGACCTGCTGCTGCCAACCGACGATGACGCGGTAAAGTTGTCCAAATGCGATTGGAAATGGAAAAGTATACGGTTCAAGCCAGTATATCTGAGCAGGAGCCAAACAACTGTCCACATTTTAGGCGTCCCCTGGTTCCTGGACTCTGTGCAAATTGGCGCAATAATGAGCCAGTATGGGGACGTCGAAGCTGTCCTCCCGGCCCGTGGTCCCCGTAGCCTTATGGTAGGGGACTACTTAGTTAGAATGCGTTGTGACCGGGAGGGCTTTCAGAAAATCCCGGCCCTGCTCAAAAGCGATGTTTGGACGATGAGCGTCATCGTCGAGGGGCGAAGACCACACTGTTGGCATTGCCAACAGATAGGCCATATGGCAAGGGATTGCCCGAAAAGGATCCCTCAGACAACAACAGTAGAGAAACAGAAGGGTGTGGCACCAGTAGCCCCTGAGAAACCAGCCGGAGGGGGCATGACATCAACTGCAACACCAACAACATCGGATGGCTGGACCAAAGTGGTAAAGAAAAATGGGAGAACCACAAAGACCCCCTCCACAAGAGAGCAGCCCCCTGATGTACAAGGTCGGCCAGTTCCCGCAGGGTCGTCCACGAATCCTTCCACCGACATGTCAACAAAGGAAGTTTCCAGCGGCCAAAAACGAATCCATCCGGTCTCCTCATCAGACTCTGAAGGGGAGCAGGAAGAGCAACACGCTGAGTGCAAAGGACAGGCGTCGGTGGCAGAGTGCCAAGGCCCTAAGAAAGACACCAAAAAAGAGAACAAGAAGGCCAAAAAGAACAAGGAGGCTGGGCCCCGTTCCCCGTCCCCAATGAACGTAGAGAATACTGTCTCTACGGTTCAGCCACCCAAAACCCCAACCCAAACCCCTTCGGCTGAACCAAAATCCCCACCCCTATTTGATACCCCCCAACCCGGCGCTCGATCATTGTCCCGGGAGAAACCGGTGACTCCAGACAACAGCAGAAGAGCTGCCTCAGCGTCTCCAGTTAGGAGAGAGAAAACGAAAAAGCTCCCCTTCTTTCCTGGAGACCGGATTTGTGATGTAGACCCCCTTCATGCCGATACTTATATCACTCAGCGGCATAGGGGTCTACTTAAACCATTAAAGGAGTTGAACAAAGTGGAAGGGAAGAAGGTGACAAATCCAAAAAACTTCCCTGATGCCCCCTTAGTCATGACCTTTGTGCGTCAAACAAGAACTGGACGCACAAAGGCCATGTGGAATATGATAGAAGAAGCCAAGGGGGCAATAACAAATATAAAGTTGGTGGAAGAGGAGCACGACTCCCTCAAACAGCTGGCATCTAGGTGCGAAGGGAGGGTCCCTATTTACGTCCACCCTTGTTTTTATAGGGCCCTCAAATTAACTTTTCCATTGGATGTCGGGGGTATTGCGCGAGACGGACGAGTAACGTCCGAGTTGCTTTCGGGCAACCTCGCCCAATCCTGCGGCACCCTTGGTACAAAAGACTTTAGGCCGGTGGTTGCGGATATCTAGGCACAATGGCCACGTCCTTGAGCCTGTGTAGTTTGAACGCAAGGGGCATGAGGTGCCGAAGCAAAGCCGCTAGGGTACTGAGGGACCTCATGTCCATGAACATAGATGTGGCTACGTTACAGGAGACTCACTACAATTCCGTTGACGATCATCGGGTGCTGGAGGGGCATTATGATGTCTTTTCAGCATACGGTGATAGTCAAAGTAGGGGGGTTTCTTTGTTAGTTAGGCGCACCCTTTCTGCAACGGTTAGCGTTGTTCACGCGGATACTGATGGTAGACTGATCGTGGCCGATGTTGCCGTGGCAAATAGAGCGTTTCGAGTCGTCGTGGTTTATGCGCCCAATTGCGTACGGGAGCGGGTTTCCTTTTTCCGGCGGTTGGAGGTGTTTCTCGGGGGTTCGGAACGGTTAGTCTTAGTGGGTGATTGGAATGCCATCCTTGATCCCAGGGTAGATAAGGTGGGCGGGACTAGAGGGACGGATGGGTGTGAAACCAGTCTGTTGGACCTGATGGCTAGATGCGATCTGGTAGACAGGTATCGGGTGGATCATCCGGGGCGGGAGATGTGGACGTGGCTCTCTAGCAGGCCTTCCGTTTCAAGTACTTACTTGGATCGGTTGTTAGTTAGAAGAGGCAACATAGAATACATATCTTGTCCCACGTTCCACTGGTTAGGCCACTCTGACCACAAACTACTTGTGGCCAGATTAGATCTAGATAGTAACCCCAAGTTAGCTGGGTACTGGAAGTTAAATACCTCCTTACTGGAGATAGATGACTTCCGGGAAAGGCTAACTAAACACATTCAGAAGGGATTAGTGGGGGCGGTTACCGGGAATAAGTGGTGGGTAAACGCCAAATCTAGCATTAGAGACTTCTCTGTCAAATATGGCCAACGCCTCGCGCTAGATAGGGCCAAGGCAGAGAAGCGTCTAGAGGATAGACTATCCCGGGCGGTGGCAGGGGGGGATTCCCTAGAAATAGGCCTAGCTAAGGCGGACCTGAGTCGTTTGGCTAGCGAACGATATCAGGGCCAGGTAGTTAGGGCTAGAATTAAAAAGATGCCCAACGAAGCTGTGAATGTGGATAGATCTGAACGTGTCCGTTCGCTCGGGCGCAAATCGGATAATTACATTCGTAAGATTCAGAGCCCGGAAGGGCACTCCTTAGTGTCGGCTCGGGGGATTTGCGAGCGGTTTCGGGTGCACTTTGAAGATCGTTTTGCACAGCTGTCCAGGCTCCGCGTCCAGGAGTTTGGTAACTATTTGGCTGGCTCGCCCCGCCTGGAGGCGGCCCGAGCGGCTAGTTGCGATGGTCGGGTTGCAGAGTGTGAGGTCGTAGCTGCTATGAAGCAGGTCGCCTATAATAGATCACCAGGACTCGATGGACTGCCCTACGAGCTATACTTGAGGATGTCGCACATGTTTGTCCCGATTCTGACGGGTGTGTTTAACCACTGGTTTGACACGGGATCTATCCCGAGTCAGGTTACCAAAGGCGTGGTCACACTTCTGAAGAAGAAGGACACACATGTTGGGGGGTTGGATGATTTTAGGCCCATCACGTTGTTGAACACGGATATTAAAATCCTGGCCCGAGTGCTGGCGAATCGTTTGCAGGTTGTTATCACTGACTTGATCGAACCGGATCAGACTTACGCTGTGAAGGGGAGATCAATTCAAAACAATTTGCATTTGATTCGTACAGTCCTAGAAAACCTAGAAGACGACACTGAAGCCGCGCTGATCAATTTAGATCAGTCCAAGGCGTTCGATAGGGTGGATCATCGTTTCCTGATGGCTGTTTTAGAGACCGCCGGCTTTGGGTCCGGCTTCTGCAGATGGATTTCCATTTTGTATGCTCGTCCGACGGCAGTTGTGCAGGTCAACGGGGTGCGGTCGGCGCCGTTCGCGGTTTCTCGGTCGGTGCGACAGGGGTGTCCGTTGTCGCCCTTGCTGTATGTCCTCGCGCTGGAACCATTCCTTAGGAACGTGAGGACTAGGGTGGCTGGACCGGCCCTGCGCGGAATTGCTCTTCCTGGTGGTGCGCGAGCCAGGGTTTCCGCGTTTGCCGATGATGTCACCGTATTTGTTTCGAGCGTGGTAGATATTATTACGGTGATTAAGGCTCTCAAGCGTTATGAAAAAGTTACAGGGGCTGTAGTCAATCTCAGCAAATCCGTTGGCCTGAGGTTGGCCGCTTGGCGGGGCTCGAATGCTTTGCCTGGCGCATTTGTCTGGACGGATGGCCCGGTCCGAATTCTGGGTGTTTGGTTTGGACCCGGTCTGTGTCTAGATAAGAACTGGTCGGAAGTACAGAGCAAGGTCGAAGCGTCTGTGAGGGTTTGGCTTCGAAGGGGATTGTCCCTTAAAGGCAGGGCGGAAGCATGCGCCACTTACGTGTTTCCGCTGATCCTTTACCGATTGGCTGTACTTCCTCTGCCTGCGGTCCGAATGGCGGCCTTAACGCGTGCGCTCTTCTCACTGTTGTGGAATGAGCGACGGCCGCTTGTCCGTAGACAGGTCTGTACTCAACGTCTTGAAGATGGGGGCCTGGGGATGCCTGACCTGGCAAGTCATAAAAACGCCGAAAGGTTGGCATTCCTGGGTAGAACTCTGATCGAGGAGTGTGATTGGGGTCCCGCGGTTGGTGAGGCTTTTCCCAACCTTATCCCCAATCACTTAATTGAATGCCAAAGAAGGCCGAGAGGGCAGTCAAGATTCCTCAACGAATGCCGAAATGCGCTTAGAGCGATGCCAGGGTCCTTAGACCTTGCACAGCCTAGAAGGGCATTATATCGGGGATTAGTGGTGGGGACCGCTTCGGACCCGCTTGGGGAGCGGCTGCAGCTGTCGGAGGGGGAGGTTCGCTCTCTATGGAATTGGGCGCCAGGCCGGGGATATCTTAATAATTCCGAATTTTCCCTGACCTGGCGATTGGTTAGAAACGCTTTACCCCTCAATGACATATTGTTCAGAATTGGTAGTACGTTTAGTCCTTTTTGTCCACGGTGCGAGGAAGATAGCTTAGAAACTGTAGAACATGCTTTTTATACTTGTTCCAAGCTCCGTGAATTCTGGGAGTATGTCAGTGAGGTCACGGCTCGCATCGTCCCTGATCAGGTGACGATCCTGGATTTAGCATCCGTAGTCTATAACGTAGATCCCTTGTGGCCTAGGGAGGAACGAATGGTGTTCCTAGCGACCTTGGCCGTAGCTAGACTGGTAGTGTGGGTTTCACGCATAGAGATAGGGCGTGGGGGGGAGCCGCCTTCTCATCGGGATCTGATTTTGTATTTTAAACACCAACTTAAAATCAAAATCAGATGCGATAGAAGGAGGTTATCTCGCTCACAGTTTAGTAGGAGGTGGATTCACACCGCTAGTTTATGTGCGTTCGTACGAAACAGGCTTGAGTACGTGTTCCCTGCTTAGGCATGGCACACGCCGACCGGATAAGCAACCCCCAGACAAAAATAAGACAATCCCGTAGTGGATCAGTCCCTTAGCTAGTTGGTATAAATGAGGTCCATGTCCCCAGTCTTTATTTTAGGTGTTAGAATACCTCCAAAGAAGCCCAGTCCTGATTTATTTATTTTAGTCCAAACCTGTCCCAATGGTATTTTTCTTGGAGGTCACCGAATATCCCCTTCCCCCCCCTTTTATTTTGTCCGTAGTTGTGCCCATTCCCTCTTAGGAAGTGCTCCCTTGTTTTCGGCTGATACCGGAAAACAGGAAGCATTTCAAAATTAAATAGGTAAGGGTGTGTCCTGATTAATACATTCATCACTTAACGTTTTATTTGGTTCTTTTATTTTTCATTACTGTTATTTTTCTTTATTTTGGGGTGTTTTAAGGCTCTCATTACCCCCGCCCATCACCCGCATATATCATACACATCACAATTTCACCCCTCATATATCATACGCATCACCCTCATTGTTTCATTGTAAAATAAATCATTGTTTTAAAAAAAAAAAAAAAAAAAAAAAAAAAAAAAAAAAAAAAGTCATTGTATATATTGTTCATATCATCGGGGTTTTAAGTAGATCCAACCCCTTGAGTGTCTGTGGTATTGTGGTGACTGCAACTAGTTATAGGGAATAGACCAAGTGGACGACCCTCGACCCCCATTCTTCCCCCCCACACCCTTTTGGCCTCATGCCACATTTGGAAAGTTTTATTTCCACATTTTATTCTATTTTTCTTGTAAAAATTTTGTAAAGTTTGGAATATTCTTTTTGAATAAATTCATAAATAAACCGAAAAAACCGGTCTCCTGTTTTTTCTGTTTATTGCTTTGGCTGTCCCCGACATCCAAAGACCAGCTACCAGCCCCTCTTGGGCTGGTTAAAGCTTTTGTTTTATTGTTTTTTCGCCTCCTGTTGAGGCCATTAACTGTTTTTCTATTTTTTCCAGGTTTGTCTCTCTCCCCGGGCTCGACTTAAATAGCTGGCCGGTCTGCGTCTGAGGTGGTTCGGAGTCACATCCAACATAATCCTCAGCCAGGCCAAATCGGCGGGTCTGAGCCAGGGAGAAGACGCAGAGGGGGAGGGTAGCTGGTCCGGGCTCCAGGGCACAAATGCCTAGCCCGGGGTCCAGTTCCCAGAGGGGGCTTCGGCCCAATCTGGGGGCCGGATCAGGCCCAGAAAAGGTTCCATCACGCGGTCCGGGCTCCGCTTCTTTGCCTAGCCCGGGTTCTGGTGTGCGTGTCCCTGACACGCCCGCCGGTTCAGGCCCGGTAGATAAACGTAGAGGTGCAGTTGGTGCTGTCCCCCGCACCATCACTGTAGAGGGGTCCGTTGCACTAGGCGGCGGCTCCTGGAGTATCTCTGACACTGCTGTCCCCGGCAGTGGTAGGCATAGGCCAGCTGGGAGAGGTGATCCAGCTCGGTGGGATCGGCAGAGGAAGAGGGCTTTAACTGTTAGCCCTCCCGCCCATAGGAGGACAGAACTCCTAGGGACGGGATTAAGACCTTCCACCTCTGCTGATTTCTCCACATTGAGAACCACCGGGCTGGATCAGGCGTTTACAAGCGACGTGCCGGACGACCGGGAGGAGGCCATTAATATGCTCTCGCTTTTCGACTCCCAGTTGAACGGGACAGTGGGCCAGGATCTCCAGTGTAGCAGCGACGAGAGCGGCCAAGAAGGGAGTGTAGAAGGAAGACCAGGAGAAGCGAGAGCATCCCGTCCCAAGAAGAAGAAGGGGGCTGTTCGAACGGACCAAAAAAGTGGGGCAGTTGGTGCCATACCAGTAACAATACCATCGTCCCCGGCGGAAAGCCCAGCAGATTGGCCCTCACTGCCAGGAACCAGCACGCAGGCAACAATCTCTACGTGTTCAACAATCCCGCCGGGGCAGAGAACGCCGCCCCCTCCAATTTCTCCAGCAATAGTAACACCAACGCCATCGGCAGCAGAGAAGGTGTGGGGACCCCAGTCCCAGCTTACTCCTGAGGAATACCGTCAGCTGTTCATCTCCAAATATAAGGAGTATACTGACGGTAATATCATCAAACCCCTGCCAGGTGTCGTGGAAAGACTAGCAACAAGGATTATTTCGTTAGTCACCACTGACTGGAAAAAGAAAACTCTGGCAGGGGTCTCTAAAGACATCATGGCGGAGATGCTGGGGGATCTCCAAATACCTGCGACGTACATTTGTCGTCGCAGTTATGCCATGTGGGATCTGCTGCTGCCGACCGTCGATGACGCAATAAAGCTCTCCAAATGTGACTGGAAGTGGAGAGAGATCCGTTTTAAGCCAGTGTATCTGAGCAGGAGTCAAACAACGGTGAATATTTTAGGCGTCCCCTGGTTTCTGGACTCTGTGCAGATAGGCGCAATTATGAGCCAGTATGGGGACGTCGAAGCGGTCCTCCCGGCCCGTGGCCCCCGTAGCCTTATGGTAGGGGACTACACAGTAAAAATGCGCTGTGACCGGGAGGGCTTTCAGAGTATACCAGCCCTGCTCAGAAGTGATGTCTGGACCATGAGCGTCATCGTCGAGGGGCGGAGACCGCACTGTTGGCATTGCCAACAAGTAGGCCATATGGCAAGAGATTGCCCTAAGAGAGTCCCCCCCAAACCAGCTGCGGAACAACAGAAGGGTGTGGCACCAGCAGCCCCTGAGAAGCCAGCCGGAGGGGGCACAGAAACAACATCAGAAGGCTGGAGCACCGTGGTCAAGAAGAGAAATGGGAAGATCACGAAGACCCCCTCCACAAGAGAGCAGCCCCCTGAAGTACAAGGTCGGTCAGCTCCCACAGGGTCGTCCACGAGTTCTTCCACCAACGTCACCACCACCAAAGTCACCACCAAGGAAGTCGCCAGCGGCCAAAAGAGAAACCATCCGGTCTCCTCGTCCGACTCAGAAGGGGAGCAAGGAGAAAAACCGGCTACTGTGGCAGAGGGCCAAGTGCCGACAAAAGAAATAAAGAAAAAGGCTCGAAAGAATAAGGAGGCTGGGTCCCGTTCCCCGTCCCCTATGAACGTAGAGAATACTGTCTCTACGGTTCAGCCACCCAAAACCCCCACCCAAACCCCTTCGGCTGAACCAAAATCCCCATCCCTATTTGATACCCCTCCAACCGGTGCTCGGTCACTATCACGAGAAAGGCCAGAGATGCAAAACAACAACAACAGAAGAGCCAAATCTGCATCTCCGGTAAGGAGAGAAAAAACGAGAAAGCTCCCCTACCTTCCTGGAGACCGGATCTGCGATGTAGACCCCTTGCACGCTGACACATACATAACTCAGCGCCATAGGGGCCTAATAAAGCCGCTGAGGGAGATGAAGAACATTGATGGGAAAAAGGTTTCCAATCCCAAAAACTTTCCAGGCGCCCCCTTAGTCATGACCTTTGTGCGTCAAACAAGAACTGGACGCACGAAGGCCATGTGGAACATGATCGAGGAAGCGAAGGGGGCGATTCCGAATTTAAAGTTGGTGGAAGAGGAGCACGACTCCCTCAAACAGCTGGCATCTAGGTGCGAAGGGAGGGTCCCTATTTACGTCCACCCTTGTTTTTATAGGGCCCTTAAATTAACCTTCCCATTGGATGTCGGAGGTATTGCGCGGGACGGACGAGTAACGTCCGAGTTGCTTTCGGGCAACCTCGCCCAATCCTGCGGCACCCTTGGACCAAAAGACTTTAGGCCGGTGGTTGCGGATATCTAGGCACAATGGCCACGTCCTTGAGCCTGTGTAGTTTGAACGTAAGGGGCATGAGGTGCCGAAGCAAAGCCGCTAGGGTACTGAGGGACCTCATGTCCATGAATATAGATGTGGCTACGTTACAAGAGACTCACTTCAATTCCGTTGACGATCATCGGGTGCTGGAGGGGCATTATGATGTCTTTTCAACATACGGTGATAGTCAAAGTAGGGGGGTTTCTTTGTTAGTTAGGCGCACCCTTTCTGCAACGGTTAGCGTTGTTCACGCGGATACTGATGGTAGACTGATCGTGGCCGATGTTGCCGTGGCAAATAGAGTGTTTCGAGTCGTCGTGGTTTATGCGCCCAATTGCGTACGGGAGCGGGTTTCCTTTTTCCGGCGGTTGGAGGTGTTTCTCGGGGGTTCGGAACGGTTAGTTTTAGTGGGTGATTGGAATGCCATCCTTGATCCCAGGGTAGATAAGGTGGGCGGGACTAGAGGGACGGATGGGTGTGAAACCAGTCTGTTGGACCTGATGGCTAGATGCGATCTGGTAGACAGGTATCGGGTGGATCATCCGGGGCGGGAGATGTGGACGTGGCTCTCTAGCAGGCCTTCCGTTTCAAGTACTTACTTGGATCGGTTGTTAGTTAGAAGAGGCAACATAGAATACATATCTTGTCCCACGTTCCACTGGTTAGGCCACTCTGACCACAAACTACTTGTGGCCAGATTAGATTTAGATAGTAACCCCAAGTTAGCTGGGTACTGGAAGTTAAATACCTCCCTACTGGAGATAGATGACTTCCGGGAAAGGCTAACTAAACACATTCAGAAGGGATTAGTGGGGGCGGTTACCGGGAATAGGTGGTGGGTAAACGCCAAATCTAGCATTAGAGACTTCTCTGTCAAATATGGCCAACGCCTCGCGCTAGATAGGGCCAAGGCAGAGAAGCGTCTAGAGGATAGACTATCCCGGGCGGTGGCAGGGGGGGATTCCCTAGAAATAGGTCTAGCTAAGGCGGACCTGAGTCGTTTGGCTAGCGAACGATATCAGGGCCAGGTAGTTAGGGCTAGAATTAAAAAGATGCCCAACGAAGCTGTGAATGTGGATAGATCGGAACGTGTCCGTTCGCTCGGGCGCAAATCGGATAATTACATTCGTAAGATTCAGAGCCCGGAAGGGCACTCCTTAGTGTCGGCTCGGGGGATTTGCGAGCGGTTTCGGGTGCACTTTGAAGATCGTTTTGCACAGCTGTCCAGGCTCCGCGTCCAGGAGTTTGGTAACTATTTGGCTGGCTCGCCCCGCCTGGAGGCGGCCCGAGCGGCTAGTTGCGATGGTCGGGTTGCAGAGTGTGAGGTCGTAGCTGCTATGAAGCAGGTCGCCTATAATAGATCACCAGGACTCGATGGACTGCCCTACGAGCTATACTTGAGGATGTCGCACATGTTTGTCCCGATTCTGACGGGTGTGTTTAACCACTGGTTTGACACGGGATCTATCCCGAGTCAGGTTACCAAAGGCGTGGTCACACTTCTGAAGAAGAAGGACACACATGTTGGGGGGTTGGATGATTTTAGGCCCATCACGTTGTTGAACACGGATATTAAAATCCTGGCCCGAGTGCTGGCGAATCGTTTGCAGGTTGTTATCACTGACTTGATCGAACCGGATCAGACTTATGCTGTGAAGGGGAGATCAATTCAAAACAATTTGCATTTGATTCGTACAGTCCTAGAAAACCTAGAAGACGACACTGAAGCCGCGCTGATCAATTTAGATCAGTCCAAGGCGTTCGATAGGGTGGATCATCGTTTCCTGATGGCTGTTTTAGAGACCGCCGGCTTTGGGTCCGGCTTCTGCAGATGGATTTCCATTTTGTATGCTCGTCCGACGGCAGTTGTGCAGGTCAACGGGGTGCGGTCGGCGCCGTTCGCGGTTTCTCGGTCGGTGCGACAGGGGTGTCCGTTGTCGCCCTTGCTGTATGTCCTCGCGCTGGAACCATTCCTTAGGAACGTGAGGACTAGGGTGGCTGGACCGGCCCTGCGCGGAATTGCTCTTCCTGGTGGTGCGCGAGCCAGGGTTTCCGCGTTTGCCGATGATGTCACCGTATTTGTTTCGAGCGTGGTAGATATTATTACGGTGATTAAGGCTCTCAAGCGTTATGAAAAAGTTACAGGGGCTGTAGTCAATCTCAGCAAATCCGTTGGCCTGAGGTTGGCTGCTTGGCGGGGCTCGAATGCTTTGCCTGGCGCATTTGTCTGGACGGATGGCCCGGTCCGAATTCTGGGTGTTTGGTTTGGACCCGGTCTGTGTCTAGATAAGAACTGGTCGGAAGTACAGAGCAAGGTCGAAGCGTCTGTGAGGGTTTGGCTTCGAAGGGGATTGTCCCTTAAAGGCAGGGCGGAAGCATGCGCCACTTACGTGTTTCCGCTGATCCTTTACCGATTGGCTGTACTTCCTCTGCCTGCGGTCCGCATGGCGGCCTTAACGCGTGCGCTCTTCTCACTGTTGTGGAATGAGCGACGGCCGCTTGTCCGTAGACAGGTCTGTACTCAACGTCTTGAAGATGGGGGCCTGGGGATGCCTGACCTGGCAAGTCATAAAAACGCCGAAAGGTTGGCATTCCTGGGTAGAACTCTGATCGAGGAGTGTGATTGGGGTCCCGCGGTTGGTGAGGCTTTTCCCAACCTTATCCCCAATCACTTAATTGAATGCCAAAGAAGGCCGAGAGGGCAGTCAAAATTCCTCAACGAATGCCGAAATGCGCTTAGAGCGATGCCAGGGTCCTTAGACCTTGCACAGCCTAGAAGGGCATTATATCGGGGATTAGTGGTGGGGACCGCTTCGGACCCGCTTGGGGAGCGGCTACAGCTGTCGGAGGGGGAGGTTCGCTCTCTATGGAATTGGGCGCCAGGCCGGGGATACCTTAATAATTCCGAATTTTCCCTGACCTGGCGATTGGTTAGAAACGCTTTACCCCTCAATGACATACTGTTCAGAATTGGTAGTACGTTTAGTCCTTTTTGTCCACGGTGCGAGGAAGATAGCTTAGAAACTGTAGAACATGCTTTTTATACTTGTTCCAAGCTCCGTGAATTCTGGGAGTATGTCAGTGAGGTCACGGCTCGCATCGTCCCCGATCAGGTGACGATCCTGGATTTAGCATCCGTAGTCTATAACGTAGATCCCTTGTGGCCTAGGGAGGAACGAATGGTGTTCCTAGCGACCTTGGCCGTAGCTAGACTGGTAGTGTGGGTTTCACGCATAGAGATAGGGCGTGGGGGGGAGCCACCTTCTCATCGGGATCTGATTTTGTATTTTAAACACCAACTTAAAATCAAAATCAGATGCGATAGAAGGAGGTTATCTCGCTCACAGTTTAGTAGGAGGTGGATTCACACCGCTAGTTTATGTGCGTTCGTGCGAAACAGGCTTGAGTACGTGTTCCCTGCTTAGGCATGGCACACGCCGACCGGATAAGCAATCCCCAGACAAAACTAAGACAATCCCGTAGTGGATCAGTCCCTTAGCTAGTTGGTATAAATGAGCTCCAGGTCCCCAATCTTCATTTTAGGTGTTAGAATACCTCCAAAGAAGCCCAGTCCTGATTTATTTATTTTAGTCCAAACCTGTCCCAATGGTATTTTTCTTGGAGGTCACCGAATATCCCCTTCCCCCCCCCCTTTATTTTGTCCGTAGTTGTGCCCATTCCCTCTTAAGAAGTGCTCCCTTGTTTTCGGCTGATACCGGAAAACAGGAAGCATTTCAAAATTAAATAGGTAAGGGTGTGTCCTGATTAACACATTCATCGCTTAACGTTTTATTTGGTTCATTTATTTTCCATTACTGTTATTTTTCTTTATTTTGGGGTGTTTTAAGGCTCTCATTACCCCCGCCCATCACCCGCATATATCATACGCATCACAATTTCACCCCTCATATATCATACGCATCACCCTCATTGTTTCATTATAAAATAAATCATTGTTATAAAAAAAAAAAAAAAAAAAAAAAAAAAAAAAAAAAAAGTCATTGTAAATATTGTTCATATCATCTGGGGTTTTAAGTAGATCCAACCCCTAGAGTGTATGTGGTATTGTGGTGACTGCAACTAGTTATAGGGAATAGACCAAGTGGACGACCCCCGACCCCCATTCTCCCCCCACACCCTTTTGGCCTCATGCCACATTCGGAAAGAGTATCTTTTCATATTTTATATCATTTTAATCTTAAAATTTTGTAAAGTCTGAAATATTTCTTTTTTGAATAAATATTTAAATAAACCGAAAAAACCGGTCTCCTGTTTTTTCTGTTTATTGCTTTGGCTGTCCCCGACATCCAAAGACCAGCTACCAGCCCCTCTTGGGCTGGTTAAAGCTTTTGTTTTATTGTTTTTTCGCCTCCTGTTGAGGCCATTAACTGTTTTTCTATTTTTTCCAGGTTTGTCTCTCTCCCCGGGCTCGACTTAAATAGCTGGCCGGTCTGCGTCTGAGGTGGTTCGGAGTCACATCCAACATAATCCTCAGCCAGGCCAAATCGGCGGGTCTGAGCCAGGGAGAAGACGCAGAGGGGGAGGGTAGCTGGTCCGGGCTCCAGTGCAGAAATGCCTAGCCCGGGGTCCAGTTCCCAGAGGGGGCTTCGGCCCAATCTGGGGGCCGGATCAGGCCCAGAAAAGGTTCCACCACGCGGTCCGGGCTCCGCTTCTTTGCCTAGCCCGGGTTCTGGTGGGCGTGTCCCTGACACGCCCGCCGGTTCAGGCCCGGTAGATAGACGTAGAGGTGCAGTTGGTGCTGTCCCCCGCACCATCACTGTAGAAGAGTCCGTCGCACTAGGCAGCGGCTCCTGGAGTATCTCTGACACTGCTGTCCCCGGCAGTGGTAGGCATAGGCCAGCTGCGAGAGGTGATCCATCTCGGTGGGATCAGCAGAGGAAGAGGGCTTTAACTGTCAGCCCTCCCGCCCATAGGAGGACAGAACTCCTAGGGTCGGGATTAAGACCTTCCACCTCTGCTGATTTCTCCACATTGAGAACCACCGGGCTGGATCAGGCGTTTACAAGCGACGTGCCGGACGACCGGGAGGAGGCCATTAATATGCTCTCGCTTTTCGACTCCCAGTTGAACGGGACAGTGGGCCAGGATCTCCAGTGTAGCAGCGACGAGAGCGGCCAAGAAGGGAGTGTAGAAGGAAGACCAGGAGAAGCGAGAGCATCCCGTCCCAAGAAGAAGAAGGGGGCTGTTCGAACGGACCAAAAAAGTGGGGCAGTTGGTGCCATACCAGTAACAATACCATCGTCCCCGGCGGAAAGCCCAGCAGATTGGCCCTCACTGCCAGGAACCAGCACGCAGGCAACAATATCTACGTGTTCAACAATCCCGCCGGGGCAGAGAACGCCGCCCCCTCCAATTTCTCCAGCAATAGTAACACCAACGCCCTCGGCAGCAGAGAAGGTGTGGGGACCCCAGTCCCAGCTTACTCCTGAGGAATACCGTCAGCTGTTCATCTCCAAATACAAGGAGTATACTGACGGTAATATCATCAAACCCCTGCCAGGTGTCGTGGAAAGACTAGCAACAAGGATTATTTCGTTAGTCACCACTGACTGGAAAAAGAAAACTCTGGCAGGGGTCTCTAAAGACATCATGGCGGAGATGCTGGGGGATCTCCAAATACCTGCGACGTACATTTGTCGTCGCAGTTATGCCATGTGGGATCTGCTGCTGCCGACCGTCGATGACGCAATAAAGCTCTCCAAATGTGACTGGAAGTGGAGAGAGATCCGTTTTAAGCCAGTGTATCTGAGCAGGAGTCAAACAACGGTGAATATTTTAGGCGTCCCCTGGTTTCTGGACTCTGTGCAGATAGGCGCAATTATGAGCCAGTATGGGGACGTCGAAGCGGTCCTCCCGGCCCGTGGCCCCCGTAGCCTTATGGTAGGGGACTACACAGTAAAAATGCGCTGTGACCGGGAGGGCTTTCAGAGTATACCAGCCCTGCTCAGAAGTGATGTCTGGACCATGAGCGTCATCGTCGAGGGGCGGAGACCGCACTGTTGGCATTGCCAACAAGTAGGCCATATGGCAAGAGATTGCCCTAAGAGAGTCCCCCCCAAACCAGCTGCGGAACAACAGAAGGGTGTGGCACCAGCAGCCCCTGAGAAGCCAGCCGGAGGGGGCACAGAAACAACATCAGAAGGCTGGAGCACCGTGGTCAAGAAGAAAAATGGGAAGATCACGAAGACCCCCTCCACAAGAGAGCAGCCCCCTGAAGTACAAGGTCGGTCAGCTCCCACAGGGTCGTCCACGAGTTCTTCCACCAACGTCACCACCACCAAAGTCACCACCAAGGAAGTCGCCAGCGGCCAAAAGAGAAACCATCCGGTCTCCTCGTCCGACTCAGAAGGGGAGCAAGGAGAAAACCCGGCTACTGTGGCAGAGGGCCAAGTGCCGAAAAAAGAAATAAAGAAAAAGGCTCGAAAGAATAAGGAGGCTGGGTCCCGTTCCCCGTCCCCTATGAACGTAGAGAATACTGTCTCTACGGTTCAGCCACCCAAAACCCCCACCCAAACCCCTTCGGCTGAACCAAAATCCCCATCCCTATTTGATACCCCTCCAACCGGTGCTCGGTCACTATCACGAGAAAGGCCAGAGATGCAAAACAACAACAACAGAAGAGCCAAATCTGCATCTCCGGTAAGGAGAGAAAAAACGAGAAAGCTCCCCTACCTTCCTGGAGACCGGATCTGCGATGTAGACCCCTTGCACGCTGACACATACATAACTCAGCGTCATAGGGGCCTAATAAAGCCGCTGAGGGAGATGAAGAACATTGATGGGAAAAAGGTTTCCAATCCCAAAAACTTTCCAGACGCCCCCTTAGTCATGACCTTTGTGCGTCAAACAAGAACTGGACGCACGAAGGCCATGTGGAACATGATCGAGGAAGCGAAGGGGGCGATTCCGAATTTAAAGTTGGTGGAAGAGGAGCACGACTCCCTCAAACAGCTGGCATCTAGGTGCGAAGGGAGGGTCCCTATTTACGTCCACCCTTGTTTTTATAGGGCCCTTAAATTGACCTTCCCATTGGATGTCGGAGGTATTGCGCGGGACGGACGAGTAACGTCCGAGTTGCTTTCGGGCAACCTCGCCCAATCTTGCGGCACCCTTGGACCAAAAGACTTTAGGCCGGTGGTTGCGGATATCTAGGCACAATGGCCACGTCCTTGAGCCTGTGTAGTTTGAACGTAAGGGGCATGAGGTGCCGAAGCAAAGCCGCTAGGGTACTGAGGGACCTCATGTCCATGAATATAGATGTGGCTACGTTACAAGAGACTCACTTCAATTCCGTTGACGATCATCGGGTGCTGGAGGGGCATTATGATGTCTTTTCAACATACGGTGATAGTCAAAGTAGGGGGGTTTCTTTGTTAGTTAGGCGCACCCTTTCTGCAACGGTTAGCGTTGTTCACGCGGATACTGATGGTAGACTGATCGTGGCCGATGTTGCCGTGGCAAATAGAGCGTTTCGAGTCGTCGTGGTTTATGCGCCCAATTGCGTACGGGAGCGGGTTTCCTTTTTCCGGCGGTTGGAGGTGTTTCTCGGGGGTTCGGAACGGTTAGTTCTAGTGGGTGATTGGAATGCCATCCTTGATCCCAGGGTAGATAAGGTGGGCGGGACTAGAGGGACGGATGGGTGTGAAACCAGTCTGTTGGACCTGATGGCTAGATGCGATCTGGTAGACAGGTATCGGGTGGATCATCCGGGGCGGGAGATGTGGACGTGGCTCTCTAGCAGGCCTTCCGTTTCAAGTACTTACTTGGATCGGTTGTTAGTTAGAAGAGGCAACATAGAATACATATCTTGTCCCACGTTCCACTGGTTAGGCCACTCTGACCACAAACTACTTGTGGCCAGATTAGATTTAGATAGTAACCCCAAGTTAGCTGGGTACTGGAAGTTAAATACCTCCCTACTGGAGATAGATGACTTCCGGGAAAGGCTAACTAAACACATTCAGAAGGGATTAGTGGGGGCGGTTACCGGGAATAAGTGGTGGGTAAACGCCAAATCTAGCATTAGAGACTTCTCTGTCAAATATGGCCAACGCCTCGCGCTAGATAGGGCCAAGGCAGAGAAGCGTCTAGAGGATAGACTATCCCGGGCGGTGGCAGGGGGGGATTCCCTAGAAATAGGCCTAGCTAAGGCGGACCTGAGTCGTTTGGCTAGCGAACGATATCAGGGCCAGGTAGTTAGGGCTAGAATTAAAAAGATGCCCAACGAAGCTGTGAATGTGGATAGATCTGAACGTGTCCGTTCGCTCGGGCGCAAATCGGATAATTACATTCGTAAGATTCAGAGCCCGGAAGGGCACTCCTTAGTGTCGGCTCGGGGGATTTGCGAGCGGTTTCGGGTGCACTTTGAAGATCGTTTTGCACAGCTGTCCAGGCTCCGCGTCCAGGAGTTTGGTAACTATTTGGCTGGCTCGCCCCGCCTGGAGGCGGCCCGAGCGGCTAGTTGCGATGGTCGGGTTGCAGAGTGTGAGGTCGTAGCTGCTATGAAGCAGGTCGCCTATAATAGATCACCAGGACTCGATGGACTGCCCTACGAGCTATACTTGAGGATGTCGCACATGTTTGTCCCGATTCTGACGGGTGTGTTTAACCACTGGTTTGACACGGGATCTATCCCGAGTCAGGTTACCAAAGGCGTGGTCACACTTCTGAAGAAGAAGGACACACATGTTGGGGGGTTGGATGATTTTAGGCCCATCACGTTGTTGAACACGGATATTAAAATCCTGGCCCGAGTGCTGGCGAATCGTTTGCAGGTTGTTATCACTGACTTGATCGAACCGGATCAGAATTATGCTGTGAAGGGGAGATCAATTCAAAACAATTTGCATTTGATTCGTACAGTCCTAGAAAACCTAGAAGACGACACTGAAGCCGCGCTGATCAATTTAGATCAGTCCAAGGCGTTCGATAGGGTGGATCATCGTTTCCTGATGGCTGTTTTAGAGACCGCCGGCTTTGGGTCCGGCTTCTGCAGATGGATTTCCATTTTGTATGCTCGTCCGACGGCAGTTGTGCAGGTTAACGGGGTGCGGTCGGCGCCGTTCGCGGTTTCTCGGTCGGTGCGACAGGGGTGTCCGTTGTCGCCCTTGCTGTATGTCCTCGCGCTGGAACCATTCCTTAGGAACGTGAGGACTAGGGTGGCTGGACCGGCCCTGCGCGGAATTGCTCTTCCTGGTGGTGCGCGAGCCAGGGTTTCCGCGTTTGCCGATGATGTCACCGTATTTGTTTCGAGCGTGGTAGATATTACGGTGATTAAGGCTCTCAAGCGTTATGAAAAAGTTACAGGGGCTGTAGTCAATCTCAGCAAATCCGTTGGCCTGAGGTTGGCCGCTTGGCGGGGCTCGAATGCTTTGCCTGGCGCATTTGTCTGGACGGATGGCCCGGTCCGAATTCTGGGTGTTTGGTTTGGACCCGGTCTGTGTCTAGATAAGAACTGGTCGGAAGTACAGAGCAAGGTCGAAGCGTCTGTGAGGGTTTGGCTTCGAAGGGGATTGTCCCTTAAAGGCAGGGCGGAAGCATGCGCCACTTACGTGTTTCCGCTGATCCTTTACCGATTGGCTGTACTTCCTCTGCCTGCGGTCCGCATGGCGGTCTTAACGCGTGCGCTCTTCTCACTGTTGTGGAATGAGCGACGGCCGCTTGTCCGTAGACAGGTCTGTACTCAACGTCTTGAAGATGGGGGCCTGGGGATGCCTGACCTGGCAAGTCATAAAAACGCCGAAAGGTTGGCATTCCTGGGTAGAACTCTGATCGAGGAGTGTGATTGGGGTCCCGCGGTTGGTGAGGCTTTTCCCAACCTTATCCCCAATCACTTAATTGAATGCCAAAGAAGGCCGAGAGGGCAGTCAAGATTCCTCAACGAATGCCGAAATGCGCTTAGAGCGATGCCAGGGTCCTTAGACCTTGCACAGCCTAGAAGGGCATTATATCGGGGATTAGTGGTGGGGACCGCTTCGGACCCGCTTGGGGAGCGGCTGCAGCTGTCGGAGGGGGAGGTTCGCTCTCTATGGAATTGGGCGCCAGGCCGGGGATATCTTAATAATTCCGAATTTTCCCTGACCTGGCGATTGGTTAGAAACGCTTTACCCCTCAATGACATATTGTTCAGAATTGGTAGTACGTTTAGTCCTTTTTGTCCACGGTGCGAGGAAGATAGCTTAGAAACTGTAGAACATGCTTTTTATACTTGTTCCAAGCTCCGTGAATTCTGGGAGTATGTCGGTGAGGTCACGGCTCGCATCGTCCCCGATCAGGTGACGATCCTGGATTTAGCATCCGTAGTCTATAACGTAGATCCCTTGTGGCCCAGGGAGGAACGAATGGTGTTCCTAGCGACCTTGGCCGTAGCTAGACTGGTAGTGTGGGTTTCACGCATAGAGATAGGGCGTGGGGGGGAGCCACCTTCTCATCGGGATCTGATTTTGTATTTTAAACACCAACTTAAAATCAAAATCAGATGCGATAGAAGGAGGTTATCTCGCTCACAGTTTAGTAGGAGGTGGATTCACACCGCTAGTTTATGTGCGTTCGTACGAAACAGGCTTGAGTACGTGTTCCCTGCTTAGGCATGGCACACGCCGACCGGATAAGCAACCCCCAGACAAAACTAAGACAATCCCGTAGTGGATCAGTCCCTTAGCTAGTTGGTATAAATGAGGTCCATGTCCCCAGTCTTTATTTTAGGTGTTAGAATACCTCCAAAGAAGCCCAGTCCTGATTTATTTATTTTAGTCCAAACCTGTCCCAATGGTATTTTTCTTGGAGGTCACCGAATATCCCCTTCTCCCCCCCCCCCTTTATTTTGTCCGTAGTTGTGCCCATTCCCTCTTAGGAAGTGCTCCCTTGTTTTCGGCTGATACCGGAAAACAGGAAGCACTTCAAAATTAAATAGGTAAGGGTGTGTCCTGATTAACACATTCATCGCTTAACGTTTTATTTGGTTCATTTATTTTCTATTACTGTTATTTTTCTTTATTTTGGGGTGTTTTAAGGCTCTCATTACCCCCGCCCATCACCCGCATATATCATACGCATCACAATTTCACCCCTCATATATCATACGCATCACCCTCATTGTTTCATTATAAAATAAATCATTGATATAAAAAAAAAAAAAAAAAAAAAAAAAAAAAAAGTCATTGTAAATATTGTTCATATCATCTGGGGTTTTAAGTAGATCCAACCCCTAGAGTGTATGTGGTATTGTGGTGACTGCAACTAGTTATAGGGAATAGACCAAGTGGACGACCCCCGACCCCCATTCTCCCCCCACACCCTTTTGGCCTCATGCCACATTCGGAAAGAGTATCTTTTCATATTTTATATCATTTTAATCTTAAAATTTTGTAAAGTCTGAAATATTTCTTTTTTGAATAAATATTTAAATAAACCGAAAAAACCGGTCTCCTGTTTTTTCTGTTTATTGCTTTGGCTGTCCCCGACATCCAAAGACCAGCTACCAGCCCCTCTTGGGCTGGTTAAAGCTTTTGTTTTATTGTTTTTTCGCCTCCTGTTGAGGCCATTAACTGTTTTTCTATTTTTTCCAGGTTTGTCTCTCTCCCCGGGCTCGACTTAAATAGCTGGCCGGTCTGCGTCTGAGGTGGTTCGGAGTCACATCCAACATAATCCTCAGCCAGGCCAAATCGGCGGGTCTGAGCCAGGGAGAAGACGCAGAGGGGGAGGGTAGCTGGTCCGGGCTCCAGGGCACAAATGCCTAGCCCGGGGTCCAGTTCCCAGAGGGGGCTTCGGCCCAATCTGGGGGCCGGATCAGGCCCAGAAAAGGTTCCACCACGCGGTCCGGGCTCCGCTTCTTTGCCTAGCCCGGGTTCTGGTGGGCGTGTCCCTGACACGCCCGCCGGTTCAGGCCCGGTAGATAGACGTAGAGGTGCAGTTGGTGCTGTCCCCCGCACCATCACTGTAGAGGAGTCCGTTGCACTAGGCGGCGGCTCCTGGAGTATCTCTGACGCTGCTGTCCCCGGCAGTGGTAGGCATAGGCCAGCTGCGAGAGGTGATCCATCTCGGTGGGATCAGCAGAGGAAGAGGGCTTTAACTGTCAGCCCTCCCGCCCATAGGAGGACAGAACTCCTAGGGTCGGGATTAAGACCTTCCACCTCTGCTGATTTCTCCACATTGAGAACCACCGGGCTGGATCAGGCGTTTACAAGCGACGTGCCGGACGACCGGGAGGAGGCCATTAATATGCTCTCGCTTTTCGACTCCCAGTTGAACGGGACAGTGGGCCAGGATCTCCAGTGTAGCAGCGACGAGAGCGGCCAAGAAGGGAGTGTAGAAGCAAGACCAGGAGAAGCGAGAGCATCCCGTCCCAAGAAGAAGAAGGGGGCTGTTCGAACGGACCAAAAAAGTGGGGCAGTTGGTGCCATACCAGTACCAATACCATCGTCCCCGGCGGAAAGCCCAGCAGATTGGCCCTCACTGCCAGGAACCAGCACGCAGGCAACAATCTCTACGTGCTCAACAATCCCGCCGGGGCAGAGAACGCCGTCCCCTCCAGTTTCTCCAGCGATAGTAACACCAACGCCCTCGGCAGCAGAGAAGGTGTGGGGACCCCAGTCCCAGCTTACTCCTGAGGAATACCGTCAGCTGTTCATCTCCAAATATAAGGAGTATACTGACGGTAATATCATCAAACCCCTGCCAGGTGTCGTGGAAAGACTAGCAACAAGAATCATTTCATTAGTCACCACTGACTGGAAAAAGAAAACTCTGGCAGGGGTCTCTAAAGACATCATGGCGGAGATGCTGGGGGATCTCCAAATACCTGCGACGTACATTTGTCGTCGCAGTTATGCCATGTGGGATCTGCTGCTGCCGACCGTCGATGACGCAATAAAGCTCTCCAAATGTGACTGGAAGTGGAGAGAGATCCGTTTTAAGCCAGTATATCTGAGCAGGAGTCAAACAACGGTGAATATTTTAGGCGTCCCCTGGTTTCTGGACTCTGTGCAGATAGGCGCAATTATGAGCCAGTATGGGGACGTCGAAGCGGTCCTCCCGGCCCGTGGCCCCCGTAGCCTTATGGTAGGGGACTACACAGTAAAAATGCGCTGTGACCGGGAGGGCTTTCAGAGTATACCAGCCCTGCTCAGAAGTGACGTCTGGACCATGAGCGTCATCGTCGAGGGGCGAAGACCGCACTGTTGGCATTGCCAACAAGTAGGCCATATGGCAAGAGATTGCCCTAAGAGAGTCCCCCCCAAACCAGCTGCGGAACAACAGAAGGGTGTGGCACCAGCAGCCCCTGAGAAGCCAGCCGGAGGGGGCACAGAAACAACATCAGAAGGCTGGAGCACAGTGGTCAAGAAGAGAAATGGGAAGATCACGAAGACCCCCTCCACAAGAGAGCAGCCCCCTGAAGTACAAGGTCGGTCAGCTCCCACAGGGTCGTCCACGAGTTCTTCCACCAACGTCACCACCACCAAAGTCACCACCAAGGAAGTCGCCAGCGGCCAAAAGAGAAACCATCCGGTCTCCTCGTCCGACTCAGAAGGGGAGCAAGGAGAAAAACCGGCTACTGTGGCAGAGGGCCAAGTGCCGACAAAAGAAATAAAGAAAAAGGCTCGAAAGAATAAGGAGGCTGGGTCCCGTTCCCCGTCCCCTATGAACGTAGAGAATACTGTCTCTACGGTTCAGCCACCCAAAACCCCCACCCAAACCCCTTCGGCTGAACCAAAATCCCCATCCCTATTTGATACCCCTCCAACCGGTGCTCGGTCACTATCACGAGAAAGGCCAGAGATGCAAAACAACAACAACAGAAGAGCCAAATCTGCATCTCCGGTAAGGAGAGAAAAAACGAGAAAGCTCCCCTACCTTCCTGGAGACCGGATCTGCGATGTAGACCCCTTGCACGCTGACACATACATAACTCAGCGCCATAGGGGCCTAATAAAGCCGCTGAGGGAGATGAGGAACATTGATGGGAAAAAGGTTTCCAATCCCAAAAACTTTCCAGGCGCCCCCTTAGTCATGACCTTTGTGCGTCAAACAAGAACTGGACGCACGAAGGCCATGTGGAACATGATCGAGGAAGCGAAGGGGGCGATTCCGAATTTAAAGTTGGTGGAAGAGGAGCACGACTCCCTCAAACAGCTGGCATCTAGGTGCGAAGGGAGGGTCCCTATTTACGTCCACCCTTGTTTTTATAGGGCCCTTAAATTGACCTTCCCATTGGATGTCGGAGGTATTGCGCGGGACGGACGAGTAACGTCCGAGTTGCTTTCGGGCAACCTCGCCCAATCTTGCGGCACCCTTGGACCAAAAGACTTTAGGCCGGTGGTTGCGGATATCTAGGCACAATGGCCACGTCCTTGAGCCTGTGTAGTTTGAACGTAAGGGGCATGAGGTGCCGAAGCAAAGCCGCTAGGGTACTGAGGGACCTCATGTCCATGAATATAGATGTGGCTACGTTACAAGAGACTCACTTCAATTCCGTTGACGATCATCGGGTGCTGGAGGGGCATTATGATGTCTTTTCAACATACGGTGATAGTCAAAGTAGGGGGGTTTCTTTGTTAGTTAGGCGCACCCTTTCTGCAACGGTTAGCGTTGTTCACGCGGATACTGAAGGTAGACTGATCGTGGCCGATGTTGCCGTGGCAAATAGAGCGTTTCGAGTCGTCGTGGTTTATGCGCCCAATTGCGTACGGGAGCGGGTTTCCTTTTTCCGGCGGTTGGAGGTGTTTCTCGGGGGTTCGGAACGGTTAGTTCTAGTGGGTGATTGGAATGCCATCCTTGATCCCAGGGTAGATAAGGTGGGCGGGACTAGAGGGACGGATGGGTGTGAAACCAGTCTGTTGGACCTGATGGCTAGATGCGATCTGGTAGACAGGTATCGGGTGGATCATCCGGGGCGGGAGATGTGGACGTGGCTCTCTAGCAGGCCTTCCGTTTCAAGTACTTACTTGGATCGGTTGTTAGTTAGAAGAGGCAA
This sequence comes from Euprymna scolopes, assembly GCF_053919585.1. Lineage (NCBI taxonomy): Eukaryota > Metazoa > Mollusca > Cephalopoda > Sepiida > Sepiolidae > Euprymna > Euprymna scolopes. The sequence goes on along the minus strand of NC_136500.1, from coordinate 75,190,620 downwards.
CATAGAATACATATCTTGTCCCACGTTCCACTGGTTAGGCCACTCTGACCACAAACTACTTGTGGCCAGATTAGATTTAGATAGTAACCCCAAGTTAGCTGGGTACTGGAAGTTAAATACCTCCCTACTGGAGATAGATGACTTCCGGGAAAGGCTAACTAAACACATTCAGAAGGGATTAGTGGGGGCGGTTACCGGGAATAAGTGGTGGGTAAACGCCAAATCTAGCATTAGAGACTTCTCTGTCAAATATGGCCAACGCCTCGCGCTAGATAGGGCCAAGGCAGAGAAGCGTCTAGAGGATAGACTATCCCGGGCGGTGGCAGGGGGGGATTCCCTAGAAATAGGTCTAGCTAAGGCGGACCTGAGTCGTTTGGCTAGCGAACGATATCAGGGCCAGGTAGTTAGGGCTAGAATTAAAAAGATGCCCAACGAAGCTGTGAATGTGGATAGATCGGAACGTGTCCGTTCGCTCGGGCGCAAATCGGATAATTACATTCGTAAGATTCAGAGCCCGGAAGGGCACTCCTTAGTGTCGGCTCGGGGGATTTGCGAGCGGTTTCGGGTGCACTTTGAAGATCGTTTTGCACAGCTGTCCAGGCTCCGCGTCCAGGAGTTTGGTAACTATTTGGCTGGCTCGCCCCGCCTGGAGGCGGCCCGAGCGGCTAGTTGCGATGGTCGGGTTGCAGAGTGTGAGGTCGTAGCTGCTATGAAGCAGGTCGCCTATAATAGATCACCAGGACTCGATGGACTGCCCTACGAGCTATACTTGAGGATGTCGCACATGTTTGTCCCGATTCTGACGGGTGTGTTTAACCACTGGTTTGACACGGGATCTATCCCGAGTCAGGTTACCAAAGGCGTGGTCACACTTCTGAAGAAGAAGGACACACATGTTGGGGGGTTGGATGATTTTAGGCCCATCACGTTGTTGAACACGGATATTAAAATCCTGGCCCGAGTGCTGGCGAATCGTTTGCAGGTTGTTATCACTGACTTGATCGAACCGGATCAGAATTATGCTGTGAAGGGGAGATCAATTCAAAACAATTTGCATTTGATTCGTACAGTCCTAGAAAACCTAGAAGACGACACTGAAGCCGCGCTGATCAATTTAGATCAGTCCAAGGCGTTCGATAGGGTGGATCATCGTTTCCTGATGGCTGTTTTAGAGACCGCCGGCTTTGGGTCCGGCTTCTGCAGATGGATTTCCATTTTGTATGCTCGTCCGACGGCAGTTGTGCAGGTTAACGGGGTGCGGTCGGCGCCGTTCGCGGTTTCTCGGTCGGTGCGACAGGGGTGTCCGTTGTCGCCCTTGCTGTATGTCCTCGCGCTGGAACCATTCCTTAGGAACGTGAGGACTAGGGTGGCTGGACCGGCCCTGCGCGGAATTGCTCTTCCTGGTGGTGCGCGAGCCAGGGTTTCCGCGTTTGCCGATGATGTCACCGTATTTGTTTCGAGCGTGGTAGATATTATTACGGTGATTAAGGCTCTCAAGCGTTATGAAAAAGTTACAGGGGCTGTAGTCAATCTCAGCAAATCCGTTGGCCTGAGGTTGGCCGCTTGGCGGGGCTCGAATGCTTTGCCTGGCGCATTTGTCTGGACGGATGGCCCGGTCCGAATTCTGGGTGTTTGGTTTGGACCCGGTCTGTGTCTAGATAAGAACTGGTCGGAAGTACAGAGCAAGGTCGAAGCGTCTGTGAGGGTTTGGCTTCGAAGGGGATTGTCCCTTAAAGGCAGGGCGGAAGCATGCGCCACTTACGTGTTTCCGCTGATCCTTTACCGATTGGCTGTACTTCCTCTGCCTGCGGTCCGCATGGCGGCCTTAACGCGTGCGCTCTTCTCACTGTTGTGGAATGAGCGACGGCCGCTTGTCCGTAGACAGGTCTGTACTCAACGTCTTGAAGATGGGGGCCTGGGGATGCCTGACCTGGCAAGTCATAAAAACGCCGAAAGGTTGGCATTCCTGGGTAGAACTCTGATCGAGGAGTGTGATTGGGGTCCCGCGGTTGGTGAGGCTTTTCCCAACCTTATCCCCAATCACTTAATTGAATGCCAAAGAAGGCCGAGAGGGCAGTCAAGATTCCTCAACGAATGCCGAAATGCGCTTAGAGCGATGCCAGGGTCCTTAGACCTTGCACAGCCTAGAAGGGCATTATATCGGGGATTAGTGGTGGGGACCGCTTCGGACCCGCTTGGGGAGCGGCTGCAGCTGTCGGAGGGGGAGGTTCGCTCTCTATGGAATTGGGCGCCAGGCCGGGGATATCTTAATAATTCCGAATTTTCCCTGACCTGGCGATTGGTTAGAAACGCTTTACCCCTCAATGACATATTGTTCAGAATTGGTAGTACGTTTAGTCCTTTTTGTCCACGGTGCGAGGAAGATAGCTTAGAAACTGTAGAACATGCTTTTTATACTTGTTCCAAGCTCCGTGAATTCTGGGAGTATGTCAGTGAGGTCACGGCTCGCATCGTCCCCGATCAGGTGACGATCCTGGATTTAGCATCCGTAGTCTATAACGTAGATCCCTTGTGGCCCAGGGAGGAACGAATGGTGTTCCTAGCGACCTTGGCCGTAGCTAGACTGGTAGTGTGGGTCTCACGCATAGAGATAGGGCGTGGGGGGGAGCCGCCTTCTCATCGGGATCTGATTTTGTATTTTAAACACCAACTTAAAATCAAAATCAGATGCGATAGAAGGAGGTTATCTCGCTCACAGTTTAGTAGGAGGTGGATTCACACCGCTAGTTTATGTGCGTTCGTACGAAACAGGCTTGAGTACGTGTTCCCTGCTTAGGCATGGCACACGCCGACCGGATAAGCAATCCCCAGACAAAAATAAGACAATCCCGTAGTGGATCAGTCCCTTAGCTAGTTGGTATAAATGAGGTCCATGTCCCCAGTCTTTATTTTAGGTGTTAGAATACCTCCAAAGAAGCCCAGTCCTGATTTATTTATTTTAGTCCAAACCTGTCCCAATCGTATTTTTCTTGGAGGTCACCGAACATCCCCTTCCCCCCCCCTTTATTTTGTCCGTAGTTGTGCCCATTCCCTCTTAGGAAGTGCTCCCTTGTTTTCGGCTGATACCGGAAAACAGGAAGCATTTCAAAATTAAATAGGTAAGGGTGTGTCCGGATTAACACATTCATCGCTTAACGTTTTATTTGGTTCATTTATTTTTCATTACTGTTATTTTTCTTTATTTCGGGGTGTTTTAAGGCTCTCATTACCCCCGCCCATCACCCGCATATATCATACGCATCACAATTTCACCCCTCATATATCATACGCATCACCCTCATTGTTTCATGGTAAAATAAATCATTGTTCAAAAAAAAAAAAAAAAAAAAAAAAAAAAAAAAAAAAAAAAAAAGTCATTGTATATATTGTTCATATCATCGGGGTTTTAAGTAGATCCAACCCCTTGAGTGCATGTGGTATTGTGGTGACTGCAACTAGTTATAGGGAATAGACCAAGTGGACGACCCCCGACCCCCATTCTCCCCCCACACCCTTTTTGGCCTCATGCCACATTTAAAAAGACTTGTTGCACATTTTATGTAATTTTAATTTTAAAATTCCGTGAAGTTTGTAATTTTTTCTTTCTAAATAAATATTTAAATAAACCGAAAAAACCGGTCTCCTGTTTTTTCTGTTTATTGCTTTGGCTGTCCCCGACATCCAAAGACCAGCTACCAGCCCCTCTTGGGCTGGTTAAAGCTTTTGTTTTATTCTTTTTTCGCCTTCTGTTGAGGCCATTAACTGCCTTCATTTTTCTATTTTTTCCAGGTTTGTCTCTCTCCCCGGGCTCGACTTAAATAGCTGGCCGGTCTGCGTCTGAGGTGGTTCGGAGTCACATCCAACATAATCCTCAGCCAGGCCAAATCGGCGGGTCTGAGCCAGGGAGAAGACGCAGAGGGGGAGGGTAGCTGGTCCGGGCTCCAGGGCACAAATGCCTAGCCCGGGGTCCAGTTCCCAGAGGGGGCTTCGGCCCAATCTGGGGGCCGGATCAGGCCCAGAAAAGGTTCCACCACGCGGTCCGGGCTCCGCTTCTTTGCCTAGCCCGGGTTCTGGTGGGCGTGTCCCTGACACGCCCGCCGGTTCAGGCCCGGTAGATAGACGTAGAGGTGCAGTTGGTGCTGTCCCCCGCACCATCACTGTAGAGGAGTCCGTCGCACTAGGCGGCGGCTCCTGGAGTATCTCTGACACTGCTGTCCCCGGCAGTGGTAGGTTTAGGCCAGCTGCGAGAGGTGATCCATCTCGGTGGGATCGGCAGAGGAAGAGGGCTTTAACTGTTAGCCCTCCCGCCCATAGGAGGACAGAACTCCTAGGGTCGGGATTAAGACCTTCCACCTCTGCTGATTTCTCCACATTGAGAACCACCGGGCTGGATCAGGCGTTTACAAGCGACGTGCCGGACGACCGGGAGGAGGCCATTAATATGCTCTCGCTTTTCGACTCCCAGTTGAACGGGACAGTGGGCCAGGATCTCCAGTGTAGCAGCGACGAGAGCGGCCAAGAAGGGAGTGTAGAAGCAAGACCAGGAGAAGCGAGAGCATCCCGTCCCAAGAAGAAGAAGGGGGCTGTTCGAACGGACCAAAAAAGTGGGGCAGTTGGTGCCATACCAGTACCAATACCATCGTCCCCGGCGGAAAGCCCAGCAGATTGGCCCTCACTGCCAGGAAACAGCACGCAGGCAACAATATCTACGTGTTCAACAATCCCGCCGGGGCAGAGAACGCCGCCCCCTCCAATTTCTCCAGCAATAGTAACACCAACGCCCTCGGCAGCAGAGAAGGTGTGGGGACCCCAGTCCCAGCTTACTCCTGAGGAATACCGTCAGCTGTTCATCTCCAAATATAAGGAGTATACTGACGGTAATATCATCAAACCCCTGCCAGGTGTCGTGGAAAGACTAGCAACAAGGATTATTTCGTTAGTCACCACTGACTGGAAAAAGAAAACTCTGGCAGGGGTCTCTAAAGACATCATGGCGGAGATGCTGGGGGATCTCCAAATACCTGCGACGTACATTTGTCGTCGCAGTTATGCCATGTGGGATCTGCTGCTGCCGACCGTCGATGACGCAATAAAGCTCTCCAAATGTGACTGGAAGTGGAGAGAGATCCGTTTTAAGCCAGTGTATCTGAGCAGGAGTCAAACAACGGTGAATATTTTAGGCGTCCCCTGGTTTCTGGACTCTGTGCAGATAGGCGCAATTATGAGCCAGTATGGGGACGTCGAAGCGGTCCTCCCGGCCCGTGGCCCCCGTAGCCTTATGGTAGGGGACTACACAGTAAAAATGCGCTGTGACCGGGAGGGCTTTCAGAGTATACCAGCCCTGCTCAGAAGTGATGTCTGGACCATGAGCGTCATCGTCGAGGGGCGGAGACCGCACTGTTGGCATTGCCAACAAGTAGGCCATATGGCAAGAGATTGCCCTAAGAGAGTCCCCCCCAAACCAGCTGCGGAACAACAGAAGGGTGTGGCACCAGCAGCCCCTGAGAAGCCAGCCGGAGGGGGCACAGAAACAACATCAGAAGGCTGGAGCACCGTGGTCAAGAAGAAAAATGGGAAGATCACGAAGACCCCCTCCACAAGAGAGCAGCCCCCTGAAGTACAAGGTCGGTCAGCTCCCACAGGGTCGTCCACGAGTTCTTCCACCAACGTCACCACCACCAGAGTCACCACCAAGGAAGTCGCCAGCGGCCAAAAGAGAAACCATCCGGTCTCCTCGTCCGACTCAGAAGGGGAGCAAGGAGAAAAACCGGCTACTGTGGCAGAGGGCCAAGTGCCGACAAAAGAAATAAAGAAAAAGGCTCGAAAGAATAAGGAGGCTGGGTCCCGTTCCCCGTCCCCTATGAACGTAGAGAATACTGTCTCTACGGTTCAGCCACCCAAAACCCCCACCCAAACCCCTTCGGCTGAACCAAAATCCCCATCCCTATTTGATACCCCTCCAACCGGTGCTCGGTCACTATCACGAGAAAGGCCAGAGATGCAAAACAACAACAACAGAAGAGCCAAATCTGCATCTCCGGTAAGGAGAGAAAAAACGAGAAAGCTCCCCTACCTTCCTGGAGACCGGATCTGCGATGTAGACCCCTTGCACGCTGACACATACATAACTCAGCGCCATAGGGGCCTAATAAAGCCGCTGAGGGAGATGAGGAACATTGATGGGAAAAAGGTTTCCAATCCCAAAAACTTTCCAGGCGCCCCCTTAGTCATGACCTTTGTGCGTCAAACAAGAACTGGACGCACGAAGGCCATGTGGAACATGATCGAGGAAGCGAAGGGGGCGATTCCGAATTTAAAGTTGGTGGAAGAGGAGCACGACTCCCTCAAACAGCTGGCATCTAGGTGCGAAGGGAGGGTCCCTATTTACGTCCACCCTTGTTTTTATAGGGCCCTTAAATTGACCTTCCCATTGGATGTCGGAGGTATTGCGCGGGACGGACGAGTAACGTCCGAGTTGCTTTCGGGCAACCTCGCCCAATCTTGCGGCACCCTTGGACCAAAAGACTTTAGGCCGGTGGTTGCGGATATCTAGGCACAATGGCCACGTCCTTGAGCCTGTGTAGTTTGAACGTAAGGGGCATGAGGTGCCGAAGCAAAGCCGCTAGGGTACTGAGGGACCTCATGTCCATGAATATAGATGTGGCTACGTTACAAGAGACTCACTTCAATTCCGTTGACGATCATCGGGTGCTGGAGGGGCATTATGATGTCTTTTCAACATACGGTGATAGTCAAAGTAGGGGGGTTTCTTTGTTAGTTAGGCGCACCCTTTCTGCAACGGTTAGCGTTGTTCACGCGGATACTGAAGGTAGACTGATCGTGGCCGATGTTGCCGTGGCAAATAGAGCGTTTCGAGTCGTCGTGGTTTATGCGCCCAATTGCGTACGGGAGCGGGTTTCCTTTTTCCGGCGGTTGGAGGTGTTTCTCGGGGGTTCGGAACGGTTAGTTCTAGTGGGTGATTGGAATGCCATCCTTGATCCCAGGGTAGATAAGGTGGGCGGGACTAGAGGGACGGATGGGTGTGAAACCAGTCTGTTGGACCTGATGGCTAGATGCGATCTGGTAGACAGGTATCGGGTGGATCATCCGGGGCGGGAGATGTGGACGTGGCTCTCTAGCAGGCCTTCCGTTTCAAGTACTTACTTGGATCGGTTGTTAGTTAGAAGAGGCAACATAGAATACATATCTTGTCCCACGTTCCACTGGTTAGGCCACTCTGACCACAAACTACTTGTGGCCAGATTAGATTTAGATAGTAACCCCAAGTTAGCTGGGTACTGGAAGTTAAATACCTCCCTACTGGAGATAGATGACTTCCGGGAAAGGCTAACTAAACACATTCAGAAGGGATTAGTGGGGGCGGTTACCGGGAATAAGTGGTGGGTAAACGCCAAATCTAGCATTAGAGACTTCTCTGTCAAATATGGCCAACGCCTCGCGCTAGATAGGGCCAAGGCAGAGAAGCGTCTAGAGGATAGACTATCCCGGGCGGTGGCAGGGGAGGATTCCCTAGAAATAGGTCTAGCTAAGGCGGACCTGAGTCGTTTGGCTAGCGAACGATATCAGGGCCAGGTAGTTAGGGCTAGAATTAAAAAGATGCCCAACGAAGCTGTGAATGTGGATAGATCGGAACGTGTCCGTTCGCTCGGGCGCAAATCGGATAATTACATTCGTAAGATTCAGAGCCCGGAAGGGCACTCCTTAGTGTCGGCTCGGGGGATTTGCGAGCGGTTTCGGGTGCACTTTGAAGATCGTTTTGCACAGCTGTCCAGGCTCCGCGTCCAGGAGTTTGGTAACTATTTGGCTGGCTCGCCCCGCCTGGAGGCGGCCCGAGCGGCTAGTTGCGATGGTCGGGTTGCAGAGTGTGAGGTCGTAGCTGCTATGAAGCAGGTCGCCTATAATAGATCACCAGGACTCGATGGACTGCCCTACGAGCTATACTTGAGGATGTCGCACATGTTTGTCCCGATTCTGACGGGTGTGTTTAACCACTGGTTTGACACGGGATCTATCCCGAGTCAGGTTACCAAAGGCGTGGTCACACTTCTGAAGAAGAAGGACACACATGTTGGGGGGTTGGATGATTTTAGGCCCATCACGTTGTTGAACACGGATATTAAAATCCTGGCCCGAGTGCTGGCGAATCGTTTGCAGGTTGTTATCACTGACTTGATCGAACCGGATCAGAATTATGCTGTGAAGGGGAGATCAATTCAAAACAATTTGCATTTGATTCGTACAGTCCTAGAAAACCTAGAAGACGACACTGAAGCCGCGCTGATCAATTTAGATCAGTCCAAGGCGTTCGATAGGGTGGATCATCGTTTCCTGATGGCTGTTTTAGAGACCGCCGGCTTTGGGTCCGGCTTCTGCAGATGGATTTCCATTTTGTATGCTCGTCCGACGGCAGTTGTGCAGGTTAACGGGGTGCGGTCGGCGCCGTTCGCGGTTTCTCGGTCGGTGCGACAGGGGTGTCCGTTGTCGCCCTTGCTGTATGTCCTCGCGCTGGAACCATTCCTTAGGAACGTGAGGACTAGGGTGGCTGGACCGGCCCTGCGCGGAATTGCTCTTCCTGGTGGTGCGCGAGCCAGGGTTTCCGCGTTTGCCGATGATGTCACCGTATTTGTTTCGAGCGTGGTAGATATTATTACGGTGATTAAGGCTCTCAAGCGTTATGAAAAAGTTACAGGGGCTGTAGTCAATCTCAGCAAATCCGTTGGCCTGAGGTTGGCCGCTTGGCGGGGCTCGAATGCTTTGCCTGGCGCATTTGTCTGGACGGATGGCCCGGTCCGAATTCTGGGTGTTTGGTTTGGACCCGGTCTGTGTCTAGATAAGAACTGGTCGGAAGTACAGAGCAAGGTCGAAGCGTCTGTGAGGGTTTGGCTTCGAAGGGGATTGTCCCTTAAAGGCAGGGCGGAAGCATGCGCCACTTACGTGTTTCCGCTGATCCTTTACCGATTGGCTGTACTTCCTCTGCCTGCGGTCCGCATGGCGGCCTTAACGCGTGCGCTCTTCTCACTGTTGTGGAATGAGCGACGGCCGCTTGTCCGTAGACAGGTCTGTACTCAACGTCTTGAAGATGGGGGCCTGGGGATGCCTGACCTGGCAAGTCATAAAAACGCCGAAAGGTTGGCATTCCTGGGTAGAACTCTGATCGAGGAGTGTGATTGGGGTCCCGCGGTTGGTGAGGCTTTTCCCAACCTTATCCCCAATCACTTAATTGAATGCCAAAGAAGGCCGAGAGGGCAGTCAAGATTCCTCAACGAATGCCGAAATGCGCTTAGAGCGATGCCAGGGTCCTTAGACCTTGCACAGCCTAGAAGGGCATTATATCGGGGATTAGTGGTGGGGACCGCTTCGGACCCGCTTGGGGAGCGGCTGCAGCTGTCGGAGGGGGAGGTTCGCTCTCTATGGAATTGGGCGCCAGGCCGGGGATATCTTAATAATTCCGAATTTTCCCTGACCTGGCGATTGGTTAGAAACGCTTTACCCCTCAATGACATATTGTTCAGAATTGGTAGTACGTTTAGTCCTTTTTGTCCACGGTGCGAGGAAGATAGCTTAGAAACTGTAGAACATGCTTTTTATACTTGTTCCAAGCTCCGTGAATTCTGGGAGTATGTCAGTGAGGTCACGGCTCGCATCGTCCCCGATCAGGTGACGATCCTGGATTTAGCATCCGTAGTCTATAACGTAGATCCCTTGTGGCCCAGGGAGGAACGAATGGTGTTCCTAGCGACCTTGGCCGTAGCTAGACTGGTAGTGTGGGTCTCACGCATAGAGATAGGGCGTGGGGGGGAGCCGCCTTCTCATCGGGATCTGATTTTGTATTTTAAACACCAACTTAAAATCAAAATCAGATGCGATAGAAGGAGGTTATCTCGCTCACAGTTTAGTAGGAGGTGGATTCACACCGCTAGTTTATGTGCGTTCGTACGAAACAGGCTTGAGTACGTGTTCCCTGCTTAGGCATGGCACACGCCGACCGGATAAGCAATCCCCAGACAAAAATAAGACAATCCCGTAGTGGATCAGTCCCTTAGCTAGTTGGTATAAATGAGGTCCATGTCCCCAGTCTTTATTTTAGGTGTTAGAATACCTCCAAAGAAGCCCAGTCCTGATTTATTTATTTTAGTCCAAACCTGTCCCAATCGTATTTTTCTTGGAGGTCACCGAACATCCCCTTCCCCCCCCCCTTTATTTTGTCCGTAGTTGTGCCCATTCCCTCTTAGGAAGTGCTCCCTTGTTTTCGGCTGATACCGGAAAACAGGAAGCATTTCAAAATTAAATAGGTAAGGGTGTGTCCGGATTAACACATTCATCGCTTAACGTTTTATTTGGTTCATTTATTTTTCATTACTGTTATTTTTCTTTATTTCGGGGTGTTTTAAGGCTCTCATTACCCCCGCCCATCACCCGCATATATCATACGCATCACAATTTCACCCCTCATATATCATACGCATCACCCTCATTGTTTCATGGTAAAATAAATCATTGTTCAAAAAAAAAAAAAAAAAAAAAAAAAAAAAAAAAAAAAAAAGTCATTGTATATATTGTTCATATCATCGGGGTTTTAAGTAGATCCAACCCCTTGAGTGCATGTGGTATTGTGGTGACTGCAACTAGTTATAGGGAATAGACCAAGTGGACGACCCCCGACCCCCATTCTCCCCCCACACCCTTTTTGGCCTCATGCCACATTTAAAAAGACTTGTTGCACATTTTATGTAATTTTAATTTTAAAATTCCGTGAAGTTTGTAATTTTTTCTTTCTAAATAAATATTTAAATAAATAGAAAAAAAGTTTTTTTTATATGAATATCAATACACACAAAAAAAAATTATAGGAGTATAAAGTAGATTCATTTTCAAGGGAGGTAATGCAAATAAAAACAGCGGTTTGTCTTCATTACAATAACGAAATTTGAAAATCGAAATATGGAATTTCAAGTAAAACCAATGGTATCGATTTAATTGTCATAGTGCAGTATTGAACATACCCAAAAATTACAAAAACAATAAGGTAGAAAATTAATTATTAATGAAAATAGTTTTCAAAGATAATTAGCAAAAATTGAGTTCTGTGAAAAAAGAAACTGGAGAGTTCCAAAAGGAAGATAAATATTTACTGAAAACTTGAAAATCTTAGGCCAAAATTATTTCGCTCATTGTCTTTGAAAACTGTTTTCATTAATTTTCTACCTAATCATTTTTTGTAATTTTTGTTCATTGCTGCAATATGAAAGTAAATACCATTGGTTTACTTAAAATTCAATATTATAACAAAGAAGAAACCGTTTTTTTTTCGTGAAATATTAAGTTTATAAATTTTCACAGGATATAATTCAAATAAAAAATATCAGTTATTAAAATTACAATAAATTTATATTAAAGATATTTAATGTAAAATGAATACTCAAAGCTAGAACCCAAACACAGTATGCTTAATCTGCATAACTATTTTTCCATCAGTTTATAAAAAAATTGTTTTGTGTTCTTCATTTATAATTTTGTTATCCTATTTCCTATCTATATGCATGCAGTATTTCTGTTAATTTTAACAATAATTAATTGAAGTGATTTAATTGAAAAAAAAGAATAAGTTACCAAAACCTTCCTTAATATGTTATGCTCATTAATTTTCAAGGGAGGTAATTTAAATGAAAACTTGTTTTAAAATTACAATTGGTTTATATGAAAGATATGTTAATATAAGTTCTATATTTAAAAAATAGTTATAGTTACAATTGCCAGTTGTACAGCATTCTTTTTCTTTTTTTTAATTTTTATTAATGCTTTGTTGGCTTGTTATTGCTTCGCAAAGTTCCGTCATTGAAATATTTGAAACATTAATTAAAAATAATAAACAGTTCATTCATAACTTTATTGTAAAAATGAAACAGAATATTTCTCATTTATTCATATAGATTTGATAGACATTAATATTTTGGTCATTCTGATATAAACTTATTTGTCATTTGAGGAAAGAAAAAGGAAGAAAAAATCAAATTGCATTTACAATTTAGGAATAGATCACAATTTGCTGAAAGTCAAGAAAAGAACAATTTGAACACAGATGCTAAATATTTGTCCAGGAAATAAATTGTGAATCAGAGCTATTTATTATATAAAAATCCAAACAATCATTGAAATAAAAAAAAACTATAACAAATAATAGTTAATTAATAAAAAGTCCTTTTGCAAACCCAGTATGCAAATTAGTTAACCTTGTGACTGATATTGCATATACATAATCAGTATATAAAAAAGGTGCTGTATCTATTGCATAAAGTTGAAATAACGTGGAATAGGGTGTTTTCTTTTTACCCTTAGTGTGAACAATGAGTCAAACATTCACATTTATTCATTTCGGTAAAGTTAACACTGGTTTTGTGTCAGTTGTACAGCAATCGTTGGTTCTCAATAATAATTTAATGACCTCTGTATCATTTTATTTTATTCCTGTTCTAATTGTTAATTCATCCATTTGCTTTTTGAAATCGCTTTACAACATCGAGAGGCTATTGCCTCATCTTCTTGTTTCATGTATTTTGTCCAAACTTTTTAATCTTGTCTGTTAATTAAAATAATAAAAATAAAATACTTTACATTATTGAATTTTTATTTTCTAAGAAAATATCAACTGATGTATCAACAGAAACTGCAAATTTACAGGATGCAGATGATATTTGGACACTTGTGCAGTTTATGGACCATGCTGAAATATCATTATTATCTAGAACTCCAATCTTAACATGATGACGGGGAAAGCTTTTGTTAACTATTCTGTATTTTCACCTAATAATTTAATAAAAAAAATATAGTGTAAAAATTTAATTTAACTTGAAAATCCTATCTAAAAATAGCAAGGTTCATAAATTGCACAAGTATTAATATTTGCTTGCAAGATTAATCTGCAAAAAAATAACATAATAATTTGATTTTTTTTTTTTTTTAAATTTATTCATCAAACTTTGATCAGTTAGTTTTCATGGTTTGTTTTGTCGGTTCCCCTCGATGAACCTGCTTTCAGTTATGATGACAGTCTTGAAACAGCTTCTGAACCAATCACAGACCTTTTCCAAACTTATGCCCCTAAATGCTGTGGTGATTTTAGCTTGTCCATCATATTGCAGTGTACCACTCAAAGAAGTCGAGACAAGCTGTGAGGTTGGATATCAAGTTCTCTGACAGTCAATCCTGTGTCTTATGGCTCAGCTTATATGGTAAGGTGCAAAGTCTTTCTGCCACATATACAGCCTGTCCGCAGCTACCTGATCAACCGATGGTTTCACTATCTTGTTCAGCCTAAGCCCCTCAGGGAAGAAGTAGGGTGGCTTGATGTCACTTGCCGCAACAAACTCCAACCTTCTGACAACATAAAATAGTCAATAATGTATTTTTCTCTGATGTCAAATTCTGAGCTTTTCAATCTATTTCTGATCTTGTAACCATCCTCGTACTGATGCTGAGGACATGTTATTATTTACCTTTCTGGCATAGATTCCAAGAAGAACTCTGTGTCTCTTCTACTTGTTTCATTTTATTACAATTGAAGTTCTCAAAAATTCAGGAGCCACTTCCTGGGGCTAACACTTGATATTTATATGAGATGCATAGATATTTGAATATTCCATTATAGTTCCTTCAAAGGTTGAGTTTGTAAAGAAATTAGTAATATTAATTTTCCTCTAACTTATTGACCAGTTAAATATGTTATAGTATATCTTTCTTTTAGTCTCTTGGTCTTAATGGATTCCCTAACAAGAATTCATCTAGTCTGGTGGAGTATCCAGCTTAGAGCTGTTACTAGAGGCAATATGACTTGGATATCTCACTGCTGATCCAATTCTCTATCTATATAAGAATCAAGTACGTCCAAGGATGGAGTACTGTTGCCACATCTGGGCAGGACCTGCCAGAAAGGACTTATCCTGCCTTGACAGAGTTCAAAATAGACTTCATAGCCTCGTAGGAGATGTTCTTTTTTCTTCCCTGCAATCTCTTTCTCGCAGAAGAGATGTTGCTAGTTTGTCTTTGCTTTACCGTTATTTTCATGGCAAATGCTCAACTGAACTTCAATCTATGAAATTTCACAAGAAATACTCGTCTAGCAGAAAACACTATCAATAATTACCCCCACTCTTTATCTGTGCCTAAACCTAAACGTAGATTCCATGAACAAAGCTTCTTTCTTAGAAGTGCAAGCCTGTGGAACTGTCTTCTGTTTTCCTGCTTTCCAGCTGACTACAATATGGTTGTCTTCAAGTCTAATGTAAACAAGTTCTTGATACGCCGTTCCACTTAAGTTAACAAATTTACGGAATTTCCATTACTAACGGTTACTATATTGTCCAATTTCTACTGTACACTCTTTAACCCTTATCCTCGAGTGGCCTCTTGGCCTTAATAAGTGGTGATGCTCTCTGTAAAAAAATGAAAATAAAATAAAATAATAATAATAGGCATCATTCATTGTATAAACTACTCCACCAGACTAGATAAATTCTTGTCCTGGAATCCAGTAAGACCATGAGACCAACATGAAAGATATATAAAAATGGTTAATTGGGGAGAGGAAAATTATGTTCCTAATTTCTTTACCAACTCAGTGGTTAAGAGATAAAGAACTTTAATAGAACATTCGAATATCTATGTATCTCATATAGCCTTCAAGTGTTAGCCCCAGGTTGTGGGATTCTTTGATTTCTGAGAACTTCGACTGAAGTAAAATAAAACAAAAAAAGTAAAAGAGAGAACTTGAATGCCTACTGGAGAAACCTTAAATGTCTACTAGACATTATCCTCAAGCGTCTAAAGTCTCTCTCTACAGAGGTTCGTCAGGACAACCTGGCATGATGATATTTACCCCTACAAGTAAATCCCGACTAAATATTCAAAATAATATAGTATTTGAAGCCCAAATACTATATTATTTTGCAATTTGGTATCGATAACCCACTTTGGGTTATACAATGAATTGTGTCTCCAAGTAATGTTCTCTTTAGTAACAGCACTAAGCTGGATACTCCACCAGACTAGATAAATTCTTACCCTAGAATCTGGTAAGACAAAAAGAACAAAAGAAAGATATACTATAATGTAATTAACTGGTCGGTACGTGAGAGGAAAATTAATATTCCTAAGTACGTTTGAGAGGTAAAAGAGAACTGCAATGGAATATGATTAAATGTATCATGTAGAGATCAAGTGTTAGCCTCAGGAAGAGGGCCCTTTGCTATCTGAGAACTTCAACGAAATAGAATGAAATAAAAGGGTTTG
The DNA here is from genome assembly GCF_053919585.1 of Euprymna scolopes. Lineage (NCBI taxonomy): Eukaryota > Metazoa > Mollusca > Cephalopoda > Sepiida > Sepiolidae > Euprymna > Euprymna scolopes. Next base: position 75,175,314 of record NC_136500.1, on the reverse strand, counting down.
TTACTCATTATTCATGATGCTCTCCATCATACATAGTCAGGTTTCAAGTCTAAGACTCATATTCAACATTGCGTTCTGCATCTAGTCTGGTGCACTGCAGCATCTGCTGTGGCTATACAGTTCGAAGCTGGAATTGTCTCTCTGGATGCAGGCCTGAGCAGGCTATAAGGAGATCTAGGTTTGCCCAGTTACCAGGGTTCCCCTCTCAGCATTGCAGACAAAGTCTGATGGAAAGGCTAATCAATACGATCAGTGCCAGCGCAGCTGAAGGAGTTGCCGGAAAGGTTTTGCAGTGCTTCACCATCCGCCTATAGAAACTCCAAACCAAATTTTTTATCAGGGTTTACTCCCTTAGCCTTTGTCTTTCTCAAGGTATCCACAAGGTAGTGGGGCTATTTGCACAATATAGGAATGTCAGGAAAAGTCTATGAAGTCACACAATAAGGTAGAGATAAACATAACAATATGCATTTTTACTGTGACACTTCATACCAGTTGAGAATATGTTGTGGACAATCAGTCTAACAGTCTTGGTCATTTTTAAGAAGGCCATGACTTTCCTTGCGTCAGGATGAGGTTTTGTGCAGATCTAGGATGTCTACCCTCCCAAGCTATATCTTCTTTTTTTTTTGAGAAGTTAGCTGTCTAGGTTTCTCCGTTTAAGGGGAAGTATTCCATTGGTGTCCTTAGCAACTAGCATCCTCCTTCTTGATTTTTCTGTATGGAGGTTCAAAATTGTCCATATTTCTTCTGAAAAAAAAAAAAAGAATGCAACTATAATTACTATTTTCATGAAGACAAGATTACCAATGAAAGTTGAAAAATGCATAAAATTAGCAGTTGTAACCTACAAATAAATATCGTTTGCATCTTGTGTGCAACATGAATTAGAACTTAGTAACTGCATCTGTAAACTCTGGTAGATTGCCTTTTTTAGATCTTGTCCAGCAGGACAAATTCCCCAGTGCAGAAAGATTTTTCTAACAACAGTTGTAGGATCATAGTCATCCTTTGACAACCACCAAACCCCCAACATGTGTGTTGTGATTTTCTGTTAATCATCATCTCTTCTTGTTCTCATTCTGGTTGCGTTGTCTTGACAATTGCCGAGGGTGTGAGCACTGGTTTACAAATGTACAAAAATAAAAGCAGCAGCCTCACAACAAAGAACACAAACTCTGATATATTGCATATAAATCAGTTGTGCTCTGAGTGTGTGTGACACTGTCAGTATAAAAAAAGGAACCCGAAACATTGAGTGATGATAACTATCTATTGAGACATCATTGTTAGCTGATCGCATCTGCTCTGCCAAGCTATGCCTACTTCCTCATATTTACCACCATCTGATCCTGACCGCAAATTCAACTATCGCAAACAATCCTGACTACTTATCATCATCATCATCATCATCATCATATGAATCGGTGATGGTTGCCAACATCCTAAGTGAAAGTGATTTTTGTGGAACAAACTAAATTCGAACTTGGGATATTCAGGTCGTCAATCTGTGTTGTTAAACACTGAACCACCGTCACCTCCTACTCAATATAATAACTGCTGATCACTTCTCTCTTCGTTTGTGAATCACTTTCTCCCATTGTTCACCTCATGGCTCTTTCTACTTTCGACAACTGTTCTCTTCCTAGTGAATTACCTCCCAATGCTTTGGTTCTGGAGGGAAGGATGTCCATAGTATCGCACAATCAACTGTCACTCTTTGTACTTTTTACCTCTGATTAAATCGATCATGATTGATTCTTAAGACAGGAATATCATACTTTCACGGCATATAATATACTTTCATCAACCATACCATCTGTTACGACTGACTATTCTATCACAGTCATGCAAGGGCAGATAACTCCATTTCAAAAGTGCATTCCATTTGTCACTTACAATAATTCAAAGAGATATGATTTCAAACTGAAAAAGGAAAATGAACATTCAATATTTAATGTCATCAACAAGATTCGAAATGCTTTTTGCAACCTGCTACATCTCCTGTGCTGTAAAAGATTGCATATGTGAAAGTTGGGTAGCATCCTTCTACATATATACTAATAGCCTGGGTGCCCGGCATTGCCCAGGTGTTTGGAGGTGTGTGTTGAGCAAAAAAAAAAAGTGGTAGTAATGTGAAGGAGGAAAAGAACATGAAAAAAAAAATGTGACGTCTTTGCTGGTGCGTCCATCGCCAAACCGGCAAAGGTTCTTATTAACACTAGTCAATCGAAAAGAGGGGATGACTTTCAAAAATATCAGCAAAAAAATCGACCCCTCCTTGTATAAAAGTGCCCAGTTGAGGGTGAAAGAATTAATGTTTTTAGTCAATTTTTCGATATTTGTCGTCCAAAGGGTCAAACTTCAAAACGATACCAATCTCGTGAAAATCCATCGCCTCTGTCGAAAGTTTTAGGCAGACATGCAAACATACATACATACATACATATTTAAACAGACAGCACCCACCATATTCACCTAATGTAGCTGCTTATGACGTTTTCTTTTTTACTTATCTGCAAATCCAGTTCAAATTTAAAAGTGCTCCATGATCACATTGTCATACTGGTTCTTGTTAGATCAACAAAATTAAGAGATATTGAATCTGGTCAGTACCAGATGGGTGACCATTAAAAACATTTATTTACTACTAGAAGAACCCATGTACTGGTGTTGCCAGATGGAAGTATGCCCCCAACCCCACCTGTAAAAAAACAAACTATGATTGTTAGTGGAAGCCACTGCTGGCCCAGTAAGATAACCAAAATGAATGTACTGTGCCAAAGTAAAAACATTAAGTATCTATAAAAAACATTAAGTATCTATAAAAAAAATCAAGTATCTATAAACCCATTCTTAACATGGGAATTTAACTAAGTGCTGTGATTAATCTGTGCTTTCATCTAACATGTCAAATAAAAGTAGAGTAATGTGACATATATTTTTTTTTTACATAGACGTCACCACTTGTCAAGGCCGACAGGCCACTCAAGGATAAGGGTTAAAGAGTGTACAGTAGTCAAAAGGACAATATAGTAATCGATAGTAATGGAAGTTCGGTAAATTTGTTAACTTAAGTGGAACGGCTCATCAAGAACTTGCTTACATTGGACTTGAAGACAACCATATTATAGATGGCTGGAAAGCAGGAAAACGGAAGACAATTCCACAGGCGTGCAGTTCTAAGAAAGAAGCTTTAATCATGGAATCTATGTTTAGATTTAGGCACAGATAAAGAGTGGGAGTAATTATTGATAGTGTTTTCAGCTAGACGACTGTTTCTTGTGAAAGTTTGGCGAGGGGGGACCATAGATTGAAGCTCAGTCGAACACTTTCCATGAAAATAACGATAAAGCAGGGACAAATTAGCAACATCTCTTCTGTGAAATAGAGGTTGCAGCGAAGAGAAAAGGACATCTCCCACCAGGCCACAAAGTCTATTTTGAACCCTATCAAGGCAGGACAAATCTTTTCTAGCAACTCCTGCCCATATGTGGCAACATTATTCCATCCTTGGACGTATCTGGCTCTTATATAGATAGAGAATTGCATCAGCAGTGAGATATCTACTGGATCGATAGAAGGATCTGACCATTTTTCCAGCGACCTTGGCAACAGATTTGATGTACGTATTCCATTTAAGATCAGGAGTAAAGGTCAAGCCCAGAAGCCTGTCAAAACTTGAGGCCTCCTCAAGACGAGAGCCATTCATTTCAATTGATTCCAGATGGAGATCAGAACGTAGTTTATAATGAAAATTACAAAATGAACTAAAAATTAATTATAACCCAGTGCATTTATTCTGGAGGAACATTGTGTCACAAGGAAAAGAAATAGTCAAAAAACACTGTGGCACATCTGAACAATGATTCCCATAGCTTTTAATTTTTTCAGAAAAATCTATCAGAAAAAAAGCCAAAAAAGGACAAATTGATAACCATAGCCAGATTTTCACAAGAAAAAAGCCAAATTGAAAAAACATAGAGTGTGTGTGTAAATATATAAACATTTATGAATTTTACACGCTATTATTGTGATTTTTTTGTGTGTTTGTATAGATTGGTGATGCTTTAAACTGGTGCATTTCATATATATTTATATATTAAAAAGTTTAGTTTCCAAATAATCGCATCGTTTTTATCATGATTTCTTCCAAATAGAAAAAAAAATTAAAAATTTTTATTAAAAGAAATGTTGCAGGAATAAAATTGTTGGCAAAAAATAAGTTTGTTTTATTTTGTTCAGTAAACTTCCGTAATTTTTTTTGGCATAATAATTAAAAAATGCAAATATTTGGGAGCTAACCTCTTCAATTTAGCCCAGAGCTAACATCTTCAATATAGTCATATTAATAAAGGTAATGTTCAAGGTCCTAAAAAAGTTAAATTGGTTGTTTCTCACTGACTTTCACATTTACCTTAATTTGACGACATTTATAAGTTTTCGGGTAATCTCTAAACGAATAACACATGTAAAATTGTTGACAAATAGTCTTGCCATAAGCCAAACATTGCGCACACGTGTTGTTTGGCTGGCCGTTGTAAAGCATAATGTTATTACATAATAACTATGTGTCAACAACAATTTTACATGCGATATTCATTATTATAATATCGGAAAACCTAGATCTCAGAGGAGACAGGACTGTAGATGTGTACTGTTCAGGGCAAGTTGTCAGAAAGAGACCAAGAAGGTTTGAAAAATGTTCATCAGCATCGGGTACATATGTGGGCCTGTCGACAATTTAAGTAAGCTAGGAAACATGAAAAAATGTCATTTTATCATAAGTTTTGGTTTGAGCAGATGAACCACTCAACATTATGAACATTAAAGTCACCATAGACATGAATGATGGTGAATAGGCAGGATATGATCAATTTTGTCAAAGATTTACTCGATAGCAGCAGTAAGACAACATTGGTGAGAGAACAAGAGAGAGCAAAGATGAAAGCTGTGCTGTTAGCAAGTGCAACACAGAAACGCATATAGGGCAAATCAGAGTCTTCATAGAAATGTCTTCATCACATAAAAGCCGCCCCTGATGCAGGGGCAGATTCCTTGACCATGGCGATCTAGGGGAGTCAGGTTTTGAGGTTGGAGTAAACTATGATCATGAAGTGATCTATAGAAACTGATGAGCCAATGCCAGTTCTGTACAGAAATAACACATCAGAATTGGTCTCTTATAAATAAATTTTAACTTCTCAAAGGTTGAAACATAGATCCCTTAAGTTAGAAAAGGAGACCTGTGGTAGAAGGGATCTACGTTTAGAAGCCAAGATTTTTTTTTACTCTTTTTCACCCTAAACAAGGCATATAGCCACTTGGAATGTAAGGAGCTACTATTTGGGATCATGTATAACAGGAGACTGTGGGGAGTTGAGCAGCAAGATATCTGTTCATATTACATTTAAACACCTGCAGGTTAGTACAGCCATTAAAGCATGAAACAGAGAGGGAATTCCAAAGTCTAGCAGTGAAGGAAGAAACTATTAGAGTAGTAGGCTTTCCAGCATCTAAGAACCTTAACTGTGAAAGGGTTGGATTTTGCTGTTTATCGGATTAGGAGTATGTATGCTGAAGGGACACAAGTACTATGAGTTCATGAGAGCACATCGCATTGAAGTACTTGTAAAACAGGCCCGGGGATGTGACATTGCGGTGATGGGATAGAGATTGGAGTTTGGCTGATAGTGCGGGACCTATCAGGTTTAAGGCTCTTTTTCTGACCCAATTCTGGATTTATAAGAACTCATCAGTAAGTTCAAGACTAACTCCTACATATTATTAGTAATGACAACTGTCATATGAAAGGAAAAACAAAAAAAAGAAAGGATTTGTTTAATTACATACACCGTTTAATATAGACTAGCCTGGGTGCCCGGCATTGCCTGGGTTTTTGAAGGGTGTTGGTTGAGCAAGAAAAAAAAAAGAAGTGGTATAAGGCAGGCAGGCAGGCAGGCTCGAATCCGTACCATGAAGGAGGAAAAGAACGTGAAAAAAAGTGATGTCTTTGCCATTGCATCCATCGCAAAACTGGAAGTGACATGTGTCGAGGGTGAAGGAATTAATGTTTTTGGCCAATTTTTCGATATTTGTCGTCCGAAAATTCGAGGTTTAAAAACAATACTGGTTTTGTTATGCTCTGATGCGTCTGTCAAAAGGTTTTAGTAGACATACAAACACAAAAACACACAGACATTTGGGATTTATATTAGAGATGGAAGAAAGTCAGTCTGAGTGAGAAAAGGAAGGTGATTGGGCTGTCGAAAATTTGTCAGCGGTTATCTAGTAGTGGATGCTTGAGCATCTAGTGGGCAGGGACAAGATAAGGAAAGAGAACATCTTTCCTTGTTGCTCTTAGGATTCTCTTTGCTGACTGACTATGATAGGAGTTTAAAGTAGTTATTTAGGAGACAGACATAATTAATGTGCTCTGCAAAATGATTAGTCTGTGTGTAACCAAATCGTCTAGTAGTGACATTTCTCTGTGAGAGAAAATTAATCTTTATTTATGACTGCTAACGATATACACGTTTTTTTTTTTGCTTTATAACTTACTAGCAGAGAGACCCAACGTTGCCTAGGATTGAATGAAGATCAATGAATGTTTTACACTTCCATATTTTTATTATCATTTCTAGGGCAATTATCATTTCTAGGGCAATTGCTCTTGACATATCTAAAGCCTTTGATAGGGTATGGCATAAAGGTTTACTTCACAAGATCTCTAGCTATGGTATAGCTGGAAATGTCTTCTCAATTATTAAATCATTTCTTTCTGATAGGTTCATAAGAGTAGTAGTTGATGGGTAAAAATCAGAAGCTCACAGTATTAATGCTGGAGTCCCTCAGGGGTCCATCCTGAATCAAACTCGTTTCCTGATCTACATTAATGATCTTCCAAATCACATCATTACATTATTTGTAGACATTTATGCTGATGACACTACCATTTATGGTAGCACATCTAAGACAGTAAACGACCAAGTTCTCTCTGATTCTCTCTCCTCTGATCTTGAGCATGTTGTACAATGGGAAAAGGAGTGGCTGGTTACTTTTAATGCATCTAAAACCAAGCTTCTCTATTTACATCATCAACGTTCTGATCCACATCTGGCATCAATTGAAATGAATGACTCTCGTCGAGGAGGCCCCAAGTTTTGACAAGGGCTTGACCTTTACTCCTGATCTTAAATGGAACTCATGCATCAAATCTGTTGCCAAGGCCGCTGGAAAAATGGTCGGATCCTTCTATCAATTCAGTAGATATCTTACTGCTGATGCAATTCTCTATCTATATAAGAGCCAGATATGTCCAAGGATAGAATACTGTTGCCACATCTGGGCAGGAGCTGCTAGAAAGGACTTGTCCTGCCTTGATAGAGTTCAAAATAGAGTTTGTAGCCTCGTAGGAGATGTCCTTTTCTCTTCCCTGCAACCTCTATCTCACAGAAGAGATGTTGCTAATTTGTCTCTGCTGTATCGTTATTTTCATAAAAAGTGTTTGACTGAGCTTTAGTCTATGGCCCCCCCCCCTTGCCAAACTTTCACAAGAAATACTTGTCTAGCGGAAAACACTATTAATAATTACCCCCACTCTTTATCTGTGCCTAAACCTAAATGTAGATTCCATGAACAAAACTTCTTTCTTAGAACTGTATGCCTGTGGAATTGTCTTCCGTTTTCCTGCTTTCCAGCTGACTACAATATGGTTGTCTTCAAGTCTAACGTAAACAAGTTCTTGATTAGCCGTTCCACTTGTTAACAAATTTACCGAATTTCCATTTACTAACGATTACTATATTGTCCAATTTCTACTGCACACTCTTTAACCCTTATCCTCGAGTGGCCTTTTGGCCTTGATAAGAGGTGATGCCTATGTAAAAAAAAAAAGAAAAAAAAAAAGAACAATGCCAGGCACATAAAATACATTTGTGTGAAATTAAAAAAAAATCAGCCCAGCCATTTAGGGAACTAACTTACACACACACAAAGTTCCTTTTGTATAATAGAAGATTGGATTAGGATTGGAAGAATTGGGGAAAAGGTCAGCGTGAGTGTTAAGAGCAGAAACGCAGAGAGAAAGAGTAAAATGATTATCTTTGTAAACTATGGAAGAAAGAAAAGCAGCAGCAATTCCCATTAATGTGATATTATCATTATACACCCCTAATTGATATAATCTCCCTATTGAATCAACGATGAAATTAGTATATATTTTTATATTGTCGCTTTTTTCTTTTCTATACAAGCTCCACCTCAATTGTTAAGCTTTGCATTATCCCGATAAGTATCCTTTTAAAGAATTTCTCTAATTCTTTTTGCCTTCCTCCTACACACACACACACATATAAGTATTTAATAATTATTATAGTAAATAATTATGTCAGCCCCTTTAAGAAACTTGTTTCTTATCGTCGAGCACTTTCAGTTGAAGTAAGTCAGTCAATTTAACTCGCATATGCAGATCATCATATAATGATTAGATCACTGTGACAGATGTTAAAAAACATTTAAAATTAAATGTTTAAATTTCAACAATATTTCTTGCTGTTAATGGTGGCCGAATGAAGAGATGGCTTTGTTACTGGGTTCGAATCTGTCGACCGGTGTTAATCGTGACACCCTGCACTGATGATTCCCGAAAGGATGCAATACTAGTGTCTGTAGATATTTAATAATTATTATAGTAAATAATATATATATATATATATATATATATATATATATATATATATATATATATATATATATATATATATATATATAAAAACCGTTAATTTTTTTCATTTGATGAAACAATAACTTTTTACCCTAATTCATATTTAATGTCGGTGTGATTCTTGGCTGTACATAAAGATGCTTCAAAATAGCTCCTAATAAATCCAGGGACGACACACAACGTCAATTAATCGTCTGCTATTGTAAAGGCCTATATTTCGTTATATTTGCTATTACAATTTTTTTTTTTTTTCAATTGTATTGTAAAAATAAACTCAGTGTTGTTTGTTGTTGTTTTTTATTTTGTTAATGGATCGGAAATATAATAAAATATAACCTTTTAAAAAAGTTGACAGGTAATTTACGTCAGTTGTCAAGTGGAGCACTGGAGCAGTGGGCCACCATTTTGAACGCGAAACTACAAAATTACCGCTACTTTTACTCTCTAACTTTTATGTGATGGGACAGACTTATATGTGCAAATAAATGCAGATTATAAAGTGAAGGATATTTGTTATTCTGTAAATGCGAAACGGTGCTGTTAAGATAAAGTCGACAAATCGATTTTTTGAGTTGTTATATCGAAAACAGTAATATATCCCAAAAATTACGTAAATTTATCGAGTAGAACTACTATTGTGTTTTTATTAAAAAAAAAAAAATATCGTTAAAGACAACAAATATTGCACGCCATGAACAAGTAATCTAAAATATTAATTCCGAGTTATGTCCCCTGTGTGAACTCGTATTGTCTACTTTTTAACGCCTACAAAAATGCAATTTTCCCCAATTTTCCGTAAAAATTACTTGTAAATATAAATAACTTTCTACTCGATTGATTTTCGTAATTTTTGGATATATTAATATTTTCCATATTACCATTAAGTACGTAATTTTCAACATTACCATTAAGTACGTAAAACGACATATTAAAAAAATCGATATGTCGGCTCTATCTTAACAAGCACCCGCGGGAGGCGCGGGACCACAATAATAACACTAACAAAGAAGGGCTTAAGGGTAAAACATCCTTTGACGTTGGTGTGATTATTACAAATACGTGCAAATAATCTAATAAAACGACTGTTTCTTCAAGGAAAGAACAGTAGGCAATAATGAATCATTAACAATACCATTCATTTATTTATTTGTTTACATTTTATTGTATAAAAAGATATTTATTCAACTGCACGAGAGTTGTCTTGTCACGTGATCAGCCTCGTTTCGGTTTTATTTAGCGGCTTTCATACTTTTCTTTATAGGCACTCACAAACTTTACTCGTTACATTCCTATTCACCGTGGTTTTTCTCCTTACGCTTTGGTTGCTTATAATGTTTTGCATTGTGAAGGGTTGTCCTTTCTCTGTCGAAAAGTGCACCGACCCCGATGTCGTTTTCTACCCACTTCCTTGGCACAACATCCAGTTGCGTACAGAATGGGTGAAAGTAGCTGGTTACGACCCTTTCAACGCCAACGACGTAAAACACATCACGAAAGACCATCGCGTTTGTAGTGTGCATTTCGATAACGTCATACTAATGCTTTCTTTTAGCAGACAACAGATGTTGATGCCGACTCTTTTTCTCCCTAAAGGTAAACTTAATATAATTATGGCGAAAATGAAGTAATAGAAACCTCACAAGTCAAATATTTGTTTGCAAATGATTGAATGTATGTTAGACGACCGCATGTAAGGTGGCCTGTACAATCATAATTTTATCCGCAGTGGTAGAATGATCGTGTATTTGAAAACAAAAACTAAATAGATGATGAAAAATTTGAGGCGGAGTTCGCACTTAACTTACACAAATATTGCAGCATTTGTCAAAGTTTAAATTTTATTTAATTACCTTAAGTTATTGTGAAAATAAATGTAAAATCAATGTCCATTATTTCATAATGTAACTCTAGAGTTATCTCCCTTGTGCTCAATGTATTTAATGATTCCACGTGATTAAACAAACAAACAAACTTTTTAACGAATTTAGAAAAAATCTCACAAGTGACATAGGAAAAATGATACAAGGGGAATCTAGATGAAATTTTCACAAGGAATTTATTAAAATCTTAAATACAATGCATAAAGGATTGCCAAATTCAAAAGAAAATTATAGCTATATTTAAATGTAGATGAGCAATTAAATGCCCCCCCCCCCCGCCACCGGAGAAATTAGGGTCATTTTCAACAATAACCATAAACAAAATTTGGATGTAAAAAGAAAACAAAACAAATATATAACAAATAAATGGGTAATATCCATTGAAAGCGTATGATGGTTATATGAGAAAATAAAGCTATGTACGCATTATAAATGTTTCTTTTCTGTGGCTTATGTTATACATTAGTACATTAGGGGGCATTTCGAGTTAAAAGTCTATTTACTGCATCCATCTGAACTAGAGAAAATCATGATTTAAATGTGTATGTCTCGTCTAAATAACTAACGATGAATATCTAATATGGTCGACCAGACGGACGGGTGATCAAAAAGTCAGATCGAGCGTACCGGAAAACGAAATGAGATCAAATTGACAACTGGCATTTTTTTTTTTTTTTTTTTTTTTTTTGCTTGAACTTTGCGCTTTTCGGATTATTTTGTTACCTTTTAGGCACCTCTTGGCGGTTGAGTTACATGGCGACCAGCATATAAAACACGTGTCGCTCCCTGGTGCAGGTGCATGCGCACAGAACATGTGTTTTTTTTTTTATTTACTGACGTTACCCTAGTAACTAAACGATTATTTGTCATTTTGAAAAAAGTTTTACTGTTTATGAATATTAAAAGAAAAAAATTACTAAATATTTATTAATAATTACTCACTTTTATCGACTTTTTTTTAAATAGCATTTGCGGATGTGTATGCTGACATTAATTTTTTTAATTTCTTTTTAAATGACTTTTTATCGACTTTTTTTTTTATAATAGCATTTGCGGATGGGTAAAAAACAACAAAACAAAAAAATAACTAAACCGTTTATTCGGTTCGAAAAACGAGTAATGTTGAACGCTGCCGGGGAACAAGAAAAGATGACCGCGATGTCTTTGAAGACTCGATAATCAATTCAAAATAAGGAATAAAACAAAATGGATGCTAGTGCACTTACTGATCCGCGCTATCATTTGCGGATGGGTATGCTGACATTAATATTTTAATTTCTTTTTAAATGACGGCTTTTTATCGACTTTTTAAAAAATAATAGCATTTGCGGATGGGTAAAAAACAAACAAACAAACAAACAAACAAAAAACTAAACCATTTACTGATAATTTCGGTTCGAAAAACGAATAATGTTGAAACGCTGCCGGGGAACAAGAAAAGATGACCGCGATGTCTTTGAAGACTCAATAATCAATTCAAACTTTTTTTTTTTTTTTTAGTAGTTATATGTGAAGATGGGTATGCTGACAACAAATATCAGTTAAATTTTGCAAATATTTTTTCATTCCCCCCCCCCCATTGTGTTTATTCCGAAAGCTGTTCTTAACATGGGGAGATTGGGGGTGTTCATTCCAAAAGCCGTTCTTAACATTTGTGGAGGTGGACCTAACCTAAAAAAAAAATACCAATTTTTTTAAAATGAATATTAAAATAATTTCTCACTTTTACAAACATTTTTACATGCGCATATAAATAACTATTTTTTTTTTTTTTTTTTTAACTTTTTTCATTTAAAAATTAGTAAATTTCAATGAATAAAATAAATCATTTATCATTGGTATATGTTTTTGGTTTTGTGTGTTGAATGAAACTTTTTTTTTTCATTACAACAATAATGAAACCATTTAAATTTTCCGGCATGCGGTTAAGAGTTACGCATGCCCGGAAGATTTACATGGGTAAGGAAGGGGTAAGGATGCCCGGAAGGAATTAGTTCCTTTTCATTTACGACACAAGACGCCTTTATTGTTTTCCAAAATGCTTACAGAAATCCACGAATGGACCAAGGATTTGGAATCTGCATATCAGTTCCTTAAGGAACGGAAGATACTTGCTTCAACAATGCAGTGCATTGTATGTCAGGGAAAGATGACACTCATTAAATACCGGGGAACGAAAAGATTCCGCTGCAAAACACACAGAACCCAAACGGTAAGCTTAACGAAAGGGTCATATTTGGAAAAGTCACAATTGACTTTCTCAGATTTTATCAGTGATATATGCATGGTCTAGACAGTTACCTGTGTTTTATAGCAACTGATGTGTGCAAGTTAAACCAGAGTACCGTTATTGAATGGTGCGAAAATAACATTGATTAAATAAAGCAACGTAAGTAAACAAATTGTTTGTAAAAGTATGACCTTCACCTTCACCGAGGTGAACGATTTATATGACCTTCACCGAGGTGCGCGACTTGACACACAAAAATAAACCGCCTCTTAATCACCTGCTAACGCACGCGTCACTGTAACGTCCAATGACAACAACAACAACAACAACCTTCTCACTCGACCTGCCTTTATACCACTATCTCAATCCCTTCTCTTGCGCATGCACCTGTAGATTCCTGACAACCTCGAGACTTCCGCTTATAAAAACCCAAGTTTTGTTGTCGCGCATGCCTATACAAGGCACAAACACGAGGGCGTTTGTTGTGTTGGTAAGTACTACACTACCCCCTGATCTGATGATCACATAGAGTGCACTCCGGGGGTGGCCTCTTAGTTCGTTGGCTTTTGCGAAGGGTGGTATTTACACTCTCGGATTCAGGTTCTGGTTCTGGGTGTGGTTCTGGTTCTGGTTCTGATCCTGCCTGATCAGACGAACTACAACTACCACTCTCTTGCTCGGTGACCTCACTCATTAGTAGCTCATCATCTGATGATTCATCGCTCTCTGTAGCTGTGGGATGTACTTCACTAGCCGGGCGAAGATCGCGCACATGGCGTGGGGTTCCATCAACAAGGACCGACTGCTGGCTGACCACTCCAGATATTCGTCTTCGCTTGAACTTGGTGGTGCACCGGTTTCCAAGGGGTCTAACCCAAACTGGATCCCCACCTTGTATTTGTTATGACTCTCCTCGTCGATTGGTTGGACAGTGTCAATGCCCTTTATCCTAACACGGTATTTGTGTATGGCATTGGCCGGTGCTGTTGTTAGTGTCTTCCCATCCTTTGGTGTGATGTTATACCAATACGTGGCCTCCGTAATGGTGCATTGCTTTCTGGCAGCAATTCTCTTGATGCTGCGATGGCTCCTCTCAGCAATGTCATTCCCTGATGGCACATGAGCACATCACAGTCGTAGTCGGACACCCAACTCATTCAACAACTGCCGAACTTGCTGGCTACAAAAAGCAGCATCGTTGTCCGTCAATATCTCTTCCAGCGCACCTCGCTCAGAAAAGATAGATGACAGTTGGCGGACAACATTCGCTGAGTCCTGCCTGGTCATTTGCCGCCACACCGCAAAATGAGTGGGTCCACAGTCGATAAGGGTTAGAAAGGGCTTACCACTGTAATGGGTAATATCCATCGCTAATCGTTGCCACACATGCTCAACTTCCAATCGCTCCTTCTGCCATTGCTCAGGTGCAGGATCGATAGACTGGCATGCCTCACAGTGCTTGATGATCTGCCTGACATCCGCCCTTGTCACTGCCGGGTCCACACGCCTCGCAAAATACAAAGTTCTTTTGATACCTGGATGTCCACTCTGCACATGAATTCTTTGTATTTGGCATGAGCTAATCGCGCCAACTGCGCAAGATCGAGCAGTGAACTCCACGCCTGTCTTCACAGCTTCATACCATTTGTGAGGCACACGGGTTAGTTGGTCTGCACGATTACAGTGTGATGCCACGAGCGTTACACTCACCGACAGGTCATATTCTGATACCAGACTCTTCAGGGTGTTTAGCCTCCGCCGGATTAATAACATCAGGGATGGTTGGAATCTCACTGCCACGCCTCCATCGTAAAGTACCGTCTTTCCCGCAAACGTCCAATCCTAATACCCGTGCTCCATCCCTCAGACGTTCGGGATCCTTGCACTCCAACCCGAATTGAGCTAACTTTTCTCTGACGTGTGACGCAGATTGTACGTCTTCATTGACATACACATCATCAATATAGGCCGATGTTGCGTCCTCAGTGGTCTTTTCCTGGGACAACACTGCATTTACGATGGTCTTCATGATTTGCGGTGCCACATTCAGCCCAAAGCCAAGCCGAGTAAGGCAGTATCTCTGACCCCGGAACCACACTGTCTGGAATGGCCACAATGTCTCATCCACTCGCACCTGCAAATAAGCCTTCCGCAAGTCTACTATAGACACGTTGGAGCCCTTCTGGCGCCATTCTCTCAGCTTGCTGGCGCACACGTCAGCATCGGCAGTGTATGTCTCAATGTATCTATTGAGTTCACGATAGTTCAGCACCGGACGAACTTTTGATTTGTTATGCTGGACTACCGCCATTAAGGGAATCAGACCCTTGGGTGGTCCCAGCTTGTTGGGGTAGGGGATCAGCCATCCATCCTGGATCCATGCCTCAAGTTCCTTCTTGTATTCATTACGGGCCTCGTCGGGTATCGAGTACTCTACAATGCTATTCTTGAGTTTGGTTGGCGCCCTTCCTTCTGTCCACTTCCACGATGCAGTCCATGCTTTTTGGTGAGGGTTGTAGTCCACCTTAAAATCAGGCCGATCAATGTGAACTGCAGCACACACTGGGGTTTCCAAAAATCGCACAGTCCCATCTCTTCTGATAACCACTCCCCCCAGTGCCTTAATAGCATCATATCCCAACAGTACATCGAATCCCAGCAAATCCCCTCGCATCACCAGCACATTAATGTTTGCGGCCACACCAGAGTTTGTGTGGACTTTGACAGTTCCGGCTCCACAGCAAGCTTGCGTATTGCCACCTATTGTGGTTACTTTGATGTTCTGCTTTGTCCAGTTTCGACACAACTTGGCACTCATGATGGTGTGTGAGCACCCGGAGTCGAGAAGAGCTGAACAAAGCACTTGGTCCACGTACACATTTATTGTCGGTTGCGCCTCAATTAAATCTTGTCCGGGGAACAGGGCGGCGCTGACGTCCTGCCCCCTGATGCATTTCCCGCACAATTTTGGGATAAATGTCCATAGCTACCACATTGGAAACAGCGCGGGCGCCCCCACCCCTTGTTAGTACAATTTCTTGCGATATGGCCTCGCTGGCCACAGCAGAAACATCTCCCATTGGTCGTGGGTCTCAAACTGGGACTCTTTTCAGTATTAGTCTTGGCTGCCTGCGCCATCATTACAACCGGTTCCCTCAGGTCCTCCTCATCTCTGATAATGGCTCGAGCACGTTCTAACAAATGTTCCATGGGCATTACAGATATGCTGGTGGAAGCCCTCAACAGTTGCTTAACATGGGTGGAAAGGCCGGCCACAAACGCATACGCCAGTGTTTGCTCTGACACTCCATTGCCAAATAGAACTGCAAGTTTCTTCAGCTCCGCGAAGAAGACATCCACGGTTTCTCCTGGCATGAGCTTCCTAGTGGCAAATGTTTCGTAGGCCGTACAGGGATCCATGGCAAATGCCTTGTATAAAGCATTTTTTATACAGGTAATATCAGCCTTCTCCACAGCACTCAGTTGCTGATATACACTTAGGGTGCCTCCAGCCAATCTCAGGGGAATCACGGTATGCACCCCCTTTACTTCACAGAGGTTGCAGGTCAGCTCAACCCTTTCGACCCAGTCGACAACAGAAGTGGATCCGTCGAATTCGGGTATCAGTTTTAAATCAAACTTTGCCCCAGCCATAGTTGTCCAGGAAAAGAGACAAAATGAAATCGCCGAAATAGCTTATGACCTTCACCATCACCGAGGTGAACGATTTATATGACCTTCACCGAGGTGCGCGACTTGACACACAAAAATAAACCGCCTCTTAATCACCTGCTAACGCACGCGTCACTGTAACGTCCAATGACAACAACAACAACAACAACCTTCTCACTCGACCTGCCTTTATACCACTATCTCAATCCCTTCTCTTGCGCATGCGCCTGTAGATTCCTGATAACCTCGAGACTTCCGCTTATAAAAACCCAAGTTTTGTTGTCGCGCATGCCTATACAAGGCACAAACACGAGGGCGTTTGTTGTGTTGGTAAGTACTACACTACCCCCTGATCTGATGATCACATAGAGTGCACTCCGGGGGTGGCCTCTTAGTTCGTTTGCTTCTGCGAATCAAACTTTGCCCCAGTAGGAAAGGAATGTTATCCTGACATTCTATCACCATTTTGTGGTACTAGTGCACTTATTGATCCGTGCTGAAATAACGTTATTATTTAAAAAGCCATTCTTAACGTGGGGAGGGGAGGATGTTTTGTACCTATTCTGTACTTTAACCTTACAATTGAATAAAAAAACCATAAAACTTTAATTAAACTTAGAAATACGATTTAAAAAAATAGCGCGGATCAGTAAGTGCACGAGCACCCATTTCGTTTTATTTCTTATTTTGAATTGATTATCGAGTCTTCAAAGACATCGCGGTCATCTTTTCTTGTTCCCCAGCGACGTTCAACATTACTCGTTTTTCGCACCGAATAAACGGTTTAGTTATTTTGTTTGTTTTTTTACCCATCCGCAAATGCTATTTAAAAAAAGTCGATAAAAGTGTCTGTAAAAGTGAGATGTTATTAATAAATGTTTAGTAATTTTTTTCTTTTAATATTCATAAACAGTAAAACTTTTTTCAAACTGACAAATAATCGTTTAGTTACTAGGGCAACGTCAGTAAATAAAAAAGAAATGTTCTGTGCGCATGCGCCAGGGAGCGACACATGTTTTTTTTTATGCTGGTCACCATGTAACTCAACGCCAAAGGAGTACCTATGTTTTATTTTCTTGGTGGATATATTTTTTTTTTGGGGGGTAGGGGTACCAGAGATTATAGTTATAGATAATTATTAACAACAAAATTGGTGCAAGTCCAGATTAGTATCACTTGTAAACAAAAATGGATACTTGTACAGTTTAGTCAATACATTAAAAAATGAAAATATCGAAAAAAGTTTAAATTGTATGTATCCGTTATGGGACGAAGTTCTCTGAAAAAAAATTTCACTTAATTTCATCCAGTAGTTTTTTTTGGTTTTTTTTTTACAGCGAAAAAACAATTTATGATACCGAGCAAAATGTTCGATTTTTCAGGAAGAAAAGCTAGTATTAGAGATGGGAAGGGGTGTCAGCGCTTTAACTGGAGTTATCTCCCTTTGTCATTTCTAAAATTCAAACAAATTTTTTTAATCCAAGATTGCCGCCTTCAACGCGCTCTCATAAAAGCGTGTTTTTCCGCTGTAAAAAACAAAAAAAAAAAAAAACTACTTGATGAAATTAAGTGAAATTTTTGTTCGGAGAACTTCGTTCTATAACGGATACATACAATTTAAACTTTTTTCGATATTTTCATTTTTTAATGTCTTGACTAAACTGTATAAGCGCCCAAAAATGAGTACCTTTGATTTTCTTGAATAAAAAAACTTAACACGACTGTTTTTGCTTTAATAATTTTTTTTTTTATTCAAACGTAACAAATAAAAATTTAAATTTTGCTTGAACTTTGTGGTTTTCAGATTATTTTTTATTTTTATTGTTTTTTTTAGCCGGATTTAACTAACAGACAAAACAAAACAAAAACAATTTTGGTGCTTATGCACTTATGTTACCGTTATTTTTCTATGGTTTAAGTGCCTTCCTCAATGTTTGAAGTGTTTTTCTGACACCCCCCCCCCCAAAAAAAAAAATATCCACCAAGAAAATAAAACATAACAAAATAATCCGAAAAGCACAAAGTTCAAGCAAAAAAAAAAAAAAAAAGCCAGTTGTCAATTTGATCTCATTTCGTTTTCCAGTACGCTCGATCTGACTTTTTGATCACCCGTCTAGTCGGTCGGCCATATTAGATATTCATCGTTAGTTATTTAGACGAGACATACACATTTAAATCATGATTTTTGTCTAGTTCAGATGGATGCAGTAAATAAACTTTTAACACAAAATGACCCCTAATGTATAACATACGACACAGAAAAGAAACATTTCTAATGCGTACACAACTTTATTTTCTCATATAACCACCATACGCTCTCAATGGATATTACCAATAAATGTTACTAAAGGCAAGATAAGTTACTTTTCTACCTACCTGGATAAGTTTTTATTTATTTTTTAAAACTTATTTTAAAGCATTTTTTTCTATACTTTCATTACCAGTATTTTTTGTGTAATCATAGAGGAACTCGTGAAATATTTTAAATGGAATTCATTATAAACTATTAAAAAAAAAAACAACATTTTCCGAGGTCCTTAATCTGGATGTTTGAATTTATTTCAAACACTCAGATTAAGGACTTTTGGGAGTAATGCTGGTTTTGAGAGCAGTTTTAGGAGGTTCACCCTCCCAGACTTTACCTTCTTTTTGAGAAGAGGTTAGTTTGCTAATCGCCTGAGGCACCTTCGCTGGAGAATGCTAACGGGCTACATAGGCATATTTTACAAGGACAGAGAGCTCCTTCTCTGGGGTGCTGATTTTTCAAACTCACTTTCCGACCCTAGTGTTACATTTCTCACGCTAGGGAAGAAATAAATAACCACCATCCTTATGCAAATTGCTACATTCTCTCAACATCTTGGCTTTCCAATTGAAACCTATTTTAGCATGGACTGTAAGACCAAGTCTTATAACATTTTGTAACAAATATATAGTAATAAGTAGATAGTAATAAAACTATCTCTCTCTCTCTCTCTCTCTCTCTCATATATATATATATATATATATATATATATAAGAAGCTTTGGGTAAAAAATATAAAAACAAAGAATGCAGTTTAAATTCCAGGAAAAAAAACAACTAAATTTAACCAATAGCAGACTTAGCACTTCTAAAATGTCTACAATTACAAAACAGAATTCAACTATATAAGGACGAAAAAAATTTGTAAAACTTTAATTAAAATTTTTAAACAGAAAATGGGGATCATCAGCTGCCTACCATGTAGCTGTTTCAGAGATTTAAAAACAGAACAGCTGTAAAATAAATGGCTCTCCAGTGGAAAATACCACTTCACCAATAACAAAATGGAGATACTATACAGTTACTATTCATACTAATATACAAAAAATTGAAATATTAATAATATATATAAGTAAATTTAATAATAAGATTATAAGATCTATTCAGCAATATGTTAATTAACATATGAATTTATGAGAATAAAAATGCATAAAAGCTGAAGTACCTTTAGTACCAAATAGGCAAATAGATAAGAGGAAGGAAACCTAGCCATACAAATCTAAAAACGAATTACAAAATTGAAGCAAATTTTAATAAATTTATCATATATCGGTTATATAAGATGACTGCTAAATCACGAAACCATGTTTGTTTAGCCTAGGCTAGAGATTGCAACACCCGGTATCTTATGAAATATTGGTTTTTAAATTGATTTTTTAACTTTAAGGGTCGTCTTTATGCCGAAATATACGGTATATATAATTTGTATGTATGTAGTAATAATAGTGATATTTACATCTAGAAATAAAATAGGTTTAGGGTTTTTAAAATTCGTGCTGGGATTATCCACAAGGACCCATGGCACAGTGGTTAGATTATTTGGAAAACTGATGCTGAAGATGTGAAGAGTAGTCCAAAGAATCCAAATAATAAAATGACTTGGTTCTGCATTAAATAAATCAAAAAGGGTTGATATGCCATGAAAAAAAACACCAAATCAAATAACCGAGCATTCTAGGGTTGCTGTCCAAATCTTACAGGAGGTAGAAATAGTCCCTCAAAAGTCGGTTGGAATTAGTGTGCCCTGGAAGCTGATTGGGTACCATGACCCAACTGCTTGTTTGTCAAATGTATTCACATTGAAGGGGTACAAGTGCAACAAGTTTATCGGAGCACATGCAGTGGAAGTGCTTGTAAAGTAAGCATAAAGATGCAACGTTGCAGTGATGGGACATGAACTAGAGCTTGATAAGCAGTGTGGGAAATTAGCACGGCCTGGAAGCTGATTGGTTATCATGTGACTCAACCACTTCATAGGGCTGCCTTCTGCAAGACAAAATAAATGATAATGCTTATACAACTGCTAAACGTCATTCATACTACTTGAGTAAACTAACCTCATCTGTTTTATACAATGCTCAGATTCTAATCACATATATGAAAATTTTACAAATACTATAAACAGTAAGCATATGACATAAGTCAAAATTCTAAAAATTTTTTAACAAAAAAAATATAAATAATCATTAAAATTGCATTGTCTCCCCCTGATGTGTGCTCTTTAAACTGAAATCAAAAAAATATCCCCTTTGACAGTAATGCACAAGTGCCAAAAAAGCCTTTAACCTAACAAGTATTACACTGTCTAGCAAGCTTCAGCTTCTGTTCCATTGCTGCAATGTTGCAACCCCCCTCCCCTTGCCCCCATCCTTGTTTTATAATACTTCCACTGACCTTATTGTACTTAATTCCTCAAATACCCGTAAATACCTTGGATTAACCGGATGAGCAGCAAAATCCCTCCCTCCTTTTTTTAGGGGTCCTCAAATGCCAGAAGCCTTTGAAAATCCTTCCATGTTCCCTGTTTCCCCGACTATACCAACATGCAAAAATTTAAGTGTAATTTGAATGAACGTCTTCCTGCCCAACTTCCCACTTAGGATTCCCCCAAATAAATTTGATTGCTAATCACAGTAGTAGAGTGAATAAAAGTAAAAAAAAAAACCTATTTTGTTTTTAAAGTCCAGCTTTTAGCATGAATATTCAGTCTTAGAATAATGTGTATTTCCATAACCATCAACTATAGTCAAAAACAACCTGAAGGCTCCCTTTTGATTGGTTATTATGCCAAGATGTATGAGAGGGTGTCACTCCTTCTCCTGGATTGCCCCATTTCTTGATCCTCACCTTAACGCTTAGGCACCAAGTATGATCTGAGGATGCAGGGAAGCAGTTCCATGCTAATGTATTCCACAGATAAGAATTTCTTGGAAATAAACACTATTCATGGAACTTTTATTTTGATATTAAGCATATGGATGAAAAAAAGAAAGTTCTTTGCAGCTCCAGTAGCAAAACAAAATTTTGCTGGGAATGTCTTAAAAGATGAAACTAGAGATTGAAGTCCAGTCGAGCACCTTCTGTTGAAATAACGATAAAGTGGAAAGAGATTAGTAACATTTCTTCTGCGTGAAAGAGAATGTAGAAAACAGAAAAGATCTTCATCCACTAGATTGCAAAGTCAGGGGAATAATAAGTTCTTTGAGTGGCACCTTGTATTTGACATTTATATGGATAGATGTATGTATCTGTTAGATATTTGTTCCTTAATTATGAAAATAAAGAGGTAAAATAAATATAATATTTTCTTTTTCTTGTTTTCAGTTGAGTCCAAGAAAAAGAAACCTTTTTCATTTCCACCAACACTAACACCAATCGATGAGGTGAGTGAGTTCAGTTTATTTAATTTAAGGTCGATGGTACAGGGACAGCTGAAACTGAGTGATGAACCTCCAATGGTTTACCTCCAAGTTTATTGCTTAACTTTTTATATATAAGGCGTAATCATGTTGACACCGGTTCTCATTAGATCATCAAAGTTAAGCGACATTGAGTCTGGCCAGTAATAGATGGCTGACCGTTTGGGGATATTAAGTGCTTTATGTATTCAGGTAAGCAAGTATGACACGTTTCAAGACTCCAGGCATAGTTTTGGGACACAATTGCCATTTTAGGTCAATTTTCAAAACAGATAATGTATAAGTGTTATACCATTTTTCTAAACCAAAATTTCACGAGGAATCCAATAAAACAAAAACGAATACAAAATTTTGATGGGAAACCATGTTTTCAAGCAATTCTTTCATGACGGCCGGAATCGCACTTACAAGTGAAGATCTCACACAACTTCCTTCATGTTAAGGGGAGGATTTTTTTAAGGTAAAAATAAAAATCCATTTCTTTTATTTCTCTTTTCTATACACATATATATATTTTTTTTGACATTTGAACAAAATTAAAGTGTTGCTTTTTACATGCTCAAATTTTAAGATCCAAATGACTTCTATTTTTATTATGTATAATTGAATATAAAAAAATATATTTATTTTTGAACAGAATTAAAAATGAACCAAAAGGACTTCCCCATTATATAAAAAAATAGGAGATTGTTGCAATATTTTTTACTCATAATGGAGTAGATATTTAATTGCTGCCCACCACAGCAATATTTAGCACAAGGCCGGAAGGTGGGGATCCAAGCAGGCTCCCCTAAAGGGGGGGGGGGCACTCCTGCAATTGCAAAAATTTACGGAGTAACCCCGTTGGCATTCCCCGGTCGGGGCGCCTCAGGCAGTTTGCTCTGGTGGCTACAAAATTATAAAATCAGGAACCGGTACAGAACAATTGTCTACTGAAAACTTGTCATCTCCCGGACTTGTATAGAACAACTAACCATTGGAAACTGTTCTGAAACTAAACATGACTTCCAACTCCAAAATAATGTTATTAATATAATATATATTTAAAAATATAATAATTTTGTAAATATAATACATACTTAAAAATTTAATAATTTTGTAAATATAATATATATAATATATACTTTACAATATTATGTTATTAATATAATATATACTTAATATAAATATTCTTATATAATATATATACTTAATATAAATATACTCAATATAATATATACTTTAATATTATTAATTATATATTAATGTCATTAATATTATTAATTTTAACATATTCTGTTGACTCTACACAACTGGAACAACCATAATGCATTTTGATTTCTTTTCCGTCTAATTTTAGATTTGGCTAAACATTATACAACGTGCCAATCTTACTCGAATCTCACCACCATTAATGAAACCTGTTACTTGCTATATTCCCCCCAAACCTATACCTCCTGAAAATGATCCGATACCAGAAAAAAGAATTAAAAAAGAATTGGATTCAGACAGGTGAGTTCTAACTCCTTTTTATGAAAAAATATTTTTTTGTGCTACGATAATGGGCAACTGTTATTAGTTTAAAAAAAAAATGTTGAACTATGCTTTGAATAAACTAAAGCGAGTTTCTTTAATCTTTGTAATCCAAAGCATTCTTCCATGCATAAATATTTGAAAATATAAAAAAAAAACCTTAAGCATAGAAATTTTCACCAAAATGACTGGTTTGCAGAATTTAATATTTTGTTATAAGTGTACAGAAATAACAGGAGAACACTGGTTGCTAAAACACTAGTGGGTTACTTCTCTTTAGACAGAGAGACCCAGATAATGGGACACAAAAAAGCATGTTTTCTCCATGGTGGGCCAAATTCCACATAGGTAAATACAGGACTCTGTACTAGACTCTATACTTACCGTGTATGGTGGAGACCACAATGAGAGTAAAACTTTTTATTGTATGTTCATTACATTTATCAATGTGTGAATAAAATGTGTGAATAAAATGTGTGTAATGTATATGGCCATATTTTCTCTTTATTCTATGATCGCTAGTGGCATTGAGTTCTATATATATGTTTTTTTCTTTTGCAGAGAGATTGAAAGCAATGAAAACAAATACAATATTAGTTTTAAAAAAAATGAATTTGTTTGTAACCCTTCAAAAAATCTGATTAAATTTAATTTTCAAAATTACATTTAAAAACAAAAATACATTTTGGAAAAGTAAAATGACATAACTAACTAACTAAAAAAAAAAAAATATTCCCAGACAAGGCTGATTAGTTTATCATATAGCTGAACCTTGACCTGTTGCATTAATGTTGATCCAGCTTAATGTAAGATGTGGCTACTTCTGCACACCACAAAGGCGTTGATTTCCAGTAACAATTATGTATAGGAATTGTCTTATCAGACAAGTTGGCATTCACTGGTTAGGGAGCCTTATGCGATCAGCCATGAAACAATATTTTGGAGAAGGTAATGCCTGAGAAGATAGCCTTCTGAAAACAGAACAGATACTACACTTTGATACTAGCCTGACGGCCAAATAAAAGTGTACTTTGTTGATTTACTTACCTCCCCACGAGGACTGAATTTTACACAGAGCTATTCCTATGTATTACAAGAACACTCACGACTAGTAGCAAATTAACTATAAAAATTGTGTTGCAATAGTTTTGACTACTAATGGGGTATGGTCCCTCACAGTTGGGAGATTCTATTTATAAATGCTGCTGCTAGGAACTGACAAATCAAATTAATTCACCTTCTGCTACCAACCAATCTGAAACCAGAATTGCTCCATAAAAATGAAACCTTTTTTTTTAGCAACCTTGCATATGTTTTCTTCGTGTCAACACAGGAAAAATGTTTTGCTCTTTGGTTACAAAATTATAAAGTCTGGAATCTGTACAGAACAACTGTAATATTAAAATATTAATAACTATATTTTATTTCAGTATTTAATTTATGTATTTCTGTTGTATTAAATGGTAGCTTTTTTTCTCGTCCATAAATGTTTATCTACCAAGTTGATCTTAAATATTGTATAATCAATCCATTATATTATCATTTTCAGTCCCCCACCCCTAATTTCTGGCTTCCATCTTATCTCGCAAT
The DNA here is from genome assembly GCF_053919585.1 of Euprymna scolopes. NCBI lineage: Eukaryota > Metazoa > Mollusca > Cephalopoda > Sepiida > Sepiolidae > Euprymna > Euprymna scolopes. The sequence goes on along the minus strand of NC_136500.1, from coordinate 75,149,982 downwards.
TACTTATAACGTCACCAACTAACTTCGAAAGACCCCCCCCCATCCGCTTTTCTTTTATATCGTAAGTTTCTTAAAACGTGACTAGTTAAAGTTCAGAATAAAATCACGCTTTCTTTTAACGGTTTATTTTAAAAAAAAAAAATCTTCTGAACGCTATTAAAAGTTAAATTCTTCACTAGTTTGCAGTTTGGAGACGGAAGTGTTGTTGAGATAAGTGATTTCTATACTAATTCGCACTTTTTATTTTTAGATTCAAATATTAATAACTACATTTTATTTCAGTTTTTAATTTATGTATTTCTGTTGTATTAAATGGTAGCTTTTTTTCTCGTCCATAAATGTTTATCTACCAAGTTGATCTTAAATATTGTATAATCAATCCATTATATTATCATCTTCAGTCCCCCACCCCTAATTTCTGGCTTCCATCTTATCTCGCAATTACTTATAACGTCACCAACTAACTTCGAAAGACCCCCCCCCATCCGCTTTTCTTTTATATCGTAAGTTTCTTAAAACGTGACTAGTTAAAATTCAGAATAAAATCACGCTTTCTTTTAACGGTTTATTTAAAAAAAAAAAAAAATCTTCTGAACGCTATTAAAAGTTAAATTCTTCACTAGTTTGCAGTTTGGAGACGGAAGTGTTGTTGAGATAAGTGATTTCTATACTAATTCGCACTTTTTATTTTTAGATTCAAATATTAATAAATACATTTTATTTCAGTATTTAATTTATGTATTTCTGTTGCATTAAATGGTAGCTTTTTTTCTCGTCCATAAATGTTTATCTACCAAGTTGATCTTAAATATTGTATAATCAATCCATTATATTATCATTTTCAGTCCCCCACCCCTAATTTCTGGCTTCCATCTTATCTCGTAATTACTTATAACGTCACCAACTAACTTCGGAAGAACCCCCCCCCCCATCCGCTTTTCTTTTATATCGTAAGTTTCTTAAAACGTGACTAGTTAAAGTTCAGAATAAAATCACGCTTTCTTTTAACGGTTTATTTAAAAAAAAAAATCTTTTGAACGCTATTAAAAGTTTAATTCTACACTAGTTTGCAGTTTGGAGACGGAAGTGTTGTTGAGATAAGTGATTTCTATACTAATTTGCACTTTTTATTTTTTAGATTCAAATATTAATAACTACATTTTATTTCAGTATTTAATTTATGTATTTCTGTTGTATTAAATACTAGCTTTTTTTCTCGTCCATAAATGTTTATTTATCTACCGAGTTGATTGAAAAAATAGATTACCTAATTGTACTCATTTTTAGTTCGTTAGAGGGGAATCTATCACCATACTTTCCCTTAAACACGTCTGTTGGACTTTTATTAAGTACAATACTTAATAGTTTTTTTTTTTTTTTTTTTTTTTTTTTAATGGAGAGTAGAAAACGCATTGTGGATGCGTTATCGGCAGCTCCTGTTACTCTCGCTTCTTCTTATTTGTCCCTCAGTCCTCATTTTTTTAATGAGTGATTTTTCTGACAAAGGGAGAAGAAAAAGCTGTTTTCTAGGTTGGCAGTATTTTGCGCGAACAGTTGGCAGAGTTTTTTTTTTTTTTTTTTTTACAAAGGCATCACCAGAGGCCACTCAAGGATAAGGGTTAAAGAGTGTACAGTAGAAATTGGTCAATATAGTAATCATTAGTAATGAAAATTTGGTAAATTTAATAACTTATATGGAACGGCTCATCAAGAACTTATTTACTTTAGACTTGAACACAACCATATTGTAGTCAGCCGGAAAGCAGGAAAACGGAAGACAATTCCACAGGCGTGCAGTTCTAAGAAAGAAGCTTTGTTCATGGAATCTACGTTTAGGTTTAGGCACAGATAAAGAGTGGGGGAAATTATTGATAGTGTTTACAGCTAGACGAGTGTTTCTTGTGAAAGTTTGGCGAGGGGGGACCATAGATTGAAGCTCAGTTGAACACTTTCCATGAAAATAACGATACATCAGAGACAAACTCGCAACATCTCTTCTGTGAGATAGAGGTTGCAAGGAGGAGAAAAGGACATCTCCTACGAGGCTACAAAGTCTATTTTGAACTCTATCAAGGCAGGACAAGTCCTTTCTAGCAGCTCCTGCCCAGATGTGGCAACAGTATTCCATCCTTGGACGTACCTGGCTCTTATATAGATAGAGAATAGCATCAGCAGTGAGATATCTACCGGATCGATAGAAAGATCCCACCATTTTTCCAGCGGCCTTGGCAACAGATTTGATATATGTGTTCCATTTAAGATCAGGAGTAATGGTCAAGCCCAGAAGCTTGTCAAAACTTGAGGCCTCCTGAAGACGAGAGCCATTCATTTCAATTGATGACAAATGTGGATTAGAATGTTGATGATGTAAAGAGAGAAGCTTGGGTGGAAATTTTCTGTTTCTATGTCTATCCTTGTAGCCATGTCACTAGTAAGGGTGCTGGAGGTAAACGTTTTGTCTGGGCTGACGTTATCCGCCTGATAGTCAGGGACCCGAACCTTGGATTAACCACTAAGGAGGCTGTCCTATCAGCAGGTGCAAAGTACTGGGGCTGCTGTATTGCCATTTGGTGAATGGAATCTGGACCATGCAGTAGCTTCTGGTGGGGCCTCTCGATGCCATACTAGTGGGTAATTGTTACGGCTTTACCTTATCATGTGCTACAAAAAAAAAATTCTTCGTTTCTTTTTCTCTCTTAGTTTCCCCTCTCTGTCCTGCTCTAAGTAAATCTGACGACCTAGTCCACAAATACCAAAATTTCATCATGACAAGTTTCAAGAAAAAATACACGATTAAACCCGGTTCTCCAACTTCCAACGTAGACCCCTACTACCATGTCTCCTTCTCCAACATCAGGGGTCTTCGTTCTAACCTTCCAGAGGTTGAAACTCAATTACAGGAGACTAAACCAGACCTTTTATTTTTAAGTGAAACTGGCATTGGACAGGCTATTTCCCTAGAAGAGTTTGCAATTACAGGATACTCTAACTTAACTTCTAAATCTGACCCCCAAGATCGCCATGGGCATGGAATATGTGCCTATATTAAAGATAGCTTTCCATGTGGGAGGGACATCTCCAGGGAAGATACTAACTTACCCTATATGTGCTTCCGGGTTGCTTTAGCTCACACTACTGCATTTATATTTACTCTCTATCGCCCCCACAACAGCGGAGTTACTATCTTTCAAAGCATATCTGAGAAAATTGACCAAGTCCTATCTGCTTATCCTTCAGCTAACATTCACGTATGTGGAGACTTCAATGTTCACAACGTCGAATGGTTGACCCACTCAAACAAGACCGATGATGAGGGGAGGTTCTGTCATGATTTCTCCATTGCCTATGACCTCACTCAGATTGTTCAGGAACCCACCCGTGTGCCCGATAATGACGGCCAGTATGCGAGCCTACTAGACCTTTTTCTCACAACTTGCCCTGAACTATGTTCAGTTTCTGTTCTGTCGCCTCTTGGATCTTCCGACCACTCTGTTGTATCAATTAAGATAAAAATGAAATGTAATAAGTCCCCAGACGTACCTCTCCATCGTACAGTATATCGATACACTAAGGCTGACTGGGATAGCTTCCGTACATTTATATCTGATCTACCTCTGAATTCCATGTTTAAAAAGGATGTGTCCTCTATAGTATTAGACCTGACTGAATGGTTAATTGTAGGTATTGACCATTTCATACCCTCTAAAAAGTTTCAGCAAAAACCTAACAGCCAGCCATGGTTCTCTCCAGAATGTGCTGCTGCCATTGCGCACAGAAATCACTTTTTCCACTGCTTCAAACGTAATAGATGTATGGAAACTAAAGCCGTTTTCAGGACTGCCAGGAACCATTGTAAGAAAGTAATAAGGAACGCAAGAGAGTTGTATGCTCAATCTGTTAAGTCCAAAGTAGCTGAGCAGTGGCTTGGTTCCCACCAGTTTTGGCAAATAGCAAACAGAATCCTGAACAGAAGCGTATGCTCCATCCCAACTATTATCAATGGACCTGAGGTAATCTCGTCAGCATCAGACAAAGCCAAACTCTTTGTCAAGAACTTTGCAGCTAATTCTACCCTTTGCGACCAAGACTGCCAACCCCCAATATTTCCTCCTGTATCAGAAAACACGCTATGTGATATACGTATATCTGTACGTGATGTTGCGAAGCTAATCAAAAACCTTGATTCGAGTAAAGCAACTGGCCCTGATGGTATTCCAATTATAGTACTCAAAAAACTTCAACCTGAACTAGCGCCCATACTTACAAAACTGTTTAAACGTTGTCTTAAGGAGAATAGTTTCCCATCTCCCTGGAAAATCTCATCAGTATGCCCTGTATTTAAGAATTCAGGTGATCGCTCATCCCCCTCTCAGTACAGGCCAATAAGTCTCCTGTGCGTCATGAGTAAGTTGCTAGAATCTGTGTTAAATACAGAAGTAATCAACCATCTCAACAAAAATAACCTTCTTAGTGACACTCAATATGGTTTCCGTTCTGCTAGATCTACAGCAGATGTGCTTACAGTTATATCGCATAGGATTAGCAAATCTCTCAACGGTGGCAATCTTTCTAGGGCAATTGCTCTTGACATATCTAAAGCCTTTGATAGGGTATGGCATAAAGGTTTACTTCATAAGATCATTAGCTATGGTATAGCTGGAAAAGTCTTCTCAATTATTAAATCATTTCTTTCTGATAGGTTCATAAGAGTAGTAGTTGAGGGGCAAAAATCAGAAGCTCACAGTATTAATGCCGGTGTCCCTCAGGGGTCCATCCTGGGCCCAACTCTTTTCCTGATCTACATTAATGATCTTCCAAATCACATCCTTACATCATTTGTAGACATTTATGCTGACGACACTACCATTTATGGTAGCACATCTAAGACAGTAAACGACCAAGTTCTCTCCAATTCTCTCTCCTCTGATCTTGAGCACGTAGTACAATGGGGAAAGGAGTGGCTGGTTACTTTTAATGCATCTAAAACCAAGCTTCTCTCTTTACATCATCAACATTCTAATCCACATTTGGCATCAATTGAAATGAATGGCTCTCGTCTTCAGGAGGCCTCAAGTTTTGACAAGCTTCTGGGCTTGACCATTACTCCTGATCTTAAATGGAACACATATATCAAATCTGTTGCCAAGGCCGCTGGAAAAATGGTGGGATCTTTCTATCGATCCGGTAGATATCTCACTGCTGATGCTATTCTCTATCTATATAAGAGCCAGGTACGTCCAAGGATGGAATACTGTTGCCACATCTGGGCAGGAGCTGCTAGAAAGGACTTGTCCTGCCTTGATAGAGTTCAAAATAGACTTTGTAGCCTCGTAGGAGATGTCCTTTTCTCCTCCTTGCAACCTCTATCTCACAGAAGAGATGTTGCGAGTTTGTCTCTGATGTATCGTTATTTTCATGGAAAGTGTTCAACTGAGCTTCAATCTATGGTCCCCCCTCGCCAAACTTTCACAAGAAACACTCGTCTAGCTGTAAACACTATCAATAATTTCCCCCACTCTTTATCTGTGCCTAAACCTAAACGTAGATTCCATGAACAAAGCTTCTTTCTTAGAACTACACGCCTGTGGAATTGTCTTCCGTTTTCCTGCTTTCCGGCTGACTACAATATGGTTGTGTTCAAGTCTAAAGTAAATAAGTTCTTGATGAGCCGTTCCATATAAGTTATCAAATTTACCAAATTTTCATTACTAATGATTACTATATTGCCCAATTTCTACTGTACACTCTTTAACCCTTATCCTTGAGTGGCCTCTGGGCCTTGATAATGTGGTGATGCCTATGTAAAAAAAAAAAAAAAAAAACTGTCTGAGAACTTGGCCTCTCCAGGACTTGTATAGAACAACTAACCATCGGAAACTGTTCTGAAATTAAACATGGCTTCCAACTCAAGAAATGCTTAATCAAATTTGTCAGCATTCCCTAGTGAGGATGTGACAGGTGATAAAAATATCCTCTCTTTTTTCAAAGGAGGTAATTCTTAGGAGAATGGCTGCCCTGAAAACCCCAAAGAAAAGATACTGCAATCTGATTTAAAAAAACAAAACAAAACAAAAACAATCTTTTCTTTTGTTTTAGCTGTGTGTTCAGTTTTCTATGTAAATTGTATGTATAAAGCAGTTAGATTTTCTTCTATTTCAATAACAGGTGTAACTTCATAAACAAAAGCTGCATATAAAATGTCTCATATGCGTCAGAACCCAGTTTCTAGATTGTCTGCTGACAATACCATGCAGTGGCGTACCTATGTAAAATGGCGCCCATGGCAAAGTTTGAATGTGCGCCCCTTAATAATTTTAGTACCAGCTATGGAAAAGTTAAAAAATTTTTTTTTTCAGAATCGTTTTTGAAATTGGAAATTAGGCTAATAATTTAGATCATTTTAGGTCACTTTTATTATTTTGGAATTTCTTAAGAATTTTATAGGGGTTACTCTCAAGGACATCCCTGAAAAAAATTGTAAATTTATGATTTTTTGACACTATATGATAGGTTAGAAATATTCAGGAAGCTGGAAGATCAGAGCAAAAAATCGCATTTTCAGGAAGATATAGACGAAAGTTTTAAAAGTTGGATCAAAATACCGTGGTATTTTGAGGGTTAAAAAGTTTCTGAAGAAGTTTTCTAATAAAAATTGTTGGATTGAGATAGTACTAAAAGTTTAAGATTTTCACCATCCTATTACTCGTTTCTTATTTAAAAAAATAGCATACTTTTATCATAACTTGGTGTTTCCAACCCTTATCAATTAATTTTGAAGACTATAGGCCTGTGAAATTGTTGAAATTGTTATCAGAACTTTTTAGTATCTGGCTTACTTGCAAATTTATTCCAAAATTAAGGTGTGATGTCAGTTTAGCAAATGTCTAAATTAATTATTACATCTAATAGGGGAGGGAATATTTTTCATTATCATCGAAAATAGACCCGACTTTCAACAGAAACTGTGAGTGAATGGAACAAGAACTTTTTACCATTTTTGGTCCAGAGGTAATTTATTGTGTCTAGAAAAAATATATGAAAAAAAAAAATGCATTACCATATCAGCCACACCATTTTTTATTGGATTTTGGTGCATGTGGGTGAAAAATCCAAAAACCCTTAATATCTCTATAAGGATTCACTTTTTAGCAAATCTGATGCCATTTTTGGATTCCTTGGGTCAAAATACTTACCTGTGCAAATTTTCAGAGCCACACGATCTTTCAATCAGAAAATATTCAAAGAAATGACATCACAAAATTTATCCCGGGCACCACATTATGCAGCAAAAACGAAAACAAAAAATGCTCTAAATCGGAAACCGCTTGGAATTAGATGCTCAAATTTTCATGATTTCTTAGTTTCTATATTGTCTACCTGCACTGCAAATTACAGCCAAATCTGAGGGTATGGGTGTCAAGCCCTGGATGATTTGACATGGAATGCATAAAAAAGGGTGGTGGCCTTCCGTTTATTCCGGTTTGAATATATCGGAATTATGCAGAAAAACTTGCTCCAGTAATTACGCATAATGTTCAAATTTTAATTTTTGTCAAGCAATTTTTGCGCCCATGTCAGAGTGGCGCCCATGGCACGGGCCATGCCTGCCATACCCTAGATACGCCACTGATACCATGTGAACATTGCTGATGTTAATTTATAAAAATGTTTATTAAAAAGAGATCAGTCATAGAAAAAAGTCAGAGAGACAGGTTATATCAAAATTTTTCCTTTGCTTGAAAAAAGAAAGAAAATCTCCATCTGGAAATCAGGTAGTTTTGTCGCCTTCCATTCTATAGTCGTCTCTGACCTTTAGGTGTCCCTCAAACTTTTGCATTCAAACACAGCCTTCATTATACAACGTATTTTAGTAATTTCAGTGTAGGAGTGGAAGTGACTGACCCTACCTCCCTAATAATAAGTTCTTATCCTTTGACTGAGAACACCATCTAAGAAATCCAGTAGAAATGTAATTGTTTAATTTTTAGTATTTTATTATCTGTTAGCTTAGTTTTTATTAATCAACTCACCTTTACATAGTGACACTTCCAGATAACTAATAATACACAAATAATCTTATTTACCAATGCCTTTATTATTATATACATAACAAAATGTCCCCTAAAATTTTTATTTTACGCTCAAGCTTAATAGAACATTAGGCATTATTTTTTGTATCGATTGTTAAGCATGCATACTTAAGCTTTTTGTTCACTTACTGAACAAAGAAGGGTGCATGTTCAAGATAATACTAACATGTGCTGGTTTACAATAACAAAGTGTGTATTGTTTTGGATGAATTGAAGTTATAAAGCAAAAAATGTAACATATTTGGAAGGATTATTCATTTGTTTGAAGCTTGAATATTTTTGTGAAAATTTACTTTGGCACCAATAGCATAGAAGACAGAAAATTTTCTAATTTTCTGAATAGTAATAATCACATTAACACCAGTTCTCGTTAGATCACTGTAGTTAAGCAACGTTGAGTCTGGCCACTATCAGATGGGTGACCATTTAGCAATACTAGGTGCTGTATGTATTGAGGTAACCAGGTCTGTATAATACTTCAGGGAGATGAAAATGCCCTGCTTATCACAGTTCCAGATCATCCTTGGATAAGGTGTAGCACCTGTTAGCCTCCTGATATTCTGGAAGATTACCATACAGGAAGTAGATGGAGTTCCTGAGACGTAGTGAAGGCAATACATCTAGGAAAGGGAGAGGGACTCTGTTGAAAAACCAAACCAGATAGAGAAAGCTGATTAGCGCTGTGCAGCAATCTTTTAGTGATGAGGTCACAAAACAAAACACCCATTTCTAATTTGTCATGAGAAAGCACAGAAGTTGTAAGGCTCAGAAAACTGTCATGAGAATGCTCATAGCAGTGCACAATCTGGTCTAACCAGAGATAGCAAAACATAAAATTCATAATTTGGTTACCAAATACATTTGGCATTATTGTTTATGTTTTGCAAAGATCTATGTGCTGTAATATATAACCCCCCCCCCCACTACCAGCCAACATCGACAAGTATACCAAAGTATGAAGTAAAAAAATAGGGAATAGGAATGTCATATCGATGATGTACTGGAAATTTTATATCATGCATGCATTTTCTATTTTCTGTTTTTATGTATGTCAACAACATTGGCTATTGGAAATAATATGGGCAATCAAAAAATTCAAAGCATTTCCTAACTTAGACCATTTATTGATCTGTGTTTTCAAAAACAGATTTTTATTTCCAATTGCTTTCATTGCTTTTAATATTTATTGTTGCTCAATATTTTTTATAATTAGTTGTACATACAGGAAGTTGGAGGTATTTTTAACTCTCACAGTCACATCTAATCCCACTACCACCAGGACGATTTTATTGTTATCTATATTATTTTTCTTTGAACAATTGTCTTCAACAATTTTATTTCTATATTTTGACTGATCTATGGCAATATTCTGATATATTGTTCATTTACTGTGATGTCCCCCCACCCTTTATGCTCAGCATGATTTGTTGATCATTCATGTACATTGATTTTTTTTTTTAAATCTACATATTATATAAAAGAAAAGTCATATTTCTGCATGTCCAGCTAAAATTTAGAAATTATAAAAGATACAAATCTTACATTTAAAACCGTTATAGAAGCTGAAGTATTGCAATACTTACTATGGACGCCCCCCCCCCCCCATCTATAGCCTGGATTCCAGATAGTGTTAAGAAGTGATTCATTAAGAAAAAGAAAAGGATGTAAAAAACAAAATGATAGTGGTTAGAAATGAATAATTAAGGCGCACAAAGGTAGTAGAATGAGTACTTGGCTGGGAATGGTCAATAGGGCACGGAAGTAACCAATTTCTATTAATCAGGTGTGACGATGACTAAGGCAAAAGACCAAACATAGGATTTCCAATTCTGAGAGAATATATTTAGAACTAGCATGGATGCCCGGCGTTGCCCGGGTATTTGGTGATGTATGTTGAACAAAAAAAAAAAGTGGCCAATTTTTTAAAACTTTGACCCCTATTATGACCCCTTAAAATTTATTGTTTTGGACTCAAATCCAGTTATTAAGTTAGATCCATGTCCAAGGAACCTATATCTTAAATTTCAAATGTTTAGACCCAAAATTGTCGGAGGAGTTTGGTAGAGTTCTCAAAGGTCAAATCGTTGAACTTTGACCCCTTAATCGCCAAATTTCTGTCTGAAAACCGATCACATCGATTTTCCCAAATCTCAGTACCCTGTATATCAAATTTCGAGTCTGTAGATTAAAAATTGACAGAGTTATTGCGTAGGGAAATGTACACACACAGACACACAGATACACAGATGGACAGATACTTTCACTTTTATAGATACTAGCATGGGTGCCCGGCGTTGCCCGGGTGTTTGCAGGTGTATGCTGAGCAAAAAAACAAAAAACAAAAACAAAACGGTAATTTTTTTAAACTTTGACCCCTATTATGACCCCATAATATTTATTGTTTTGGGCTCAAATCAAGTTATTAAGTTAGATCCATGTACAAGGAACCAATATCTAAAATTTCAAGTGTTTAGACTCAAAATTGTCAGAGGAGTTTGGTAGAGTTCTCAAAGGTCAAATCGTTGAACCTTAACCTCTTAACAGCGAAATTTCTGTCCGAAACCCGATCACTTTGATTTTCCCAAATCTTAATACCTTGTATATCAAATTTCGAGTCTGTAGACTAAAAATTGACAGAGTTATTGCGTAGAGAAATGTACACAGACACATGCACACACAAACACATTCACTTTTATAGATATATAGATTTTTTTAATTATTTGATGAGAATTTTTCAGTTTGGTGCAGTTGATGGCAGTTCTGAGAGCAGAATGAGTAGGGCATTAACAGATAAGGAGATTAACTGATGAGCCGACCAACAAAGATTTCTTGACAGACAGCTATCAGCAAACAACGGATTGGAGGTCCTTTATCAGAGCACAACTGATTCTTAGGTGATGCATCAGAGTTGTGCTTTCTTTTGGGAGTTTGCATTGTTTTTTTTTATACTTGTAAATCAGTGATTACACCTTTGGTGATTGGGAAAACAATATGGCCAGAATAGAAGATGAAGAAAAAAAACTATGACATACACAACTGTTGATGTCAGCAATTATCAAGAGCAATATATTGTCTTACAAATACTTTTATATATATATATATATATATATATATATATATATATATATATATATATATGAGAGAGAGAAGGTGAGAAAGAAAGGTAAGGAAAAAGAGAGAAATATAGACGGACAGATAGACAAATAGGTGTAAGGTACTAAATATACAACAATCTATATTTTAAATTATACAAGGGTCATTTCAGAAGTAAGGCCTCCTATTTTTTAATTCCAAAACTAAAATGTTGAAGAGCCAAGAAGACTGGAGTGGTATCATTAAAACAAGCAAGCATTTATACTCCAGAATTTATTTTTCTACATAGTCACCACCATTTTGAATGCATTTTTGCCAGTCTCTTTTGATGTCTCGGCCGTAAAAGTCTGAAGCATGCATTGTCACTCACATTTCTGTTGTCACTCTGAAATCGATGCACCCATCTCGTAATTGTGCCTTTTGGCCAACACAATATACATATAGAAAACAAATATTGGTGAAAGAAATGGGCATAATTGACAGAGGGAGAGAAAAGAAAGAAAAAAAAAGTATCTATTATGATATCACAATGTATTCTGACTTTGCTTCCTTGGAAATATATATATAAAGTTAGGTATATGTATATATGAGGGTCATCACAAAAATAATGCATCTTATTTTTTAACTAAAAAAAAAAAAAGTTGGAAAGCTACGAAGATGGGAGTGGTACCATTAAAATAAATAACCTTTTGTTCTCTAGAATTTATTTTCCTACCTAGTCATCACAATTCTCAATGCACTTTTGCCAATGACAGTGTGGTGGCTGTGCATGAACCTCCAGGGTGTGCTTTGTCAATCATATTTCTGTTGCCACTCTGAAATTGACAAGCCCATCTCCTAACTGAGCTAACATCAACTGCATTGGTTTTTGTAAACATTAAACAGGCGCTGGTGAATGTTGATCAGTTCAATTTTTCTGCATGGAGGAATTCAGTAATGCATTTCTGCTTCTGACACACGTCCACACAGTGGTTGCTTTCTTAGAGTCTCACACCGTTAATATCTGCAACAGTAGATGAAACTTACTGGTGATGAATCCATAAGTTCAGTCATCGTAACAATGCAAATTGCGGTCCCTCTAATCTATTCAGGTGGAATGAAAATATTGGAGACATTATTTTGGAGTGCCGCTCATATATGTAGAGGGAGAGAGGGAGTGAGAAAGAGAGGAAAAGAGAGGTACTGATGGACTTTAGACAAAGAGGTGTAAGGTACTAAATACGCAATAATCTATATTTTATATTACTATTATTTATGAATTAATCTAGTTTATTAACATTTTCTTCACTATTTTTAACTTGTCTAATTTATTTAAAAAATATATTACTCTATTAGAAAAAAAATAGTTTTTTGAAATCTTTTGTTACCAATAAATGTAACAATAACAATCCTTCTTTATCAGGTACTGTTGAAATTATTGATTGAAATCTGTAGTTTTATTTGAAATATATGTGGGGTTATTTGAAATTTAGGAAGTGATCCATAAAGTAAAGGGAAAAATTGTTGAAAGTAAAAAAAAAAAAAATGCCATGACAGATTAGATTAGAAATGATTCATGAAAGCACACAAATGTAGTAGGATGAGTAGCCAACTGGGAGTAGCTGATAGGGTAAATATGAAAGTAGTCAGTTTCTATTAACCCTTTACTGCCAAATTGTACTTTCAAGCTGCCTTTCAAATAAAAACCTGCATAGGAAGTATTTTCACTTTTCTGACTTGTCAACCCAACTGGTCTTCAAAGTACAGGTCTATGCATTATTCAACATTTTGGTGATATTTTTCCTTTATCCCCTTTCCTTGAGTCAAGAAGAACAGAAATTCATCATTAAAAATTTTATTTATTGCATAAAAAATTCTGGTAGTAAAGAGTTAATCTATTTTATTTGCTTATTTAAAATCTCTATTTAATTTTCAGTTGCATTCCGGAAGAGGAGTCAAACATTGCCCTGAATTCTGTAACAATTAAGTCAGAACCAGTTGAGTTTGCCCAATCGCTGGAATCGGCCAAGCCTATTGAGTCTGCTCAGCCACTCGAGTCAGCCAAGCCTATTGAATCTGCCCAGCCACTTGAATCAGCCAAGCCTATTGAATCTGCCCAGCCACTCAAATTGGCTGAGCCTATTGAATCTGCCCAGCCACTTGAGTTAGCCAAGCCTATTGAATCTGCCCAGCCACTCAAATTCGATGAGCCTCTTGAATCTACCCAGCCACTTGAATCAGCCAAACCTATTGAATCTGCTCAGCTACTTGAGTCAGTCAAGCCAGTCAACTCTTCTCTACAGAAAGTCTCTACCCAAACACCGTCCATTCCTTCAAAGCCTTCTAAGCGTATCATAATTGTTTGCAATCATCATCGTTCACTCATGACAAACCTATCGTATTTATGGAAGGCTGGAAAATTGTGTGATGCTACTATTAGCAATGGTTCAACACATTTAAAGGTAAGTTTATTCATTCTTGCTATGTGATAACACTGTAAATGTAAATGAGCGTGTTAATCTATATAATAAAGTCAAACCAGTAATACAAATATAAAGAACTATTAAGATGTAGAAAGAATACAAATATGAAAATGACAGACTTTGATAATGGATATGGAGGGAATATTTTTTATTTATGCTGTTCTACACACTACAAGAGATAAACAATAATGACGACTGCAAAACTTCTCACAGTTTGGGAGAGTCTTCAGGGAAAATCACTCATATGGATTAACAGATAGCTTTTGTTCTACAAAATCAATATTTCAAATCAAATCAAATCAAATTTATTGGTAAAAAAAAAAATAAAGCACAACAAATCGTGTAAAAAAAAAAAAAAAGCAACAAAAAAACAGACGATGTATACATCTTTATACAGTCTGAATGTTTGTCCTAGGCGATTTTAAATCTAGATATGGTCGGCATCGTCACTACTTTCTCTAGTAGACTGTTCTACATAGCAGAAGCACAGATAGAGAATGCTAAATTTTTTTTTTTTTTTTATTGAAATAGTATATCTCTTGCTAGGTCCTGTGGTAATCATGACTTGGCAGTGGGGTGAAAAATGCATCAAAATTATAGATTTAAATTTCCATTAATAATGTAATATGCCAGAATCAGGTCGCTTTATATCCTCTGCTGCTTAAGCAAAGAGTTATCATCTAAAAATCAAAGGCCATGATGCATCAAATGCCATGTTCACTGTTTGCATGTCTGCAGGCTGACCATGGTTTCTGACAGCTTGTTCCATCATTTAGCAATACAAACTGAAAAAGAAGTCTGTCACAAAACTAAAAACACCCATTTCCAATTTGTCACAAGTCAGCACGGAAGTAGTAATGCTCAGAAAACTGTCATGAAAATGCTCATGCCAGTTTGTAAACAGGTATAGCAAAACATAAAATTAATAATTTTCTGGCTAATTGGCACCATTTTTTTTTATGTTTTGCATACACCTATGTGCTGTAATATATATGCACCCCCAGCCAACCTAACCTCATCAATAAGTATACCAAAGTATGAAGTCAAAATAGAAAATAGGAATATCATCTCAATGAGGCATTGAAAATTTTATATTATGCATGTATTTTATAGTTTCTGTTTTTATGTATGTCGACAACATTATGACTATTGGAAAATCATATGGGTAACCACAGAGTTCAAAGGATTTCTTGGCTTAGACCATTTATTGATCTGTATTTTAAAAAGCAGATTTTATATTTACTCTTGCCCAGTATTTTTTATATTTAGTTATGCATACAGAAAATTGGAGGCATTTTTAACTCTCTCAATCACATCTACTCCCACTGCCACCTGGATGACTCAACTAAAATGGTCAAAGTACAGTTTCTTTGAGTTTCTGTAAAGTCCACTATGAGTCAATTACACTGCAATTATGTCTGTTTGCTACACTTTAAAACATTGAAATGCTTATCAGATATTTCAACATTTATTTTCTTTGATTCTAACATTGTTCAGCTGTCTGACAAGACATGGCTTGGTGAAAAATAAAATAAAACAACTAACAATAAATTATAAACAATAAATTATAAACAATAAATTTCCTTTAAAAATCATTTGGATTAAGAGACATTTTGGTGCAAGTTCATAACACCACATTTTCTGGTTCATGAAAAAACAAAAATAATAAAAATAAAGAAAAAATATTTATGGTGTTCATAAAATTCAGATGTTTCCATTGTTGCAACAGTAGCTTCACTTAAATAATTAAAATTTGTAAACTAATAATTGGGCTAAAATTTTGACACATGCTATTTGAAGGTTAGTATTTAAAAAAATCATATGTATTTTGGTTCTTTTTCATTATAATAGCGAAATTTGAAAATCGAAATATTGAATTTCAAGTAAAATCAATAGCATCTACTTAATTGTCATGTCACAGTAATGAACATATCCCAAAATTACAAAAAAAAAAACGATAAGGTAGAATGAAAACAGTTTTCAAAGATAATTAGTGAAAATTAAATTTTGCTCAATTGGTCCAAGATTTTCAGTTTTTGAAAAATATTTACATGCCCCTACCCAACTCTGCGGTTTCTTTTTTTTTTTTTTTTCAAAACTCAATTTTTGCTACTTGTGTTTGAAAACTATTTTCATTAATAAATAATTAATTTTTTTACTTTATCGTTTTTCATAATTTTTGGATATGCTCATTACTGTGACATGACAATTCATTGGTTTCACTTGAAATACAATATTTCAGCTTTTCGAATCTCAATATTATAATGAAGAAGAACCATATTTTGTATTAGTGGTGCCATCTATATGTTAGGCATGGGACTTGTTAAAATCAAGGAGATACAAGGCACATTCAATAAGTTTACAGACTGTTTTTGAATGGGCACATTTATTGATAGTACATATATAAAACTCTAGCCCCCTTCAAAGTAATCTCCTCTGGCTGCAATGCTCTTGTATCATTCCAACAACTTCTGGAAGACCCCATGGAAGTCCTTTTGTGTGAGTGTGTCAGTGACTCTTGTCACAGCCTCTTTCATCTCCTCAATTGTCTCATAACGACAGCCTCTAAGGTTTTCTTCGAGTCACATGGAGCAAGGACTGGACTATAAGGATGGTGAGGAACTGTCTTGATGCCCATCTTGGTCAAATAGTCTGTGGCAAGGATGGAGTTATGAACTAGTGCATTTGCGCAAATCTTTCGACGAATAATTGTGTGTACAGTTCCCACACTGACATTAAACAGTGCACTTATTGTCTCTGTAGACACATGATGGTCCTTAGCCATAAAATTCTTTATTTGGCCAATCAGCTCTGGTGTTCTAACTTCGTTACTCCTCACACGCCTCCCATCATCCTTCACACTCCCTGCCTTTCTTGAATCTCCTATGCCACTCAAAAATTGATGCTTGATTCATGCAAGATGGTCCAAAAGAAGTCTGAAGCATTCTACATGTTTCTGTGGCATTGTTTTTTCCAGCTTTAAAACGAAATTTTATTGCATACGGTTCTTCTAAAGTGTCCTCATGTCCAAATTGCATTTTTGAAATTCACCAGCTGTGACAATCAGGCTTTAGTAGGATGTATTCCAATTACTGCTGTAGCTGTCATCTGAACCCAAAGTCATAAAAATTGGCCAGTCATCTCATAAGATGTATAGCAATAACATACTGAATTTTCAAGAGTTTACAACAAATTTTTAAATGCCTGCGCAAAAAAAGTCTAGATACTTATTTAAGGCACCTCGTAAATTATTTGAAATTATTCATAATTTAATATTCTTTCAGTTTACTGAAATATTGGAATCGAATTTGCACCACACCAATTATTTCGTACTAATGGTTTGGCATCTCGTAGAGTGGATTTTACTGTAACAGAAGATGCTGTATGAGAGTGCGTTTCCATGTTCAGATGAGGCAGTGGCTAAACTTATAAGATGCCAGTATTTTCTGCGTTTCTGAGTTCAATTCCCGTCTGAGGATACAACATCTTATTTACACTTATTCTTATTTTGAAATTGCGGTCAACTTTTTACCTTGATAGAATGAAAGGGAAAAAATAAATCGTCATATCTATATATTAATATGATAGCGTGTGTGTTATTTTGTGTGTCACACTTACATCTTTGTTCTTCCGAGTGACTGTCTTTTAATTGTTATGACCTTCCATTTCTTGTAATAAATAATTTTACCAAGAATTCTTCATAAGTTTCGGTTTTGATTTTGATTATAGCTGATAGCACTCAAGTTATCTATTTTTTTTTATAAATAATTTTACCAAGAATTCTTCATAAGTTTTGGTTTTGGCTTTGATTAAAGCTGTAGGAACTCTTATGTATATGCACATATATTTTTTCTTCATAAGTTTTGGTTTCAGTTTCAATTTAAGCTGATGCACCCAAGTGATATGAATATATATTTTTATTTTTGAAATAACAACTTTATAATATATAAGAATCGATAGAAAATTGATTCTGTAATAATATATATGAAATCTGCATAAATTAAATTATCATACATGAGTATTTTACGACCAGGCTATGTTGGGTGTCCCTGCTAGCTTAGATAAATACTTTTGCAGTTTTAACAAAAGAGCTACAATAATGTTGGGCTGTCTCCATTTACACTGAATATCTACAGAATGCTAACATCAATATATTACATATGAAAGAGTCTGCTGTGGAATTTCCACAGGTCCTGCTAGTTTTTACTATTTTTACAAAGACAGAAATTTTTTTTGTACATTTTGTTTTAACTTAAATATGTATACGAAATAATCACATTGATACACCAGTTCTCGTTAGATCACTGAAGTTAAGCAATGCTGAGCCTGGTCAGTACCCGATAGGTGATCATTTAGGGATACCAGGCACTGTATGTAAGAGGACATTACAAATCTATTGATGTAAAAAAAAAAAAGAAGGAAATAATGACTTCATTTTATATATAACATATATAAAACAATGCCTCCCTGCAAGAACTGCAAAAACCTAATATTGTCATCTCTCCTGACCAGAGTATATAGGCGATGGGGACTGCTTGTGTATTTGATATTCCTATGATACCTTCTCCTTTGAAGGAAGCCAGTTCAACCAAGACCGTCTTAAAAGACAAGATGGCCGGTGAGCAAAAATAATTTAATCTGCTGACGTCATCACGGATAGTCCATACCGGTGACACCGGTAGTCACCGGTAGGCATTCGTAACGTCTTGAAGTCAGTGTAATATTTCTTTTTTTATTAAAATGCCTTCACGGTGCATCGTTCCAACTTGCTGAGGAAATTATCGTAAAGGACCAAAAAGTGACAGTATTTTCATTTCCGAAAGATAAAGAATTATAATGCAGTAAAAAAAAAAAAAAAAGATTTTACACTATCTCCATTCAGCAAAGTAAGTTTTAACGTGCTCCCCCCCCCCTGTATTTAACACGATGTAACTATAATTTAATTCAATATTATCATCCTAAATGTTCTACCATTCAAAAGAAGAAGCTTCAAATAAATTGCTAATATTAAAAATAAAATTTTTACAGCATACAAAACTAATGAAAATACGAGACAACATCGACTCTTTAAAACACGATTTTTTTAAGCTGTTGACACACGTTTAAAAATCTAACAAAAATTAATTTTCCTGAAATTTTTCAATATTTAAAAATAAATTATGCCGGCTGATAAAATTTTAAAACTTTTTTTTAAAGCTAGAAAGATAAAATTTAAAAATACTTATTTTATATATATATATATATATATATATATATATATATGAAACTAAACTAAAAAAAAAAAAAAAAAAACCCGCGTTCACTCGTGGTCTTAAACAGTCTTGGCCTTCGGGACCAGATCAAAGTGTAGTATCTGTTCTCCAGATGCTGCATTCTATTTCTTGTTCTCTTTCGGTGGAGGAGAAATCCTTCACGACTGAGACAATTTTTATTTTTGTACCTTTTCTCCACGTTAAAAAACGACCCTGGTGTCTAACTCTGTCCCGTGGGGAGGCATAGTAAATAAGTACAATTCATTTCATTAACGTAATTGGGTTTGTATTACTGTACACATAGATTCGAAAAAGTTGTCAAAAACAAATATATAACAAATAAATGTTATCAAAGGCAAGATAAGTTACTTTTCTACCAAATATTTTTCGTGTTTTTATTCAATGTAACATGTTTATTCAGCTCGAAAAACATAGTGTTTACCGATGTATTCGAAAATTCAAGATGACGTCTGATTCTCTCTTTAACACGGTAAGTTTGGGATAAGGTGTTATAAATAAAAAACTATGCAACATACTATTAAAAACCCGCCGAATATATGTCAACCTATGTCACGGTAACATATATTGAGCGAGTTTTTAACAGTATTTTATCCGGTTTTGTATTTATAACACCTTATCCCAAACTTACCGTGTTAAAGAGAGAATCAGACGCCATCTGGAATTTTCGAATACATCGGTAAACACTGTTTTTCGAGCTGAATAAACATGTTACATTGAATAAAAACACGAAAAATATATCCAGTTTGGTAGAAAAGTAACTTATCTTGCCTTTGATAACATTTATTTGTTATATATTTGTTTTTTGACAACTTTTTCGAATCTATGTGTACAGTAATACAAACCCACGTATTTTAACAAACTGAAAATATGGATATAAAAAAATGATTTTGCATGTTATTTTTGTTATGTGGTGAAATAATCTTAAATAAGAAACATGATTTTTTCTTTAGGTTAATTTTTTTACTGTGCAATATTTCATGAATTTATTAAAAATATTGTTTTTGATTTTGAAAAAAATATTGTGGTTCATTTTGATTTAAAAATATTCATTTTGATTAAAAAATATTCATTTTGATTTTAAAAATAATATTCATTTTGCTTTAAAAAAAAGTTTAATTTTAATATTTGTTTATTGTCTTAACTCATATCAAATGTTTTGCTTGTGTTCTGCTTCAAATATTCATAATCTTACATGCATAATTTTCATTTAATTATATTAAATAAACTTCAAGTTTATTTCAAATCAAATCGTGTTCCTTCACTTTTTTAAAATGTAATTTATAAGTAATTAAAGAACGCATTCTAATCTTTAAAATCTATAATACAACGAAATATTCAATTGCTTATAATATACTTAAACAAATAACTTGTGTTTTTTTTTAATTATTTTTTATTATTAATATTAGATGAGTTTCAGTATAAATCGTGTTCTTTCTTTATTTCTTTATTTTAATCCAATTTTGAAGTTTTGTAACGCTGTCTGTAAAAATTACTGTTCATTATTGACAGTCTAAGAGTTCCACATATCTTGCTTGTTGGGACCTCGGCGATGACGTCATTTTTTCAGCTGGCCGGCCATCTTTATAACGAAGGCCACGGTTCAACCCACCTAGGAAGAGTGTCGCTGGTTTTTTTAACATAAATAATGTTTTCTGCAGGCAAAGAGATTTTATTTTAATTATGTAAATTACCATTGAAAGTAAAAAAAAAAAAAAAATCTCTGGCAACTTTGGGTTAGAACAGGTAGTGTATATGTATAATATATATATATATATATATATATATATATATATATATATATATATATATATATATACTAGCAAAAGTACCCGTCGTTGACTGGGTTCAAAAATAGCCTACAGAAAATGGACTCTGATTAAAGTAAATTTAGTATTGTAGTGACTAATCTCTATTAATTCCTAACTGTGCATTGAACAGATACCATAATATTAGTCTGCTGCACCTTATCATAACAAAGGTGTATACAAATTTTCACCTAGATCGCCTGAATAGTTTCCAAGAAAAAATGGAGAATGAATGTGATATAATGGTGACTAATTCCTATTAATCCTTTACTGAATGGATACCATAATATATAGTTTGCTGCACCTTGCCATAACAAAGGTCCATACAAAATGTAAGCCAGATCGGCTTAGTAGTTCCCAAGCAAAAGTAGAACAAACAGACACAGACAGACTAAGAGATATATAATATAGACATATAAAATTAAAACCAATTTGGTAAATATTTTCCCATAGTTTTTATCTTTCTATCAATGTCGTTTGATCAAAACTATTAATGAAACATTGCAATTGAATTATTTTTTTTTCATTTTATCCTTATGTTCTATTTATAGGTTCACCAGATTGTGTTGAGTGCCGCGAGCCCCAAAATGCTGCACATTTTTGAAAGAGTATTTTCAGACAAAAGTTTGACAGTGACCTTTCCCAAGACGACATCTTCAGAAGCTTTGATCGCATTTGCAGAATATTTATATAACGGAGTCCTTCATGTAGATGTTGGAATTCTTGAAGAGTTGAAGGCCATCGCTCAGTGGTTAGAGATGGATGATTTTGAGAAACTCTGTGAAGAGCAATTAAAAATGCATTCCATCATAGATGAAACAACCGAAAGATCCGAAGAATTATCTGTGGAAAGTAAAGCAAAAGAAAAGCAAAAGGATCCTTCTCTTAATGATTCCGAAGATCTGAATTCAGATCTCGGATTCGTTATTAATAGCTATAGCCTTGCCAATGACGATTCAACAATGGACACTAAAGAAGTAACCGAAAACAGTTGCCTTCAAGTTGATGGAGAACGCGAACATAAAGGAGAGATGTACATAAATAAGGCAACAAATAAAGATGCCTTTCTTCCAGACAGCTTGAGCAGTAAAGATAGAAAAGTTGGATCCGTTGCAAAGAAATATGCAGGGTCGAGTACGTCATCTTCATATCTGTCCTTTTTATCATCTTGTGATTCTAAAGTGTCACCGACTCTCTCAACATCCTCAACTGTAAGGCCAGTAGGTTATATCATGTCTAAATCTCCACTAATCATCAAAAGAATGGTTAATATATCTGGCACACGCAGAAAAGCAATACTTATGGATGATAACGTGCCATCAATAAAACCTCAATTACCTATAGTAAACCAGGAAAAAGTGCTTTTGAACGACCAAAAAGAAAAAAATTGTGCACAGATTTTATAAGATTAGCACAACCTTAGTAATACTTAATAAGCATTATTTTAGTAATACTTTGATAAAATAAGCCCAATCTTAATACTTAATAGCATAACCTTAGTAATATTTAGCATTATTTTAATAATACTCTATGATAAGGTTAGCACAATCTACGTAATATGTAACGTTATCTTTGTAATACTCTAAGATAAGATTTGCACAATCTTAATAATACTTCATAGTATAGGTTTAGTAATACTTAGCATTATCTTAGTAATACTCTATGATGAGATTAACACAATATTAATAATACTTAATAGCACAATGTTAGTAATTCTTGGCATAATCTTACTAATACAATATGATATGGCTAATATAATTTTAGTACTACTATATGATAAGGTTAGCACAATTTTAGTAATACTTCTAATAATATCTTTTTCTATACATTAAAGACCAATGTATATATATATATATATATATATATATATATATATATATATATATATATATATATAATGGCTCATGAATTTTAGAATATATATTCTCAGCAACAGGATGAATAAAATGGTAGATTTTTTTTTTTTTTTTTTTGGCAAACTTTACTATTTAGGAGGTTTTCCCTCCCAAAACTCACACTCGCCCCCAAATACTTTTTAAATAAGTTATATACAAAAAATTCAATAGAGAAAAGAAATGCTCTACATCAAATTTTGAGTTATATTAATTAATACATTTTTGAAAGAATTGAGGCGTGTGTGAATTGCAATAATCGGTTAAATCCTAAACTATCGAACTTATTATAAATTATTGAATATGTAGTCTAGGGAACAAAGTGAGTAACATGGGCACATTATTTCTTTATTTTTTTTGTAAACTTTACCATGATGCTATGCAAACAATACCATACTCTTCAAAAAAGAAAAAGCATAAAAATTAAAACTAATGTTATATCTATTGCTTATACCTGTCATGGGATTGTACTAATCGTATATGTAAAGTACAATTAGTCTCTCCCTACACTTTTGTGATCAATAAGTTGTTTTGGTGCTTGTCCAGAATCCCCCTATGTTAAAAAGCAAAAATTGTTTAAAATCTGTATGATATATGTATCATGATGGAAAGAAAATATTGTTCACCAAAAATCATGTGAATTGATCAAGTAGATCTGTATTTAAATAAGAAAATAAAATTTTATGGTTAAACTATGAGCAATAATCTTGCAATGCCATCTTGAAAAAAATCTGAATGAACAAGGGAGATAACTCCAAATAATTAAAACTTGTGAGATTCTAAAAAGCAATTCTTAACATGAGGAGAGGCCATTGGGGAAAAAATGCTCAAATTCACTTAAATATGATTTTCTTTATAAAAATAAAACTGCTTTGGTTAATTAGCGTGATTTTTTAGTGAACAATCTTTTTCTTTCCCTTTGATCGATCTTATGCTGGGAAAAGATTAATTTATATATATATATGATAATAAAATGATAAAAAAAAATCCGACGATATGAATTTAAAATGGAAAGGAAGAAACAAAATGCTTCATGATTCATCTGTTCAGTGGGTTTTATTCAAACGACTGTCTTCAAATGAGCCCTTTCAACTTCCAGCAAGTGTTGGATATTCAGAATAGAAATACGGATCATTTTGTCAACTTCTTATTGTAGTTATTCTATTCATAAATTAGTTGTAGGCTGTTTTTAATTGTGGGGTGTTATGGTTTGAGTTTCCAGATAATATTAGCTCATCAGGAGAGAATATGCACTGTTTCGTAACCCACTTCTTGGCAGCTTTTTATTCATACTCACCCAAGCCCCCCTCCTCCCCACCACCACCACCACTGGTGTGAGATTAACATTATCTGAATTGCAAGTAAACGAACTGTTCAAATCAATAAAAATGGATGTTTAATAATGTAGCCTTATATTAAAAATAAATAAAGATAAGATATAAATAACTAATTAAATGAATAAATACAATAAGATTAAACTAAAATTAAATAAATAAGAATGTGCATGATATATCCACAAACATACACATCTATCTATATATATATATATATATATATATAGAGAGAGAGAGATATGCATGCATATATATATATATATATATATATATATATATATATATATATATATATATATATTATTCATATAAATATATTCACATGTATACACACATACACACGTAATTAGTTATTTATATCTTATTTTTTATTTTTTTATTTATTTATCTATTTAATTTCTTTCCTTCCTCTCAATAGGGGCACATCTTAACGTATGTTAGACACAATCGTTAAACTTTAAATTTAACATGTGAGACACTAGAAGTTAGCTGAAATAGAACCCACTATGCTCTTAAACGTCCATTTTTTTTTTATTGATTTGAACAGTTCCTTTACTTGCAATTCAGATAATATTAGCCTTACCCCAATGAGAGGGGGATGCTGGCACACATAAAAAGCTGTTGAAAACTTAGCCCTGAAACAGTGCATATTCTTTCCTGATGAACTAACATTATCTGAAAACCGAACTATAATACCCCACAATTAAAAACAGCCTACAACTAATTTACAAATGGAATAGTTACAATAAGAAGGTGACAAAATGATCCATATTTCTATTCTGAATGTCCAACATTAACTGGAAGCTGAAGGGATATACTTCACATTTGAAAACTGAATAAAACCCACTTATCAGACGAATCATTGAGCATTTTGCTTATTCTTTTCCATTTTAAATTCATATATATATATAACTGGTACCTGCGATTTGTATGCTCCTATGCTCCAATCTATGTCTCTTCCCTGTGTAAAACATTCACAACAAAAACTCATCCTACTACCACAATTGTACATAATTTTCCTTTCTTCCTCTGTCTATCAAAAAACTAGACAGAACTTCCAAAAATCAAGTTTCTTTCTAAGAACTACCCTTCTGTGGAACACAATACCATGGCGTTGCTTCCCAACTAACTACAACAGAGTCGTTTTCAAGTCCAATGTTAAATTCTTGTTGAACTATCCTCTTAAATGTCCAATCTCAATCATCATTACCAATCTTCATGGTGTTATCTCAATGTTCTCCTGACAGACTCATTAACCTTTATCTTCAAGTGGCAGTTGGGCCTTGATGAGCAGTGACCTTTTTGTACATAAAAATAATATAAAGATCAATCATATATCATTTTCTTTGGATCATTTGTGTTACTATTTCCATCTTGGTTATTATTTTCACTACGTTTCAGCTGATGCAACCTCCTACTATGTTTGAGTGTATTTTTTCAAACTTAGGAAACTTTTAGTTTTTATTTTGAACCCGTGAACCTAGACAAAATTCTATCTAGTTTTACCAAGTTTAAATAGATACCCTAGATAAAGGTTGGGAGTTACATCGGCTAAAACGTTGGAAATTAATAACCAATATAAGAACAATAGTCCAAATAATTCAAATTATCAGTCCTCATCTAAAAAATTCCGAAGCATAAGAAATGTATTTTTTTTTCTTTTTTTGAAATCTTTCTTAATTGATGGAACCAGATATTAAAAAAAGGGTTTTATAAATTCATTTTTAACTTTGTAAAACAGAATTCTGTGATCATATTTTAGAAATAAAATTTTTTTTTTTTTTAATCTGTTGTTTTTGTAATTCTTTAGTCATTGTAAACTTCCAGAAAACCTATGTTAAAAAAAAAAAAAAAAAAAAAAAATTGTACTCTTTTTTTTTTTTTACCCCAGACAAGGCATATTACTACTTAGACGTGAGGGGCTACTATTTGTGATCATGTCTACAGGGGATTATAGGGAGTTGAGCAGCGAGATGTTTCTTACATTTAGAACAGGAAAGCAAGAAACAGAGAGGGAATTCAGAAGTCTATAGTCTGAAGAATGAAATTATTAGAGTAGGAAGCTTTCCTGCATCTAGGGACCTCAATAGTGAAGAGGTGGGATTTTTCTGCTTGCCTGGTTAGTTGGAAATATATATATATCAAGAGGGCACAAGTGCCATCTGTTCATCAGAACATATTTCATTAAAGTACTTGTGAAACATGCACAGGGATGCAATATTGCAGTAATGGGACAAAGGTTGGAGCTTGACTGATAGTGCTGGACTTATTAGATTGGAAACTAATGAGAGACTAATGGTAGATGCATCTTTAATTTGGATTACTGCTTTTTTATGTAAAGTCAGTCAGATTCTCAGTTTTTATCTTCGATACATTTCTTCAAGTGTACAGTTGCTGATTTCTTTGTAGAAGTAAACAACTTGCAATCACACATCTATCTAACTATCTAAAATATATATATATATCTTAACACACATACACACTAATACAGGGTGACCCCCCCCCAAAAAAAAAACGGGCCCAAACTCTAATTAGGCCCCGTTTCTTAGTGTTTTGTCCGAATGAAATGAAACTTTGGTCATAACTAGTTTATTATATTCAAAACATCACATCAAAACACTATGGTCTTTGGCTTTTTTCTCTCCGTTGAATGTAAAATGCTCAGAAGAACAATTGAATGTCCTCTGGGTTTTTTTTGGGGTCACCCTGTATATATCAATCTCAACTATTTAATAAAATAAAATTGGTCTATTTCTTGACATTTTCATCAATAGCTTCCGTCCTATGAAATCATTATTTCATCCTGAATAGTCATTTTATTTTGAACATTGGTCTATGTTACTAAAAACAGTAAAATGTAATTTGACTGAATTTATTCCAAAAGATAATTTATCTGGTTGGAATTATTTTTGTACCACAACCATGATTTTTGAAGAGAGAGAGATAACTGTTTTTGCCCATTACAAATTTACTTTCTTTATTTGAAAGAGAAAAATATTTAGGATTAAATAAAAGGGACATAACTCTGTATTCATTCATTGCAAACTTCCCAAAAAAGAAAACACAAAATTATTCATATTATTTATTTTTTTTTTATCACTGTTCTCATCTTGAGTGTCATTTTCACAATGTTTTGGTTGATATAACCTCCGACCTTCTTGTCAAACTCAATAATCTGCATGGAATTTCAAATGGAACCCTTTATTTAATCCACGGAGGTAGCTGGCTCGCATTGCATCAGCTACTGGATAGAGGTCCTAAGTAATTTGCAATTATATTTTGGTCGCCAACACTAATGATTGAACCTTCAGAAAAAGGTCACTTTTACAACTGAATTTTCCAAGTACTGTAACCACTATGCCACGATCTTTGAAATGTAATAAAATAAATTACAAATGAATACATTACTAAGCAACACCAGATAAGTTCAACTACTTATAAATCTTATAATACTCTTCATTATAAAAGGTGTTTTTTAAGAAGCATTTAACTTTAAATTAAAATAAATCAGAGAAAAATGTTTATCATACAAATATGTGGTTTATTCCAAAGATTAATTTTTAGCATTTATAATTTAAATACAATTTTTGTGTATAGCAGCTTGTGTGTATATGGCATAATCTAGAGGTCCAATTTTCACAACTGTATGCATTAAATTAGGCTACATTTCAGCAATAAGGCATCAAATGTTGTTTTCCAAGTAGTCTATTCTTTCTGGTTTATCAGCATAGACATGTGACTTGACATATCTTCAGAGAAAATAATCTAATGGGGCTAAATTGCATGAACGAGGTGGACAGTTTACAGGTCCATTTTGTGAAATTATTTGTTCATCAAATGTGTCTCTCAGTAAATTGATCATATTGCATGCCGTGTGGCTCCATTTTGCTGAAACCACATGATGAATTGCCAAACTAATTTGAAGTTAAAATAACCAATAGTTGTCAAATCTGCAATTAAATAAAATAGTTATCTATTTAAAGTTCCCTGCTTCTAAAAAAAAAAAAAAATGCCCTATATATATATTAGTGATGTGGTGATTCAAATATTTTTTCCTGATTCCAATACAATTACCAATTCTGTACTAAATTACTGATTCTGATTCTTTATAAATATCTAATAATTTAACCATAAAGTTATTTTTTTCCTGATTACCATAAAAACACATGCTAAATGTGCAGATATTTTCTCAAATGTAAAAACACATTGGGGGGATGATCTATAGATTTTAGCTTTACTGGTTGATTAAAATCAATAAATATTTATTTTATTATTACCACTAGCAATGGGAAATTTTGTTTTAAGCAAAATCAAATAAAAAAGATAAATGCGCTAGAAAAGAATGAGGATGATAGAAATATTGTTACATGTTCAAGGAAGAACAGCCTTGTCAGTTTCTCATTGAGAGCAATACAGATGAAATCTAGAGAGAATCTAAGTGAATGTCGTCTTGATGTCTGCCTATCTGCATCTCTCAATTTCTATTCTTAAGACTAAGTTATGAAAACTAAGTAGGTAAACAAATAATGAGTTAGGTGGTCTCTCCTTCCCAAACAACAAACCTTCTCTCTCTAATAAAACCATTGAAACCTTAACAAGTCTCCATTGTGTTTTCACGCATGAGTAGATTTGTCTTAAGTTAACAGATCCACAACCATGAGGGGATCATGGTCCATGCATGGAAAACCGATAATCAGAAAATGAAGACCAGCAACCGTGCACGTATGTATAAAAGGGAGTTTATTTGATTTATCTGGTTTACATGATCGCTCATCAGCGAGAATGCACATGTGCAAAAGTGCATGTTTATGTAAATGATGTGCGAACATTTGTTTAATATAAAACATTACAGTAGTTCAGCCATGTACAGCATGAATCAACTTCATAACACATGTATATTCTGGGAACTAGCAAGAGTGGAAGACCAAGGAATCTGGCTGATGTTAATTCTTTGGACCAGACCGCAAAGAAGTAGGTGTAAGGCATTGCTCATCATGGGATGTGGGACGCTTATGACACTCTAAATCCCAAAACAAGATGAAGAAGGTATTTAAAAAAATTTTTTTTTTTTATTACATTTTCACCCCAAACAAGGCACATTGCCACTCAGGTGTAGGGGGCTACTATTAGGGTCAGCAACTACGGGGGCACTATGTAGGGATTTGGGCAGCAAGATGTCGGTTCACATTGCACTTGAACCTCTGCATGTCAGTACAGTTAGGGAAGGATGATCCTGGAATGGAATTCCAGAGTCTAGCGGTTCTGGGGAAGAAACTACTGGAGTAGAAGGATCTTTTACATCTAGGAATCTCTACTGTGTGGGGGTGGGAATTAGCTGCCTGTCGGGTTTGTCAAGGGTGTCTGCGTCGTGGGGGCACAAGTGTCTGCAGTTCGTCAGAGCACTCACCATTAAAATACTTGTAGAGCAAGCAGAGGGATGCAACGTTTCGTCGATGGGACAGAGGCTGAAGCTTAGATGCCAGCTCAGGTCCTATCAGATTGGCAACTCTTTTTTTAACCTTGTCTAGGAGCGAGAGACTAGTAGTAGACGCACCAGCCTAGATGTAACAACAATACTCCATACATGGGCGAATGGTGGCCTTATAGAGATACAGGATACTTTCAGGTGTCAGTAGTTTTCTAGCACGGTAGAGAGAGCCTACCTTTTTTGCAGCGGCCCTGGCAATGTTTTCAATATAATTGTATTATCTCCCTTTATGTTTTTGGTAGCCATCTTGTCTTGTGTCCACTAAACAGTCATTATGCCTGACATTATGTCTGTATAACAGAATCTCAATAAATACAGAACAAAAACTCCGGATCACCCATGTATTATATGGCAAAATCGTGTTGACACAAAGTTAAGTAATGTTGAGCCTGGTCAGTACCTGATGAGTGGTCATTTCGGAATATGAAGCACTGTATGTACAAGGACATGGAGACCTCTCTGTAATAACTGCACAAATCTTATGTTATCATCTTTTTTTTTTTATGGGCATCGCCCCCAGATAAAGCATGAAGCCATTTGATGTAAGAAGCTAAAAAAAAAAAAACTAAAAAAAAGTAAAAAAAAATCTTGCCAATAATAACCTTACTGGAAATGTATTTGTTTAAACAAAATAAATTATAAAGACTACTGAATTTTTGCTTTTGTTTATAAAAAAATAAAGCATCATAGGTGTTAACAATTTAAAACATTTTATTTCAGGAACATTACGAAAAAAGCACCTAAAGTTTGTGTTAACGAAATCAATATAACTCGAAAAAAAAAAAAAATTATCGAACTAACGATATTATCATTGAATTAAGCATTGTTTATTCAATATTTTCACACAAAAACGTCTAATTGCAAAAAATATGTTATGTTATTTTAAAGGTAAAATGTTTAGTGTAAATTTTATATATAATCTAATATTGTCCTTGTGTTATATTCCTAAATACTTAGGAAATAAAGACAAACGTGAGTTACACCGAGTGGTATGTGTAATGGGGTTTATTTATAATACAGAAACGTAAGGCTGCTCGCCTAAGGTAAATAGAAGTACATAGTAACAAGTATGGGGAAGAAAGTCTGATAATCAACACGTAAGACTATCCGTCTTACTGCGACTGCTTGTCTGCCGCTGTCTGCCGCTGTCTGCCAAACAGTCCAATATATATATACAGTTTGTAACCGGTGTATAGCCAGTTATGTTCCTTCACAACACCTCCCCCTGAAGCTGAAATCTTCCTGATTTTAGCTTAAATACCTCTTCCTTTTAGGGTCAGGGCTCAATCTCCTGGTAACTTTTCTCTTTCTTGCGCTTTTCCTTCTGGTCAGCGTTACCCGGGGTAAAGGTTTCTGTCCAGCCCGTATGGTCGGTTCAGGCGAAATATTCATTGTTTGCGGTACACACGCTGGTTTTGGTATATCAAAAATATCGCACAATGTTTCCATTGGTGTCTCTTCCACATTTGGAGACAGTCTGGGACGTATTTGATTTCTGTGTCTTTTGCAGACAAAACTTAATCCTTGGATGGTATAGACCATGCTCCCAATCCTTTTTTTGATAATACCTTCAACCCACTGATTTCGTCCATTTTGAAAATTTTTGAAATATACATTTTCACCTGGGGAGAAGCACTTGGTATTAAGGTTTTCTTTTTTGAAAACTTTCTTTTTCTCTGGTAGCAGCCTATCGAAGACAGATCTTATCTTTCTTGCAAACATTAGCTCAGCCGGGGAAGAATTGACATTATTATTAGGATTTGGTGTCACCCTGTAAATTGCTAAAAATGTTTGAATACATTGTTCGTCTGTGTCCGTAGTAAGATTTTTCTTAAGTGCCCTTTTAAACGTATCTACAAATTTTTCGGCCAACCCATTCGATCGTGGATGGTACACAGGTGTTGTCATATGTAGAATATTTAGTGAGTCACAGAATTCTTTGAATTCATGAGCAGTAAATGCTGTTCCATTATCGCTCACTAAGGTTTTTGGCACTCCAAAACGGCTAAAAATTTCATTAAGCGCACTCACAGTGTTTTTTGCTGTTGGATGTCTAAACTTAAATATTTCTGGCCATTTTGAAAAAGAATCTACAATAATCAAGTAAAAATAACCATTTATAGGTCCCGCATAATCAATATGCAGACGTGACCAGGGTAGGTCCGTCTTTGGCCATGGCGTCGTTTTTACTGGAGGATCTCGAGCTGCTAATTGACATCCTCTGCATGTCTTGACACATTTTTCAACTTCCTTGTCCATACCAGGCCAGTACACATATCCTCTCATAAGGGATTTCATTCTCGAAATGCCCGGATGACCTGTATGAAATTCCTTCAGAATTTTCCTCTGTAACGTTAGTGGAATTACGATCCTCTCACCATACATGAGCACATCTTCACAGATGGAAAAAGGCGTTGTTTGATCTACCTTTTTATTTTTTTTTATCCATCCCAATTGATTTTTCATTTTCTTAATGAAAATGTCATTTACTGCCTCTTTTTTTATTTTTTCGAAAGTTACCGGAAGTTCACGTATCATATTACACATTGAACTTGTACATTCACTTTCGTCTTTAAGCGCAGCAATTACCGTTTCTTCGAAACTTTCGCTTCTTTTAGGGATCAACCGTGATAATGCATCTGCGTGTCCTAACTTTTTTGAGGATACATGTTCCATCTTAAACTGATAGTTTAAGAGGGTTACAGCCCATCGCTGTAATCGATTCGCAGTATGTGTGGGAATGCCTTTCTTTGATCCAAATATGGTAAGTAGGGGTTTATGGTCGGTTTGCAAAATAAAAGATCGTCCATGGAGAAATCGATTGTACTTTGTAATTCCAAATATTATCGACAGCGCCTCTTTTTCAATTTGGCTGTAATTTTTCTCCGCTGCAACCAACGTTCTTGAAGCATGGGCGATAGCTTTTGTCCTACCATCCTCATACTTGTGAAGTAATACAGCGCCAACACCGTAATCACTGGCATCCGTTGCTAGTATTAGTTCCTTTTCTGGATTGAAATGTGCCAATGCTAAGTCTGACAGTAGACATCTTTTGATATTTTGGAAAGCAGATTCACATTCCTTATTCCAGTTCCATTTAACACCCTTTTTCAGTAACTCGTTAAGAGGAGCTCTTAAATTATGTATGTTAGGGATGTAAATTGCATAGTATTGAACTAATCCCAAAAACGATTTTAATTTTGTCACTGAATCTGGAGCTGGCATCTTTTCAATTGCTTCAGTCCTTTGTGGATCCGGTCTTCGACCCTCTTTGTCGATTATTTGACCTAGATATTTAATTTTTTTCATAAAAAAATCGCATTTTTCTGGGCTCAATTTAAAACCAAATTCCTGTATTCTTTTGAATACTTCTTTTACATGCTTCTTATGATCTTGCAAATTTTCACTTTTAATTAGGATATCGTCAAGGTAGGCCATTGAAAATTCCAACCCTGCCAGCATCGTGTCCATAATTTGCTGGAAAATAGCAGGAGCAACCTTTAATCCAAAAGGAAGCCTCTTTAGCTTAAAAATGCCCTTATGAGTATTTATGCCTAAGTATTTGGAGCATTCATCGCTGATCTTAATTTGCAAGTAAGCATCTGAGAGGTCTATCTTAGAAAAAATTTTTCCTCCGTTAAGCTTAGAGAACAGATCTTCTGCGGACGGAAGGGGATAATTATGGTCCAATAGACAGTCATTTAAACCCGTTGAAAAATCTCCACAGACCCTTATTCTGTTATTTTTTTTCTTTACATACACGGTTGGACTTGCCCAATCTGTGTGGTTAACTTTTTCAATGACTTCCAGTTGTTGAAGTCTATCCAACTCTTTTTCGATTGCGTCCATCGCTGAAAAAGGCACATTCCTTTTAGGTTTGAATACTGGAGTGGCATTTTTCTTTAATTCAAATTTTGCCTCTGTCTTAATACAGAGTCCTAGTCCTTCGGCAAAAACATTGGGAAATTCAGTTTTCAAATCCTTCAGGAAGTCTTCCCTTTGGTTTGCTTTTTCTGCAGTTAAAACGTTACAAAACGAATTTATGGGTTTCTCCCATAAATTAAACAGGACAATCCAATCTACCCCAAACAGGCATGTATTCTTTCCTGGTACGACGTACACTTTGGATTTATGAGTCTGGTTAGCGAATGTCACTTTGCATTTTAATTCTCCCTTGAACTCTAATCTTTTGCCGCACACACTTCTCGCCGTCTTTCTGGTTTTCGTTAATTCAGGTCGACCTATCCTTTTCCATATATCTTCATTTATAATACTAATATCTGCACCGCTATCCAGAAGCAATGTAACCAGATGTCCATTTATCCGAACATCAACATATTTCCGTCTTTCGCAGCTTTTTTCTTTATTCATGCGAAGCGTATTTACATTATCGGTCCCTTGTCTTTTCTTCTGGGCACAGTATGTTCCCTTGTGACCTCTGAGACCACATTCATAACATATTTTGTTCCTAAACCAGCAGGTCTTATTGTTGTGTCTTAAACTACCACAACATTTACACTTTAGCTTTGGGTCTTTGTATCCTTTAAGGATCCTGTGTTCTTGGAACCTGGACTTTCTTGTGGTCCCTTGCCTTTTTACTTGCTGCACCTTAAAAATATTTTTCTCTTCAATGCGAGTGTTGTCTTTCTTTATGTTAATCAGACGTTGACACTCTTCAGTGACTTTTTGCAATGTTATGTTAGGATCCGCCTCCATAATTGTTAGGATCCGTGAACGTATATCTTTGTCCCTTGGTGCTGTGAGACCTTGTACAAAGATTAAACATTTAAATTGGTCTGCGGAAATTTCATTCAATTTAAATGATTCGCATAAACAGTTCACAGTGCAAGCATATTCTAGATAGTCTTCAGCTTCTGCCTTCTGAATGTTCAAACATTTGTATCTAGAGTGAAATAGGCTATCCCTTTTATCAAATTTTTTCGACAAGGTACTAATTGTTTCCTCGAACGAAACCTCCTCCGGTTTTTTTGGTAGAATTAGATTTGCATACTTGGTGTTTTCATCAGTACCCAGTTTTTGTAGTAGCAGGGTAACTTTTTCCTCATCGGTCCAGTCTAAACATCTTTTCGTAAAAATTGTTTCGTATCTTCTGTAGTATGCAGGGAAAGTAACACCAGTATCCGGGGAGTAACGAAATTCCGTTAGTGAATTTGAAATACCCTCGGCAGAAAAATTAGTCTTCTTCCCGGTCGACGTTAGAATTAGCTTTTCTAAATTCTTTTGCTGTGTCGACATTTGTCGTTGTAGTATGTTTGTTTGTTCTTGTTGTGCCTCTAAAGTTTTTTGTGTTCTTTCTTGTTGTTGTTGCAGCTGTTGCTGTAGCTGTTGTTGTTGAATTTGTTGTTGTTGTTGTTGTTGCGCTAAAAATTGTTGAGTCATTTTTGTCTGTTCCTGGATGCTAAGGGCTAGAGCCTTAGTTAACTCTGCTAATTGTTCCATGTTAGCTTCTAGTACAAAAATGTCTTTTCGAATTCTACACAATAATTCCAAAGAAAAATCGTAAATTTACGTATATCGTAAATTAGTAGCAATATGCAGACACAACACGTTTCAACAAAGTTCATCCATAGTAATTCAACAGGCTTTGTAAAATAATTCTTTTTTTTTTTTTTTTTTTTTTTTTCAACAACGTAAGTTCATACACAAAATATTTCTTACTTCCCACGACAAATAGTTCCAATTATTTATATAAAGGCAATAACAAACAATTAATTTTCCAAAAAAAAAAAAAATATATGGCTGCCGTTCCCACGTGGCATAAAATGGTACAATAGTCGTTGTATTTATATTTTTTCTTTCGAAACTCGTAATCCTTTAGTGTAGTTTCGAATTCAACTTGCGACCATTTTTTTTTTTTTTTTACTTGTCAAAATAAATATAAATTCCACTTTACCTTGAACATGTTTCTATAATTTCTTGTGAGTTCTTTACGAAGAAAAATCCGTACTTTTCGCTACTTTAGGTAGGAAAAATTTTTAAATTCATTGACGCACGTGGTCAAAAATCCTTGTGTAGTTTGTTTTTTTCGTAAAACAAAAAATCCTTGCATTGTACACAGTCCTTGGTACGGTAATTTATCTCTGTTAAGAGAAAGAACATCCTTTCGTCGCCATTGTTATATTCCTAAATACTTAGGAAATAAAGACAAACGTGAGTTACACCGAGTGGTATGTGTAATGGGGTTTATTTATAATACAGAAACGTAAGGCTGCTCGCCTAAGGTAAATAGAAGTACATAGTAACAAGTATGGGGAAGAAAGTCTGATAATCAACACGTAAGACTATCCGTCTTACTGCGACTGCTTGTCTGCCGCTGTCTGCCGCTATCTGCCAAACAGTCCAATATATATATACAGTTTGTAACCGGTGTATAGCCAGTTATGTTCCTTCACAACACCTTGTATACACTAGAGCACATAAATAAAAACATAAACAACTTATTCATCTAGCTACCACCATTGTAACTAATTGATTATGTGCATCATGAGATGCATATGCTGCTAGTCGTATTTATAAAGTAAAGTTAGTTCACCCTGTATTTTTGTGTTCAATAGGTTATTTAACTACAATTTGTATGAAAAAAAAAATGTTTCATCAGCCATCCTAGGCAAATATTTAGTCCATGTTTAAACTAAAGTGAAACAGACATTCACAGCAAGAACTCGTATTTTTACTATAACTAGCACCAATTGATGTCATAGAAAGTTGTCATGAAAAGTCAGGGAGGATAGAAGGATCGAAGATGGATAGTACCATCCAGACCTTCACTGGAAAGGTCAGAAGAGTACTGAAATCCAGAATAGGTTTATTATCACTCAGGTTCCAAAAAAAAAACAAAAAAAACAACAATCAGTATCAGTAAAAGATCAATGATAAACGGCTATTGTGAGAATGCAAAATGATTTGCAATCGTTAGCAAATGAAATGGAGAATGGTAAAAATGTTACATAGTGGGTGAGAGATATTGTTCATATAACGGCACCCGTTATAAACCTATAAATTGTATGTATTGCTGTTTAACCAGGGGATATGATATCGATGTATAAACTGAGTCGTGTTGCATCAGAGAGTTATCACACAGGTATATATTACAATTCATATTTATATAAAGGTATCATTTTTTATAAGAAAAATAATATATACTTCATACCTTTTCTTTCTCCAAGAGTCCTTCTATCTTCACTGCTGAGCTACATGATGAAACATGAAATGACCAACACCATAACCAACTGACTTAAAGATCAAAGTGTAGTATCTGTTCTTCAGATGCTGCACTTCAATTTCTTGTTTTCTGTCAGCGGAGGAGAAATCCTTTACGACTGAGACAATTTTTATTTTTGTTCTTTTTCTCCACGTTAAAAAACGACCCTGGTGTCTAACTCTGTCCCGTGGGGAGGCATTGTAAATAGGAACATCATAACCAACTGAGACCTCTGTTCTCCCTTCTTTTGTGAAACCACAGAACAACACTTTATATTTTTAAAATATAAATTTATTTCAGCTGTCTCAAATGGTCTTCACAAAGAGTCTGGATTACGTGTCTACATGCTTGTTCTTTACAGCCTGCTTCCTGGCTTTTTGAAATACATCTGTTCACTTCTGTGCGACCTTTCCACGTATGCCTGCCCAAGGTCATTTTATTTATTTAACCTAGTTAATTTATGTAAACATCCTCAGCTAAAACCCATTGCTACACTTTATTCTATAAACAAGAAATAACTTCCAATATAAACTATTTTAACAGTATCACTGGATAAATAGATAAATAGATAGACAAATAGATCGATAATAACTAATTTAACTTTTAACCATGTTATTATCTAACAAAAATTCTGGCAGACATTTTATCACTCCAGGAAAACGCCAGGGAACACTGTAGTAAAACTGAGAAGCGATTTCTGCTGAATGCTAAAATACAAATGACTGTAATAAGTTACTGTGCTTTTTTCTCTGCTTCATTGGAAATTGCTTTCTTTGTCATTCCGTAAAGCAAGGAAGTTTTCACAGGAACGTGTGAACTCAAAATATTTTCAAACAAGGAAAATAATTCTAAACCCCAAAACAGTAGCACATTCATGTGAAAATAGTAAGCTGATGTGAAGTTAAAAACTCCTATAAAACAAACAGCCAAAATCTAGGATTTGAAAACATTTGCTCAACACTCACCTCTATGCTTGATACAGAGGAAGTAGAAAGAACTCAATGACTCACATATCAGCTTCCTTCATCTTGTATTCACAGTCTTGCATATTAACAAGAGTCAGGCGGAATGAAACAAATTACTGTATACTGCAATACAATACACACGAGAACAAGGTAAACCAACACACACACATACACAATGCCACACTGCCAAACAGTCGCATACTATATTACTTATACACGCATACTATTCACTCAATGAACATATTGACTTGTGACTACTATTCACTCAACTTCTTTACCCAAACACGTGTTTCTACTATGAACATTTTCATTATTGAAAGTAACTTTTATCTTTTTATATTCCTATCTCTTGTATAAAAATGTTTCGTTTTTCTCCAATTTGTCATTTACAAAACTCTGTTTATGTTTTCAGTTGCTACCTGGTAACTTTTCTAATCTCTTAATGTTTCATTTATTTCCATTGTATTATGCCTGCATGTTCCATACATTTTATGTGTCCTTCATTTTATACCACTTTTGGCCACTAAAAACTATAAGCCACCAGGGCCTGATCGTACACACAGTAAGAAACTGTGCACTAACCCTAAGTCCCTGTGGCAACACTTTGTCTAGTAATGGACCCCTTAAAATGTAGCCAACACTTACTTGTCACTGCACCCACTGCTCTGGTGCTCAGAGCGCACAAGACATTCATGATCATAAATTCATGTGGCAATACCTTTTGCATGTTGGTTAGCTGTTCATTGTCAGATGTTATGGTTTGAGTTTTTCTTGGAGATGCTTTGGTGAATGGCTGGTTGTGGTGTCTCTGCTGTAAATAACTGGGTTTTCAAATCAAAGCAATTCAATAATAACTTAGAGATCATTTTTTTATAAACTAAAATAATTATTCATAAGATATTTCAGGGTACACTTTGTGCAAAAGAATGTTAATTATCTTAACGGTTATATGATGCAGAATGTTTTCAACTTAGGTTCGTTCAGACAGCTTCTCAGTCAGAAAACTTTTCAACTTAGCTCTTTCAGGGATGTTATCTAGCCCTGGACAACAACCCAAGGCAGAGGTGTGTTCTCTTCGATGGCAAGCAAACAAATTTTTTTCATTTCCAAACACAATGGTTTTTTATGGAACCCTAATTCTAACCACCATCTCTTTGAGATTAGTATTTCCTCCTCTATCGTTTGGAGATTACTCTTCCTCTTTCTACGTTTTTCTCTAGTCTTTTCTTTCCTCTTCTGAATCTCTTTTCTTTCTTTCTTTCTCTCTCTTAAGCCATATCTCTCTTACACCATCTTTTTCGTTTTTCTTTCTTTCCCTCTCTCAAACCCCTTCTTTATGTTCCACTATGCCTTTTCATCTTTCAGTTTAATTCTTATCACCTACATGGCGGTCCAACACTTAAAATAAAATATGTGGCACACCATTGATATCTTCATGGATGTCAGCTAGACTTCCTGTCTCCAATCTTGATTTTACTTTGCTGAAAAATTATTTTTTTGCCTATCATATCGGCAACAGAAACATATTCCAGACTTTGGAGAAAAGAATGAATTTCTTAAATCTTGTGTCAAACACCTCACCCAACACTTAGCCTGTAAGCAAGGTGAATAGGTATTACTTGGCGCATGCAACTGTGTTACAATTTTACTCCTTTGAGGAAAAAACAACAATATTTATTCCAATTCATATTAAATGTTGGTGTGTTTAGTTAATAATGAAGAGGAGAAAAAAAGTCTCATTTTAACGTTTAATAAACAACTTTATTTGTCATTTTCGTTAGTAGCGTTATTAGAAGAGAGAAACGGGTTAGTAGGTTGAAGTGTTCTTGTGTAAAAATAGAATTAATATATTGCCGGCTTGTTGAGGAGAGAACAGCTCCATCCACACGTGTTTATAGCTAGTAGTCACCGGGGCAAAAGAAGCCGATTACAGGAGAAAGACAGGGCAAAGTCATCAGTGTGTTTGCGTGTTGTCGTGGGTGAGTGTAAGCTGTATCGGCGAGAGTAGTCCTGTAGAATGATAAAGTTTGTGTGGGTACAGCACATGCAAATAAATCGAGGGTGTCTACGTCATGGGGGCACAAGTGTCTGCAGTTCGTCAGAGCATTCACCATTAAAATAATTGTAGAACAGGCAGAGAGATGCAACGTTTCGTCGATGGGACAGAGGCTGAAGCTTAGATGCCAGTTCAGGGCCTATCAGATTGGTGACTCTCTTTTGAACCTTGTCTAGGAACGAGAGACTAGCAGCAGATGCACCAGCCCAAACGTGACAACAATACTCCATACATGGGCGAATGGTGGCCTTATAGAAGTACAGGATACTTTCAGTTAGAAGAGAGCCATTGTTAGCTCGTAGTACTCATATTCAGCCTGGGGCAAAGTCTGCTCCCAGACAAGGTCAGGATCAAAGAGGATTGAGAGTTTCAGATTTCACCTTTTATATACTCTGTTACGTGATTGAGAGCTGGCTTGTGATTGGACAAGCCAAGAGGAAATGGATTTCAAATCTCGAATTATGAGAATTAGCTTCTGCCTGTTTGTAGCGATTGTCGGTTACTACATGTGTTTCTTGGCAATACTCAAAGATGCTATCATTGTTAAAGATGGCCTCTACCAGAAGCATGTACCACACCACAGCACCACATTACTGCCCGTCGTAAGTGATCATATGAGAACCTCTAATAACTACTACTACTATGACTAATAATAAAAACACAACTTAACAATCCAATTGATGGGGGGTATCTCTTCTGTTTTCTACAGTCTCTTTTTCTCATAAAAGACCTTGCTTGTCTTCCTCTACTTTATCTTTATTTCTATCGAAGATGCTTGACTGAGCACCACTCTCTGGTTTCTCCTTACAAGACATTCACAGCAAGAACTCGTCTTATCATCACAGCTGAAAAGAGCTTTCTGTTTTTCGTCAATGTACTTTGTGTCAGGCGAAATTTCTGTGAATAGAGATTTGTTTTTTAAGAACATCCCATTTGTGGGACATGTTGCCATCGTACTGCTTCCCTGCAAACTACAATATGGTCGTCTTCAAATCCAATGTCAGCAAATACTTATCATAAACCTTCCCCATAGGTAATCACATTTTGTTCATTCCACCTACCATTTTTAATCCTCACATAATCTTCCATCATTCAATCGATAATCTAACCATTACCCTCAGATAGATTGATAAATGGTGATATTATATATATTTACTAGCAGTTCAGCCTTGCTTTGCTTGGGCCCTATGTACTGTTCATAACTTGCCCTACATGTGAATACATATTATGTAAGATTTCAAATGTTTAGACCAAAATTTGTCTGAAGTAATTTCGTAGAAACTGCAGAGGTCAATATTTTTTTATTCTGACCCCAATTTTGACCCCTTAACATTTATTATTTTGGTTTCAAATCACAATAAAAGTTTTACCCATGTCCAAGTTACCTACATCTAAAATTTCAAGTGTTTAGATCCGAAATTGACAGAGAAATTTGGTAGAATCTGCAAAGGTCAACTCTTTCAACTTTGACCTTTTGGCGGCCAAATTTTTTCCCAAACTGATTAAAATGTTTGCTGCATGTCTGAATACTCGTTATGTATAAATTTCAAATGTTTAGATCCAAAATTGTCTGAGTAGCTTGCTAGACACAACAAATTGCAAAACTTGTGAACTTTGACCTCTTGGTTGTTCAAATTTTCGACCCAAACCGATTAAAAAGCTTGCCCTATCTCTGAATACCCTTTATGCAAAGTTTCAAATGTTTAGACCAGAAATTAGCTGAGTAATTTGGTAGAGACCGCAGAGGTCAAATTTTTTAAAACTTTGGCTCCAAATTTTACCCCTTAACATTTATTGTTTTGAGCTCAAATCAAACTAAAAAGTTTGATCCATGTCCAAGTAACTTACAATTAAAATTTCAAGTGTTTAGACTTAAAATTGACGGAGGAGTTTGGTAGAGTTCTCAAAGGTCAAATTATTGAACTTTGACTCCTTCACAGACAAATTGTTGGCCGAAAACCGATTAAAAAGATTTTCCCAAATCTCAATACTCTTTATGTTAAATCTCAAGTCTCTAGACTGAAAATTGACAGAGTTATTTGGTAGAGAAA
Source organism: Euprymna scolopes (assembly GCF_053919585.1). Classification (NCBI taxonomy): domain Eukaryota; kingdom Metazoa; phylum Mollusca; class Cephalopoda; order Sepiida; family Sepiolidae; genus Euprymna; species Euprymna scolopes. The sequence continues at coordinate 75,108,251 of NC_136500.1, read as the reverse complement.
TGTACCAACACACACACACATTTTCACTTATATATATATACTAGCATTTCAGCCCAGCGTTGCCCGGGTGTTTGGATGTGTATGTTGAGCAAAAAAAAAAAAAAAAGTGGTAGTAGGAAGGCAGGCTCGAACCCGTACCGCAAAGGAGGAAAAGAACGGAGTAAAACCTAACGTTTATGCTGTTATGACCACCGCCAAACCGGAAGCGACATTTTTTAAAATTAAGCCTAGACAATCTAAAGGAGAGGATAACTTTAAAAAATATCGGCGAAAAAAGTGACCCCCCTCCCTGTAGAAAAGTGCCTACTTGAAGGGGAAGATATTAATGTTTTTAGCCAATTTTTCGATATTTGTCGTATGAAAGGTCGAACTTTAAAACGATACTGATCTTGGTAAAATCCGTCGCTTCTATTGAAGGTTTAAGGCAGACATGCAAACAGACATACATACACACATTTATATATTGGTAACTAAATATTTTCGACCCAAACTGATGAAAAAGCTTGCCCTATCTCTAAATACTCATTATGTAAAATTTCAAATATCTAGACCAGAAATTGTCTGAGTAATTTGGAAGAGACTGCAGAGGTCAATTTTTTTAAAAACTTTGACCCCTATTATGACTCCTTAAAATTTATTGTTTTGGGGTCAAATCAAGTTATTAAGTTAGATCCATGTCCAAGGAACCTATATCTAAAATTTCAAGTGCGTAGACCCAAAACTGTTGTAGGAGTTTGGTAGAGTTCTCAAAGGTCAAATCGTTGAACGTTGACCCCTTAATCGCCAAATTTCTGGCCCAAAACATATCACATCGATTTTCCCAAATCTCAGTATCCTGTATATCAAATTTCGAGTCTGTAGACTAAAAATTGACAGAGTTATTGCGTAGGGAAATGTACACACACACACGTTCACACACACACATATATATATATATATTTTTTTTTAAATTTTTTTTTAAATTTATTTAATTATTTATTTAAGAATAAAAAAAAAAAAAAAAAAGAAAAGAAAAAGAAATAACAAGAGCAATAAATACGACACTGTATTCGGCTTCTTCCAAGTCCGGAAGGTATTCACTGAGGGTACGGTTTTGCAAGTTCACCGAATTATTGTAAGGAAAAGAAGAATTTCCATCGCAAGATGGCAGTTGACAACAAAGTGTTTTACGTGAAAATATTTTCTCCTGTTGCTAAAAGTAAGTGTTTTGATACCTATTTTTGTTATTTATTTTTGTTACAACGCCTCAGTCTATTAAATGTCTTTATATATATATTTTTCTCAAGGCTGTAGATTTTTGTTTTAATTTAAATCTCAAAGTACGCCAAGATAAACAATATTGGTAAGTTTTATTTTCTAGAGAAATGTTTATTTCAAAAATGTTTTTATTGTCAAGCTCTCGTTCTTGCTGGTATTTTAAACAAATATCGCAACCAGCGACACAAAAGGGAATCTAACTATTTACAAATAAACAAGCTCTTTCTTTACATTTTTTTTTTGAGTCCTTTCTTTTATTCGCCCCCCCCCACGAAAGTCTAAGATTTTTTTTTCTTTAATCATTACTTTATTTTATTAAAAAATTCGGTGACCATCCTTATGTCTGTTTATCGCCTCTAATATATATATATATAATTTCCTATTATGCGAATATTCATTGGTACTTACTGAGAATAGGAACCGTGTTAAAAATAATGGGACTTTAATTTTAATTTTATATAGACAAACCCAAAACTGATCAATTGGGTAGATTTCTTAAGTTTATCAGTATCTTTTATTTTCGAGTTTGCCTTTCAAACAAAAACAAACTACCCCCCCCCCCAAAAAAAAAATTCTTATCCAGGTGGGTAAGAATAACCTATTTTGTCTTTGGTTTCTTGACCACGTTTTCTGTTTGTTTAAAGAAAAATGCCTAAATAACTCAAATATTCTATTTATTCTAAATATTGGAGTTTCTGTACTTTCACTAAAGGTCACTTGCACGGGGAAGGGGGGGGTCAATGTGCACTGGTTGTCCAACCTGCAAAGGATGTTTATTCCGAAAGCCGTTCTTAACATGAGGTTGGGGGTGTTTATTCCTAAAGGCATTTTCTTATTTTCAACCTCCCCGTAATCAAATTAAAGGCAAGTCTTCGGGTCGTCCCCCAGTGCACTTCCACCCTTTCACTTAACAATCTAATAGACAAAAGGGTTCTCATGTTACTTTTCTTTTTCTGTCGCTCATATGCCTCTTCCGATTTCATAGCAGCTGACCGACGGGACCGCTGACCGGCATAAATGTTTTCTTTTTGTCCGAAATGGACATAAACAATGTTTATCTTATTAAGTTTAACTTATTTCATATTAATATAAATTATTGCATATTAAAAATAATTTAATCAAAAGTTATTTCTTTGGAATTTAATTTTTAAATATCTTTAAAAAAGTACAATGACACGTACATGCAATAAAACTTATAGCGCCCATGATTTTGCCCCCCCCCCCAAGTTTCCAATTTTTGTTTTAAAAGATTAATCTCTAGGGAAAGTAAATTTTTTTTTTTTTTTTTTTTTTTTTTTTTTTTACTTCGTTTCCATCTTAACATTAAAAGTGGTATATAAAGAAGAAAAAAATTGCTTTCACAGTGGCTCAAAACTCAGAAATTTAGCTAAATTTGAAAGCTTTAAGAAAAATTTAAGAAAAATTAATTGTAAAAAATATCGTGAAAGATTTAAGGAAAAAATATATCAATACTTATATTTTATTAAAGAACTGCTTATTTGTTCAATGTGAACAATTTAAGAATTTATTTAGATCACTACACTTATTGTTTGTGTAGTTGAAAAACTAAATTTGGGGTTATTTTATGCTCTTTGCATTTTTCCTACCTCTCGGATTAATATCTATCAGTTATTTTCTTTTATAGCATTGCACAAAACTGCATATTTGTCTATATGTCGTTCGAAAATAAAAGTAACCAAATATTCTAACTTTACAAATTTTTTTTTTAGAAAATCTTTCAAGTCAAATCATTATTTTCTTTAGAAATCTTGTATGACGGAGGAAAACTTAAAGAAAACGATTCTTACTTGAAAAGGTTACTTGGTGCCTTGGGAAAATATCAGGTTCACGCGTTTTTTTTTTTTTTTTTCTCAAGTAATAAAATATTACTGGTGACTCTGAAAATTTATATCCTAATCTAAATTTAATGCTATATTTTTTTTAGAAATTTTAAATTCTTTTGTAAAGAAATGAGAATCAAATATGAACACTTTTTCATTCATAAAAATATATAAACATTAATTTCAAAGACACTTTCAAAACAATTAGTTCTGACTAAAATACATTGATTTGGATATTTTCAATACGGTATGTTTGCATTCTATTTTACAAATAAATTTTTTTTTTTTTTTTTTTAAATTTATTGACTTTTTGCAAATACAACTTTAAACAATGACTTTATGTTAAATCTTTTCTAACTCTCGAATATCTTGCAAGAAAATAAATTCAACTTATCTCCAATTTCACAATGTCTATTGCCCAAAAAACTTTAAATTTAAATTACATAAGAGATCAGTTTGTGTCTTTCACTCTGTTATTATTCTGAGTGAATCTCTGCATTCTTGTATAATTTTCATAAGAGAATTTATGTAAACAATTTTCATAACAAAACTATTCACTGAGATGGAAAATTAAAGTGTTGAGCCAAATCCAATTTCACATCTGGAGAGAAACTTGAATGCCTACTATTTTTGAGTGTTTAAAGGCCTTTGTACAGGGGTTTGTCAAGACAACTTGGCATGAGTTTACTTTTTGCTATGAGTAAACCCTGACTAAATATTCAAAATCTCACAGTATTCATGGCCCAAATATGATCTCAGTATGACTAACCTACACTGGCTTTATTTTTTAATGGTGCACCTACTCCAAGTGATGTTACCTCCAGTAATAGCATGAAGCTGGATACTCCACCTGACGATGTATTCTTGTTCTGGAATCCAGCAAGACTAAGAGACCAAAAATAAAGATAACATTTTAAAATGATCTATTGGGACGAGAGATAATAGGAGGCTAGCACTTGATTTCTGAAAACTTTGAAGTAAAGTGAAACGAAAAGAAAAAAAAAGCTGCTTAAGTCTTCAAATTGTCATTTGGTAGTGTTTACAATTTAAAACTGTCACTCGACTCCAATCTATAAATAAAATGACACTAAGGTAATCATTCAACAGTAGACAAAAGGTCGTCAGCCCATTTTCAGATGAAATTTTGAATTCATTGAAAAATAGCAATAAATTTTATAAACTTTATTTTATACTGAGCTTTTTATTTTAAATGATATAAAGCCATTAAAAAAAAAAACTCTGAAAAGATGCAGAAAATCATGTAAATTGATCAAGAAGTTTTAACTAAGAAATTTTTTTTTTTTTTTTTTTTTTTTTTAGCGATTCATATAAGTCATAAAACTGAATTTGATCTCGATACTTCGAATTAAGTTGTCTCCCCCTTATTCATGCAGGATCAAAAACATGGCCAACCAAAAATCTGCACGTCTCACTTAGTCATAATTTTTTAATTAAAAAACAAAAACTACTTGATGAATTCATGCTAGTTTTGAAATACATTCTGTGAAGAGTACGTACACCATGAAGGTTTTTCTGTATTTAATTAATTTAGAATGCTTCGAAATAATAAGCAACAAAAGTTGCTTATGCAGAGGTACCCAAATATATTTTAGAGTATTTTAAAGTTAAATTCAAGTTTTACAATGTCTTCTTTATTAAACTAGGTGAAAGTATAGAATAGTTACAAAATTCTCTCCGATGTTAAGAATGGGTTTCTAAATGTTATTACACCACTGTACCTTCTCTGAACAAGTACAAACAAATCCTAAATTTTAGAACTTAATGGGGGATCAATTTCACAAATTTAATGTAAAAAAAAAAAAAAAAATGGTGCTTTTGCAGAAAGCATAAACAATGGAAGGGAAATAACCGAGTCCAAATATTTAAAAAAAATGATTCTTAAAATGTTAAGATTTTTGTTCCTTACAAGAGCTGGTTGAGTTTGAATAAAATAAAATACATATTATATACGTTTGAAGCCAAAACAACACATTACAAAATAAACAGACATTTATTTTGTTTGAAATTTATATTGAAATTCATAAATATATTTCGAAGGAAACCTTCTTCTGCTCCAACAACATGGCAAAAAGACATACTGAAGATGGTTTCCTTCGAAATATATTTATGAATTTCAAACAATAAATGTCTGTTTATTTTGTAATAATGCGTTGTTTTGGCTTCAAACGTATATAATACGTATTTTATTTTATTCAGACTCTTAAAATAGTTAAATTTTCTAGAATTCATTGTGCTAAGGGAGATAACTCTGATTTGTTCAGTAATCATACAAGATTTGGGACGCTAAACGCAACTTTGGGGATTAAGAAAATATACACAAAAGAACGGTGCCGGTGCGACTATTTATTTAGTTTTAGTAAAGAAATGTTAGTTTTGAAGTATAAATTTCCATTTTTTTAGACACTTAAAGTTGTATTATTTTTTAAAGAAAATTACTATTAAATTATCGCCACATTTTCCTTTTGATGTTCAATATTAGACTTTTAAACTTAACATTTTTGGAGTTTATTCGGAATCTGAACGAAAACTGAATTAAATCTACTTAATTGTCATACCGAAATTATTAAAAAAATCTAATATTTATGAAAAACGGTAAAGTATAAAATGAATTAATATTTTTCAAAGAAACTGCAGATTACACAAACAGAATTCCAGAGTTATTCACTTGGTTACGTTACATTTCAAACTAAATGACTGTTCAGTGAATTGTGAAATCCGGTAAGTACATGTTTTATGTAATGTGGTAATGTTACTAATTGTGACATGACAGTTAAGTAAATAACATTGCGGCCGACGTACACGAGTGCTACCCAACTAGCGAAATATGCATCGCCTCCGATGTTGAACGTTGTTCGATTGAGGGAGAAATCATTATTTTTATAAGGAAAGAATATTTTGGGGGGTGGATATTGTTTATGTAATTATTAACAGGAAAATTGAAAGTCAAAATGGAATCTATTTTTTAAATATTTTCAAGTTTAAAGTTTTACGATACCTGCGTTATTTTCTATTTTTTAAGTTCGATTGAACTTTGTTAAATCCGACAAAAAAAAAACAAAATGAAAACAAATTTGGTGCTTATGCATTTATGTTGCCTTTTTTTTTTTTTTTTTTTTTTTTTTTTTTTATGGTCTAAGTGCCTCCCCCAATGTTTGAATAAATAAAAAGCTTTAGCGTATACGTACTCTCATGGAATGTTGTAGATCGAAACACTGTGAAATGTTATTTGGTACTAGTGCACTTGTTGATCCGCGCTATTTTTAAATAGCACATTCAATTAGTTTTACGCTATCTGTTCGTTTTATTTTGTTAGGTGAAAGTACAGAATAGGTACACAACGCCCTCCCATCCCCATGTTAAGAATGGCTTTCTAAATGTCATTTCAGCATGGCTCAATAAGTGCATGAGTACCTTTTTATTTTCTTGACTAAAATAAAAACTACTCAACAAGAACACAACTGTTTTTTTTTTATTTATTCAAAAATAAATAAAAATTTCAATTGTTCAAAACTTTTTTTTTTTTTTTTCTTACCATATTTTTCATGAACATGCTCTAAAAATGTTTCAAAATTATCTAATATTTTTGCACTTTTCATGTTATAAGCTTCGCTATAAATGGCCTCATCGACATGAGACCATTTCATTTCTATAATTTCTCCCTCAATCGAACAACATTCAACATTGGAGCCGATGTATATTTCGCTAGTGGACGTTGGCCAACATTGCTGTTAGTTGAAATTAACATAAAAATGGATGCATTAGTTTTAATGGAAATTCAATTTTTTGACTTAAGATTTTCATTCTTATTCTAAAGAAGCACCAATTAAAAATTTTAAATAAAAATGTCAAAGTAGTCATATTTTCTTTTCTGTCTTTGTTATTGCATCTACCTTTAAATCATGACTTTTTTTAAATAAGTCACGTCGATTTTTGAAATATTTTTCTTTAATGTTTTCATTCCTTGAAAAAATAATTGTTTACTACAATTCCTTGAAGTTGCATTGATTTTGGCATCCTAAATTCTTTGAAAAGAATTTCTCTTGGTAAAATGGAGTTATCTCCCTCGTCACAATGACGAATTCTAGAAGAGCTCCAAATCCTTGACTTTTCTCGATTAAAAAGTTATTGGCCATTGGTATTTTTCATGTATACGTTTTTTAGTAAAAGAAACTTATTTTTATCTTGTATTTTTTTTTCAGTAAGTGCACAGAAAAGGTTATTTTTGTAAGGAGATTGACCATTTTATTTTGATTCCACAACACCAGTACCCTCTTTCAGAAATATCCAAATGATCCACTAATACACTAGTTACTCCATGAAACTGATCAAATGGAGTTTGTTAATATCCTCACCTTAAATGTCTGGCTTTCAACCCCAACCCCTTTAAAAATAAAGCCAACAAAGTTCCTTTCATTAACCTTCTGGAGACAAAAAAGAAATTATCAAAATAACTTGTAAAGAAAAAATAAGTGGCTATCCCCCCCCTTTTATCTTTTAAGATAAAGGCTAAACAATGATCATTACAAATATTGCAAAAATATGGTCAAAACGGTTTGGATTTTAAAAACTTAACACATTTGCATTAAATTACTTGAAAAGCAAAAAATAAATTTTTTTTTTTTTTTTTTTTTTTTAATCTAAAATACTCCCACCCAATATTTAAGTGTATTAAATGCAAGATAAAATAAGTTTCTTAAAAAAAACAAAAAAAACAAACTTTATGCAATAAATAAAAATATAAAACAAAAAGTATGACTTTTTATTACTGAACATAATTTGTTTTTTAAAGATTAGCTTGAAAAATCCGATTTCAAAGATGGTGGTATGAGAGATTTTTATTTAATCAATGTTATTAGCATTTTCTTGAAACGATAAAATGAAAAGTAGTCCGGAAAAATATAATTACCCACTTTATAACAAATAGAAAACAGGTTGAGTTTGTTAACTTGAGCCTGTAACCTTTTTAGTCAAAGACAGGGAACTTATTTTTTCTCCAAGCTACTAAAAATACTATTTAAATACAAACATGGTAAACAAATTTTCTTTACCTTTTTGTATTTACCTTTTCTGTAAAAAAAAAAAAAAAGTTCCTCGTTCTTTTAATTAAGAAATTATAAACTTTTTTTTAAGTTAGCCGCTTTGCCTCTTTCTCAACTTGTTTGAAGGGCGACTCTTCCGGTCTTGTGATTGCAATCGGAATTAACCCTTTTAATTAACTTTAAACAGACGTTTTTCATATGTATTCTACTGTTTCGTATATATATAAGCCATGCGTTGCTGTGGCTCCATTTGTTTTAATGTTCTCAATATTTGTGGATACACAATATTTTGAGGTGTTCCTTTTTCTGTGCAGATGTAGGGATTCTCATTTTCCAACTGTAGAACATGCAACAAACTTGTCTGTGAGAAGCAATTGGTGTAGATGTAAGTTACACAAATGTAAAAATTGTCCCTGAGCTTTAATGGTTAAATCGTTCACTGCACATTCTTCCTGAGGTTGAGGGGAAAACATGACGGTTTAATTTTACTATAGACATGTGAGCACACACTGGAAAATCTTGTAAATTAAAAAATTTAGCTGATTTTTTTTTTGGTATAAAAGTATAGTGTTTTATCAAAAATAAATATAGAAACATTGAAAAAAAAAAAAACTGTTTAAAGAATAAACCAACAAAGTAGGAGATCGATGATAATTTGGAAGAAAAGAATGTAAAAATGTTGTAGGATAAGTTTGGTAAACTTTTTTATTCAAATAAATATCCTTATTTTGGCACATTTTTATTTATTTTTATTTTACTTTTTTTTTTTTGCTGAGAAAAATATTGCTTTCAAATATAATTAATGAGAATATTTGTAAACATTTTTGGTACTTCATTATTGTAGCGAAATTTGGAAATCAAAATATTTCTCTTTTCAAGTGAAACGAATAATATCTACTGAATTGCCATGTTGCAGTAATGAAAATATCCAAAACTTACGAAAACGATAGAAATTATTAAAGAAAATAGTTTTCAAAGAAATTAGAAATTTTAGCTATTTCCTTTGTGTTTGCATCACCTGTCACATGACAAAACATCAATGAAATCATTTTTTTCGTTGAATCATGGAAGACTTAAATGATTGTGACATGACAATTAGGTAGATAATATTGCTTATTGTTGAAATCGACAAAAAATGTAGGTAGTTTTTTTTTTTTTTTTTTTAAATAAAAATCAACTTTTTGGCTGTCAGATTTTGCTACAATAATGAAGCAACATTTTTATCAGCCGACCTGTACAATGAACCCCCCCCCCCCCGTGTGTGTGTGTGTGTGTGTGTGTGTGTGTGTGTGTGTGTGTGTGTGTGTGTGTGTGTGTGTGTTATTTTTTTTTTTTTGTACTCATGCAGAATTTGACCTAGATCCTCAGGATTTTTTTTATCAATTATGGTTCGGGCTCAACTGGTAGTCACTGGATTAAGCTGAGCAAAGTAACACATTTCAAAACAAACCGGAAAGAAATAGAAAAACAACAAATAAAAAAAATAGTGAAAACCTAATGTATATATCTCCTTCAAACACTACAGTGTTTAAATATATGGTTAAGTGGCAGTTTTAGTCATTTAGCATTGCTTTAAAGCTTCACCACTCATTTTTCAACCAAATTTCAAACAGTTATTACAGTTTATAGATCACCTCAGCTATATTGTGACAAATTTCAATTTTCGTTCAGTAAAAAAAGTTATGAATTTTCTGGTGTTCAAAATCGGAAAAAAACATAAGGTGAGCAACGTTTTTTTTTTTTTTTTTATTTGTTTCTGTAGCAACCATGTCACTTCTGTGACTACTGTTGCTACTAATTCATTGCTATCACGAAAAGTAACAAGTGAAACAGAATGAAAGCATAAAAGGGAGATAATTGGGATTTTATTGAAAGCAGACAAGTGCCGTACATTGTTACATATGTGTATGTTATGTTTATGGGGGCAAAAAATAACACTGAAATTAAACAAAGAACAAGTGGATTTATTGGAAGCCTGGATAAATCATGGATTACAAGAGAAAAATGCGAACATGAAAAGTAATATGGTTAAGCTTAAACATGGGAAAATAAAGGACTTTTTTTTTTTTTTTTTTTTTTTTTTTTATTACATTTTCACCCCAAACAAGGCACATTGCCACTTTGATATAGGGGGCTACTATCAGGGATATAAGCTACAGGGGTACTATGTGGGGAGTTGGGCAGCAAGATGTTGGTTCACGTTACACTTGAACTTATGCATGTCAGTACAGTTGGAAGCAGGAACCCAGAAGGAAATTCTAATGTCTAGCGGTTTTGAGGAAGAAACTACTGGAGTAGAAGGCTCTCTTACAGTTAGGATCTCAACTGTGAAGGAGTGTGATTTTGCTGCTTGTCGGGGTTTGTCGGTTATTTTCGTCGAGGGGGGGGTACAAGTGCTTGCAGTTCGTCGGAGCATTCACCATTAAAGTGCTTGTAAAACAGGCAGAGGGATACATTTTGTCAATGGGACAGAGGCTGAAGCTTAGATGACAGTTCAGGATCTATCGGGTTGGGGACTCTTTTGAACCTTGTCTAGGAGTGAGAGGAAGTAAAGGACTAGTTAAAACTAGAAAAGACAAGGACAAGATATTCTAGTAAAAATAAATTTATAACTTAAAATATTGCAGCATTAAGAATTAATTATATAATGTTATAAATTGAATTAAAAAAAAAAAAATTCTTAATGCTGCAATATTTAAGTTATAAATCTATATTTTTTACTAGAATATCTTGTCCTTTTCTTTTCCAGTTTTAACTAGTCCTTTACTTTTCTATGTTTAAGCTTAACCATATCACTTTTCATGCTCGCATTTTTCTATTATATTTTTTCCCCTCTAAGCTGCATTTTGTATTTACTTTTATTTTTTGCAATTTTTATCTTTTTTTTTTTTTTCCAAGAAAAGATGGATTTTTTTTTTTTTTTTTTTTTTCTACCATAAATTAAGTGGAAGTCTTTATAAAGAAAACTGGTAGTAAACAAGTTTTATAAGAAAAGATGTATGCTTTTTATGGAAACTGTAAATTGTTAGGTGAAAGTATAAAGTTTTTAAAATTTACAAATTATTTTTTTGTCAACAGATGTTAATAAAAAAAAAAATAAACAGAAATACCTCTCAAGAAATAATTAAAAAATTACATTTTTATACAAAACAAATATTTTAGTATTTCAACATTCAAACCATGCTTGGTTTAATCTGGTGATTGCCAGTTGAGCCCTTTTCGTAACTGACGGAAAAGTCAATATTTAAAGATTTTTAGGGGTTGCTCAGTTTCTAATACAACGTAAGTAGATATAGAAGTTTGGTTTCGCAAAACTTATAACTTAGTGAATTAATGTTATTTTTTGAGGAAAAAAATTATTTTTGAATATAAATTCCCTAAATTATTTCACTCTAAATAATTTAGGTGACTGAAATAGGAATCTCATTAGTCACTGAACGAATAGTCAAATTCCATTTGAAGTCTTTAATTTCCTGAACAGTAAAAACATGTCCCACAATATTTGCTTTGCTGCTAATATCCATTTTCGAAGAATTAACGGGAAAGCGACCACACGTGGTTAATTAAAATGTAATTTTAATCAGTGTGATTTTCAATAATCGCATGATTAAATTTTACCCATTTAAAATTTGTAATACATTTCTAATATACCCATATTGTTCATTTTCATAAATATAAACATATATTTACATTAAGTGAGATAATGATCGTGACCATAAGAGTTCCTTTTAGTGATTACGTGGTCTGAGGATATTTGTACAATAGCAAATCTGCCTATAAAACTAAACAAAAAAAATTCTGTAGCCATTTATTTTAAATTTTGTCTGTATATATTCATCTTACAGCGTAAAAAAATGTTGCAAAAGATTGTTTTATCAATGTCACGTGACTGGTAAATCATTGATATTTTTCCATATAGAAATGCCAACATTTTTAAAGAAAACCACATAATTTATTAAATAAAAATTAAGTATAATGCTATTTTTATAGAGATATGGGTATGATGAAAATACTACACCAAAATGTCGAAACAATCGGTCCAGTGGTTTAGATTATCGATTAGTCACAAATATACATATGTATCTCCTTCACATGCGATACTGTTACATTGTATCACAACTCATCAGTGTGGTTAGACTAGCACCTTTCCCTAGCCATGGCTCTAACCATTGCATTGACAGTTGGCAGCTTTAACCACCAGACTAAGAATCTGTACTTGTAAATGATTCATCAAATGTCTATTAAACATTTGCCCAACGCAGTGCTCTAGCTGATAATTTGTTTATAAACACAGCGGGCTTCGCTTAATTGCTAAATTAAGCAACGAGTGAAATGCATTTATGACAGTGCTCAACCGAAAGGAGGGAGGGGCTTTGATACTGTTATTCACATACAGTACTGTTTATATGTATCCAAACTCATGTGTATATGTAGGTATGTATATTAGCTGGTTGCCCGGCATTGCCTTGGCATAAAGTATGCTTAAATATATTTTGATTAATGCATATTTCAAATTACTATATTTGACTTGATACATAGTAATGATTTAAAGTTTAAAAAGACTTGTGCGCCACCACTGAGAATCGAAACCAAAACGTTTAGCTTGATATACTTTTTTCCTTTGACATTAATGACTGTACTATGAAGACATCTTTACTGGAAAGATAAAAATTTAAACCTGAACTAATAGCTATTACATCACAAATGCATATTCGAAATGCTGTCGTTCGACCTTCACTTGGCAAACTTCATTTTTTTTTTAATTTTCACTTTTGCACAGATTTAAAAAAAATTTTTTTTATTTTTTTACTCTGGCTAAAACCCAAATATAAAGTTTCACATGGGTTCAAATACCCTATATAAGTTTCATATCTGTAGACCAAAATTTTTTAAACAAAAATATATACGCGTGTTTACTTAAACATTTTATGCAAATATTACACAAGTATAAATCTGCTAGAATATCGGCATGAATATAATTACATATAATAGTTAACTAAAGATGATCACCTCATAAAACCGAAAAACTAATAGGGAATTAAAATGAATGTTTAAACAAATATGCAAATTAGCTTGATCTTTTGCTAGTGAATACAATTCAGCAACCCATGTTATATTTTCTTAAATAAATAGAAAAGGTTTTTCATATATCAATACACAAAAAAAAAAGCCATACTAGCATGGCTACCCGGTGTTGCTTGGGACTGTATAAGACAATGAGAAAAATGGAGTTGATTCTGAACCTGTTATTCTTAGGATAGAGGAATATTTGATGTCAATGTATCTTTTTTTTTTTTAATCTCTAGCAAAAGAATATTTTACCTATGCTAGGATGGGTATTACACAACATATGTATGAAATAATTTTACCTTCCCTAGGACTGGTTATGTAAAACACATTTAAAATTTTACCTACCCTCGAAAAATATGTATGAAACATTTAAACATGCTCTCAACAGGTATTGTACAAGATATACTAACTAATTTCTCTTCCCACTAACGCTATCATACTTTTCAGAAAAATCTTCTTTTTAGAAGATGGATCAGTTTCTGAACATAATTATTATGTCTCTCATGTAGTTGATAATATCTTCCTAGTAAGCTCAAAAAATAAAAAAAAATAGGAGGCATTACTTTTGGAATGCCTCTCGTATAGTTATCTTTCTAGGAAGCTTCAAAAGGAAAAAAGGTATTACTTTTGGAATGTTTCTCATAGTTGATCACGTTGAAAAATAGACACACACATAGACAGTGAAATCTAGATAATTTTTTTGGGAGTATTGTCAAAACCAATTTATGACTGAAATAAGATTTGACCAATATTTTAATTTATAAAAGATGAAAAGTTAAACTAAACACCCTTAAGTAACTGATATTAAAATAAAAATCGCACTTAAAAGGAACAAGAACAGTAACAGAAAATAATATCAAATAGTTTAACCTTTCTATTTTTATCAGAAAATATTTAAATATAGATCAAATCCTATTTTGGTCACCTAAATTGGTTTCAACATTACTCAGTTTATTTATTTTTAAACTATATTTTATTAAAAAAAAAAAAGCTATTCTATGAAAGCCAGATAGACCCATAATTTTTTTTATACCACACCTGTTTAAACTGAAATACGCTTATAACAATATTATTTGGATCTATATATATAAAAAAAAAAACCTTAAACTTGACATATTTCCATTCTCTGGTGGTCAGGCATGAATGCAGACCACAATTTTATAGTTCTTCAAACTGAAACCAACATCAAAGTACTTACATGGACAGATATCAAGTTTTTGTTAAAATTTGTGGAATGTTTCCATTCTACGAAGGTCAGGCGCGAACACAGACCCCACAATTTTATACCATCCCTGTTCAAGCTTAAAAATACTTATCAAAGTATTATGCATATCTATATCAAAAACCCTTGTAAAAGTTTGCTAGTTTTTTTTTTTATTTCCATTATTTGGAGACCAGGCGTGTATGTAAGCTCCACAAATTTTAATAAACCACCTCTGTTCAAGATGTAACATACCCATTTTTGCTTCTTGATACCTCTTCTATCATTGTATGTGGTCAGTTTAGTATAATAGTAAACCATATAGGAGCCTATTCGTGTAGACACACGCACAATTAGTGTGTCTACATTTAATCACATAAATCAATATATGAAGATATAATTTTGTATAAATTTTCAGTATTTACTTCAACATTACTCAATACATAGGTAGAGCTAAGGTAGTAAGTTGCGAAAATATAGCAATTAAGCTACACAATATTCTGCATTTCATTCTCGTGAGAATTCATCAGGCATAAGCTTGTGTAGCTTAATTGCCATATTTTCACAACTGTGTGTTTCCTTAAATAAAATTATGTAAAAATTGAACTTCGTTTGTAATAAAACTTTAAAATGTAAAAAAGGAGACCGAGTGATCAAGGAACATAAGTATTTTTTTTTTTTTTTTTTTTTGACATCTGCACAGTCTGGTTTTTATTCTTTGACTGTTTAACTTAGACAAACAAAACTTTTGTATGAAATGAAGATTTATTGCGGTTTCAAAGGTTGAAAATTTGTTCATGAAGGATTAAAATTAAGTCCTTTTTACTTAATTTTCTTATTTAGTTAAAATAGTTGATGACCAGAGGGTTTCAGGGATGGGAGGGGGTCACTTTGATTCCTACATTTTTTTAGCCATATCTGATCTGCTTTGAAGCTCTGACTCCCCCCCCCCCCAACATGTGATTATTTCCTATGTAATATCGACACCTGCTTCCAGCATGTTTTGTCTAGGGGGCTAACCCGTGACAACCCCACCTTCTTCACACTAGTTGCACTGGTTCTATTTCCGTCTGCCGCCTGGTTATCCCGACATGTACTTAATGTAGTGCTCTCAATCTTACACCGCTGCATTTATATTTGTCCTCTATTGGCCCCATAACAGCAGAGTTACTATCTTTTTAAGAGTATATCTGAGAAAATAGACCACATCCTGTCTGGACATCCCTCGGCTAACATCCACATCTAGTGACTTCAACGTCCATAATGTGGAATGGCTGACCCACTCAAATAAGACAGACAATGAGGGGAGGTTCTGTTATGATTTTGCCATTGCTTATGACCTCACTCAGATTGGTAGCGAGCCCACCCATGTGCCCGATACTACAGGTCAGTATGCAAGCCTTCTAGACCTTTTTCTCTTCACTTCCCCTGAGTTATGTTCATGTTCCGTTCTTTCTCCTCTAGGATCCTCCAACCACTCGTATCGGTTAAGATAAAAATGAAATTTAATAAGTCCCCAGACATACCCCTCCACCGTACTGTATACCGATACTCCATGGCTAACTGGGATAGCTTCTGTACATTCATATTTGATCTACCTCTGCATTCCATGTTTAAAAAGGATGTGTCCTCTATAATATCAGACCTGACCGAATGGCTAATTGTAGGCATAGACCGATTCATACCATCTAAAAAATTCCAACAAAAACCTATAGTTCTCCCCAGAATGTGCTGTTGCCATCGCGCACAGAAATCACTTTTTCCATAACTACCAACGTAATAGATGCACTGAGACTAAAGCTGCTTTCAGGAACGCCAGCAACCACTGTAAAAGAGTAAAAAAAAAAAAAAATGCAAGAGAGCTATATGCTCGGTCTGTTAAATCCAAAGTAGCTGAGCAGCGGCTTGGTTCCCACCAGTTTTGGCAAATAACAAATAGGATCCTGAACAGAAGTGTGCGTTCTATCCCAACCATTATCAATGGACCTGAGGTCATCTCGTCAGCATCAGACAAGGCCAAACTATTTGCCAAGAACTTTGCAGCTAATTCTACCCTATGTGATGAAGGCCATCAACTCCCCATATTTCCTCCTATAACACAGAACACGCTAGGGAACTTACAAATATCTGTGCATGGTCGCCAAGCTAATCAAGAACCTTGATTCCAGTAAAGCAACTGGCCCTGACGGCATCCCAATTATAGTGTTAAAGCTTCAACCAGAACTTGCTCTGATAGTTACAAAACTGTTTAAGCGTTGCCTTAAGGAGAAGTGCTTTCCAACACTATGGAAAACCTCATCAGTATGCCCTGTATTTAAGAATTCAGGTGATAAGTCATCTCCCTCAGTACAGACCAATAAGTCTCCTGTGTCATAAGTTGCTGGAATCCATATTAAATAGAGAAATAGTCAACCACCTCAGCAGAAATAACCTTAGTGACACGCAATATGGTTTCTGTTCTGCAAGATCTACCGCAGATGTGCTAACGGTTGTATCTCATAGGATTAGTGAATCTCTTGACAAAGGCTTCTTTTCTAGGGCAATTGCTCTTGACATATCAAAGGCCTTCGACAAAGTATGGCATAAAAGCCTACTTCAGAGGATTTCCAGCTACGGTAGAACTGGAAATGTTCTCTCTATCATTAAATCATTTCTTTCTGATAGGCTCATAAGAGTAGTGGTCGATGGACAAAAATAAGGAGCCTGCTGTAATAATGCTAGAGTCCCTCAGGGGTCCATCCTGGACCCAACTCTTTTCCTGATATACATCAATGATCTCCCTAAACACATACTTAAATCATTCGTTGACATTTATGCTGATGACACGACCATCTATGGCAACACATCAAAGGCTGTAAATGACAAAGTTCTCTCTGATTCTCTCTCTCCTCTGATCTTGAGCGCAGGGTTCAGTGGGGGAAGACGTGGCTGGTTACCTTTTAATGCATCTAAAACCAAGCTCCTATCTTTACATCATCAATGCTCTGATACCCATCTGGCATCAATTGAAATGCATGGCTCTCGTCTAGAAGCCCCATGTTTTGACAAGCTTCTGGGCTTGATCATTACTCCTGATCTGAAATGGAACACGTACATCAAGTCTGTTGCCAAGGTCGCTGGAAAGATAGTGGGATCCTTCTACCGCTCCAGAAGATATCTCACTACTGATGCAATTCTCTATCTATATAAAAGCCAAGTACGTCCAAGGATGGAATACTGTTGCCATATCTGGACAGGAGCTGCTAAAAATAGCCTATCCTTCCTTGACAGAGTACAAAATAGACTTTGTGGCTTAGTGGGGGATGCCCTTTTCTCTTCCCTGCAACCTCTCTCCCACAGAAAAGACAGGTGCTTGTCTGAGCTCCAATCTCTAGTCCCCCCTCGCCAATCTTTTATGAAAAACACCCGTCTAGCTGAAACCACTGTCAAAAATTTCACCCACTCTTTATCTGTGCCTAAATCAAAACGTAGATTCCATGAACAAAGCTTCTTTCTTAGAACTGCACGCATGTGGAACTCTGTTCCGTCTGCCTACTTCCCACTTGACTACAACCTGGATGTCTTCAAGTCCAACGTAAACTAATTCCTGATGAACCACCCCCTTAAGTAGACACTTTTATTAAATCCCCACACTACTAACGTACTGTACATGGAATAACCCTTATCCCTGAGTGGCATCCGGGCCTTGATAAGTGGTGATCACCTTTTTTCTTTTTTTTTCTTTTTTTTTAAAAAAGAAAAAAAAAAAGAAAGCCTCTTACTGGCGTAGGGTCCTAATATATAACATTTATACCAATTTTTTCCAGACCTCCCTTAATAAAATTGTACGTTCATTACTTTCATGTCGATACAAAGTATTTTTTAAATTATCACTTTCATCTATGAGGTAAAAACCAGAGGTGCAGTATCAATTTATGTGCATGGTTAAGAGTTGTAGTCAGATTTTTTACTAAACTATTTATTTTCCTAAATATTGTAGGTGCGAAGATAAAGGTAAAATTTATTTTTATTTTAATTTTTTTTAATTGGTTTTTGTTTTTGTTATTTTCTAGTCAGTAATGTCACTGAATGTTTATGCATACCTGTTGAACAAAACAATTCTTTCAAAGTCGTTCGGAACAAGATATTAGAAAGACTGGAATTGGACCAGAAATCTTATGTTGTAAAGGTAAGTAATGGAACATAAAAAAAAAAAAAATGTCAACTTGCACTTTCCACCAAACGTTAATAAATGTGTTTAACTGTCACTGAAACTTAAATTTACATTACAAAATGTTACATCTGAAAATGCACATTCACTTCTAACAAGTTGGCAACGACAAGTGCAGGTTCTGCTACGTAGAAATAAAGAGTGAGCCACCTGACATTCGGTTATAAGTTTCTACTAGGGGAAACAATAGCATGTGTAAATATTTCCACAGAACTTTTTTTTTTTTAAGGGGGTCACCACTTATCAAGGCCCGGAAGCCACTCAGGGATAAGGGTTATTGTAAGTACAGTACGTTAGTGTGGATATTTAAAGTGTCTACTTAAGGGGGTGGTTCATCAGGAATCTTTTACGTTGAACTTGAAGACATCCAAGTTGTAGTCAGGAGGGAAGCAAGCAGACAGAACAGTTCCACAGGTGTGCAGTTTTAAGAAAGAAGCTTTGTTCATGGAATCCACATTTTGATTTAGGCATAGATAAAGAGTGGGGAAAGTTTTTGACAGTGGATTCAGCTAGACGGGTGTTTTTCGTAAAAGATTGGCGAGGGGGGGGGGACCAGAGATTTGAGTTCAGACGAGCACCTGCCATGGAAATAATGATAAAACAAAGATAGGCTTGAAACGTCTCTTCTGTGGGAGAGAGGTTGCAGGGAAGAGAAAAGGGCATCCCCCACTAAGCCACAAAGTCTATTTTGTACTCTGTCAAGGCAGGATAGGCTATTTTTAGCAGCTCCTGTCCAGATATGGTAGCAGTATTCCATCCTTGGACGAACTTTGCTTTTATATAGATAGAGAATTGCATTAGTAGTGAGATATCTTCTGGAGCGGTAGAAGGATCCCACTATCTTTCCAGCGACCTTGGCAACAGACTTGATGTACGTGTTCCATTTCAGATCAGGAGGGAAGGTCAAGCCTTTAAAAAAAAATCAATCAAAAAGCAGTTGAATATCCAGTATAGCAGCAAGTTCTGGGAACATATACCAGAAAGAACTGTTGGAAATGAGTCGTGCACTATGACTATGCAATTCCTATGGCTATGTATCTGGAAAACGGAGCTATTAAACCTCCCATAGTAATATGAGACAAGGAGAAAGAAGCAACCCTAGAAATTAGTGTTCAGTTCCCAATGACATTGCGTTAAATAGCTGAGAAGGAAAAGAATGAAATACCATAGTCTTATGTATGAATTGAAATGAAAATGCAGTCTTAGGAAGATCTTCCTCATTCCAGTAATTATAGGAGCAACCGGATTTGTGAAACAATTTAAAAAGCTATTGTACTTAAAAGGATGGTTAGAATCTTAAAACAATGTCTGTTGGAATGTATGAGATAGTGGGTGAATGTCTGGTATTCAGTAGGTCTCATCCCCCAGTTTGAAAAAAAAACTATACAATTTTTTTTTTTTTTTTTTTCCATTTACATAGATAACGGTGGTAGCTGATGAGTGATTGAAAATACCTCTGACTTCATATATGAAATGTTTTAAATATCAAGCAACACCACATTTTTAGTTTAAAAGTGAATTAAACTAGCATTGTATTCTAACAATATAAGATCGATATGTATGTAATAGATCTCATTAATTGAAAAGATTTATTGGGTTTTTGTTGCTGATTGCCAATTTATTTGATTATAATTATTAAAATTCTGATTTCAATTTTGAAAATTGCTCATTAAACTGTTTTGTATTGAACTATGTAGCACAATATTACTTTCTGAGTATGTATTAGTACTTATCTCATTTGGGTCAGTTCTATATTGAAAATACAATGTGCACTATTTTTATCTTAAACTTGTATTTGTTGCATGTTATTAGTTTTTTTTATCGAGAAAATCATTAGCATTATCAGAAACCTTTGCTGTAGTGTAGAATTTCCATGTGTCCTGCTAGTATGTATTTGGATTTTTCTCACCATGAGTCTTTTTACAACAATCCAAATACACATTATCAATCATTGTTTCAAAAATTCAGAAACATAATTCCATAATCAAATGTAATTTTCAAGTATTATATATATAAAAAAAAAAAACAAGTCTGGCAATATCAAATGTGCAGATAGTTATTCATATTCTCCTATTGTACATATACTGTACTGCAGATTGACTCGGCTGGCAACTTCAGTTTTAGATCTTGCAAGTTACCAGATCTCCTTTATGGATATGAATCAACAGCCCAATGACTGAAATCAAAGAAGCTTCCTCTGATATGTCCAGCCTAGATTGCAGCTGTGTATCAAATTCTCTAAAAAAAAACAAAACGACCATGTGCCTAACTTTACTTTCATGGGGATGCAAGTAAATAGGGACATGTAAACTTAACTGGTTTTAACTACCCCAGGACCTAAGGATTAATCCTGTTATAGATCTTTTGTTAGAAATTGTTTAGATGCTTTTTATAGTTAAAAGAAAATTAAATTTTTTTTTTTTTTTTTTTTTTTATACACTTCTACATATTTCTTTTTGAAAGTGACATAGATATACATAACATTTTTTTGTTTTTACTGTTTAAGCAATTCTGTTTTTATGAAAACTATATGAACAGGTTCGAAATAATCGTGGCTTTGGCATCGCTTTAACAGGAAGAACATTAGAAAACTCAATAGATGAGTAAGTAACATTTTTTTCACTTTTTCCCAATAAATGGAGAAAGTTTTTTATCATCACATGCATATAACATTTATTACCAATTTTATATTAATCTCTACATGTGCATTTTAATGTTTTATCATCTAATCTGTTTATCACTGTTTAATATTTTGAGGTTTGAAAGTAACAATAACTCGTCCAACTATTTAATAAAGGGTGACAACTAGGAAATAACTTTTCTTGCTCTGTCCTTGAAATGTGATTTGCAGAGGATGCTCTTTCATAGTTGGATGGTTAGAGGTTCTTTTTGATTATCTTCCAGTTGTGATTGGCTTGCTGCATGCATGACTGATTTTGTACCAGATTTCCAGCTAGGTCTATTCAAAGCTTGAAAACTATCCAAGATTCATGCATTAATGAAATACAAACATTTAAATGTTTATTACAGAACATTACCTTTTATACTTAGCTTTAATAAAATAAAAAATATATGAAACAATCCCAAGTGCTAACGAGAGGTTTAAGAGAAAGAGCGATAAAGACTTGATCAGATGTTAGTTTTAGAGGTAATTTTTTTAAAAGCCGTCCAACACCTGCCAGCATGTAAAACAAACGTAAGATCGATTATGATCTATTTTGTGATATTAAATTATGGAATGTAGGATTTCTTTTAAGAATTGATTGTCAGAAATGAAGTTGTCCCCCTTTAATGAAAGTCAAACAGGAGTTATGGTTACTTGGTAATTTTTTTTTTTTTTTTTTTTTTTGCTAAAGATAATTTATGTAATTTTAAACTATTTTCATTAACCACTTACAAATGGTTAGGTATTTTCTTGAAAGTCATTACATGATATTTTCTAGTTTATATTTCTAGAACAAAAATGTTTTCATGACATTTCATTTTTTAATCTTTCCTAGTACCAATTTTTTAAACTGACCTGCTGGGTCACTACCACTATTCTACTCTAATTTCACTTAAATTCTAGATATTCTTACATATCTAAAAGTATGTGTGCCTAATTCTTATATAGAAATAAAAACTTGTTTTTGCACCTAATTTCATACCTTATGCATAAACACAATTTTCTAAATATTTAACTTTTATTTGCAATCTGTATTAGGTTCCTGTACTAATCTTCCTATTATGAATGTATGAAATAACCATATATATATTCATGTTTTTAATTGTATTCTATAAATATTACCTTGTTTTCCTTCAGCCCTTATCATGTTGAAATAATTCCATACCATTATAATGGTAAGTATGAGTTTCTTTTGTCTTTTATGGAAGACTCTCTCTCCCCTTCCTCATTTATTTTAAAATTATCCATTTTTTTTATTTTTTTTAATGCATTTTTAAAAAGTATTAAGCCCTTACCAAGATGACTTGATTTGTCTTTTCTTCAATGAGTAGTACACCATATAAACTCCCCACCTGCTGCTTCAAATAGTGCTAGGCTAGTTTATACGTCAATTCTTGGTCTTAAAGTAAAATTTCCAGTTTCTTATTGTAAAAAAAATTCCTTTTATCAGCATTAAAAATACTAAGATATATGCAAAATAACTTTTCGTTTTCTCAAAAGTCGGCAGAGGAAAAAGCTAAAGAATTTAAAGTACTCTTCCACTGTTAAGGTTTTATATAAATTCAATTTAAAAAAACAAAAACTATTTAGCAATTTTTTTTTCTTTTGTAAAATGATAAAGTACCAGAATTTAAAATGTTTTTTTTTTTTTTTTTTTTTTTTTCTAAATAAAATTTTTTATCCTTTTTTTTTTTCTAAATAAAATTTTTTTATCCTTTTTTTTTTCTAAATAAAATTTTTTATCCTTTTTTTTTCTAAATAAAATTTTTTATCCTTTTTTTTTTTCTAAATAAAATTTTTTATCCTTTTTTTTTTCTAAATAAAATTTTTTATCCTTTTTTTTTTTTCTAAATAAAATTTTTTATCCTTTTTTTTTTCTAAATAAAATTTTTTATCCTTTTTTTTTTCTAAATAAAATTTTTTATCCTTTTTTTTTTCTAAATAAAATTTTTTATCCTTTTTTTTTTCTAAATAAAATTTTTTATCCTTTTTTTTTTCTAAATAAAATTTTTTATCCTTTTTTTTTTCTAAATAAAATTTTTTATCCTTTTTTTTTTCTAAATAAAATTTTTTATCCTTTTTTTTTTCTAAATAAAATTTTTTATCCTTTTTTTTTTCTAAATAAAATTTTTTATCCTTTTTTTTTTCTAAATAAAATTTTTTATCCTTTTTTTTTTCTAAATAAAATTTTTTATCCTTTTTTTTTTTCTAAATAAAATTTTTTATCCTTTTTTTTTTCTAAATAAAATTTTTTATCCTTTTTTTTTTCTAAATAAAATTTTTTATCCTTTTTTTTTTCTAAATAAAATTTTTTATCCTTTTTTTTTTTTTTTTTTTTTTTTATTTAAAAAATTTTTTTTTAACATTTTAAATCTGGAATCAGTTGTTTAAGAAATCAGTGTTCCACTCCATCTTGAGATCCAGGTTAGCCTTCAGTCATAACACATTACTTCTATCGGTAAATGCTAAAAATTAAAATATCTATTGTTTGTGTACTGGCTAAAGTACTGACCTATTCTTCGTAATCTTTTTTCATTTTACTTCAAAGTTCCTTAAAATCAAGTGGCTTGTTCCTAGGACTCGCATCTGATTTCTATACATGAAATATACATATTCAAATATTTCATTAAATATCCTTTACATCTGAAATGTTGAGTTAGTAAAGAAGTTAATATTAATTTTCCTTTCTCCAACTGACCAGTTGAATGTTATAGTATCTTCCTTGCAGTCTCTTGGACTTGCTGGATTCCAGGACAAGACTACATCTAGTTTAGACGATCTAGCTTAGTACTGTTACTATAGGCAGCATCACATGAAGGTGCACCATTCTTAGTATAATTCATTGTGGGTTACCCATACCAAGGGAATCTTATTTTGGGCCACGAATACTATGATTTTGAAGTGAAAATTATCCGCCTACCAGTTGTCTTGATAAACCCTGTACAGAAAAACTTTGGACAGTTGAGGACAGTGTCTTGTTGGCATTCAAGTTCTGTTTCTAAGTATGACCATAAAAACTTTAAATTAGGATTTTTGTGGAGTATGAAGTTACTACCATGTCTATTCTTACCTGGCATGATAGTATATGGGTTAAATAATATTTATAAATTACAAAATTTGTTCATAAAATATGTCTAGAAAACCTTTATTTATAAAATGGAATCTCTTAAATACTTCAAGATATGAAGAACTTGAAGCATAACTTCTGTGCGTTAATAGTTAACCTTGACTTAAAACCTGCTATGTACCATGTTTGATCCAGTCCATTCTACAGAAATGCTTTCATCAAACTTCCACCTAAAGAGATTAAAAAAAAATTTTGCTACTGGATTTGCCATTAGATAACTAAAATGGAGTAACCATCAATTTTTTTTTTTTTTTTAACTACAACCTTCAAGTTCCTATGTCTTAGTTTTAAAGTAGTTGTTGGACAAACATAGGTTTGCATACAGTTTAAATGTTTTAATATCTTAGTAATTTTTGTGCTTTCTTTTTCTTTCTAGTTAAACCAATCATAAAAATTGATAATTCTTTGAATACATATATGGATATACGATTACGTGAAACAACAAAACGAGTAAGTATTTTGTCATTTTTCTTAAGTCATTTGTTGTAATGGCATTAATTTCTTCAATGCAAGCTCACAGATCAAGCATCATTGGTCTTGTGATGATAAACAAAACTTTCTAATCTTTCAAGTAGTTAAAAATCGTCATGTTACATCTAATTCAGAAGCAAGTTCTCGAACAGTTGTGCATAGATTGGCTTCGACTAAGGCTCTTAATTGATGGTCGTCAACATTAGATGGTCAACCACTATGCTCCGTCATCTTCAAGACTTGTCACCACAAAATTTTTTAAACCACAATTGTGCTATGTGTTTAGTAGTGGTTTCTGGGCCAAATGCTTTGTTGATATTGCAAGATGTTTTAACAGCTTTTTGGCCTAGCTTGAATTATAAGAAAATTGTGCAAATTTTCTTTTTTTTTTTCTCTCTCCCCCTTTTTTAAAAAATTTTTTTTATTTAATGTTCTGAAAAGACATTGTTTTAAAACAATTGTAATGTAAATGATAGAGCGAAAATGCTCTTTAAATGATATAACAAAACCTAATTTTAAAATACATCATTTGAAATGAAAATTAAAAATTCTGTGACCACTTTCTTCTCAACCTAATAAACAAGCCTCTTGGACGTCATGCCAAGCTATACTTATTTTATGATGGTATTCTCCATTTCTAAAAGTAGTTAAGATTTGTTTTGAAATGAGACAAATTTTGCAAGGTATTTATGCTTAAACAAAAATAAATTTTGACTGACAAAGATAATTATTAATTACAAAATATTTTATTTTTGCATGAATTTTTTTTTTTTTCAAAATGACACCTTATGTCCCTTGTCTTTTAAAAATTTGGCCCTGTGGCCTCTGAAAATGCCATGATTTCTGAGGGGACATCAACTTGTTCAGAAACTTTCATTTACAGTATTTAATAAGAAATTTTCTATGTAGCAATTAATGTTCAAAAATTTTTTTTATAACTTATTTTAAACAACTTTATTAATTTTAAATGGACTGTAAGTAACTCTATTCGATCGGTAAGTGTTTATAATAAATATTCATTGTTAGAATTTTTACATATTTATTCATGGAGTTATATTTTGAAACCAATGTTTTCTTACAAAATATTAAGAGAAAAGGCAAAGTGTGAGGAAGATCAGTGAATGAAATAAAAGTGGGAAAGACTCCCATGCAATGACGGGTAGATAAATAGTATATTGATATAAAATTCTTTTATAATTGTGTCAATAGCTTAAACAATTGTAATTTGGGGGGTGGGGTTGGAAGTTACGTTGACAGGAAAAATTAGGTGTCTAAAGTAATGGGGTTGGTGTTAAAAACAATTTAAAATTATTTACATCAATGGTCAGAAACCTTTTTTGAGCATGATGGCCAAAAAAAGCTATAATTATAGGAGGGCCAATGTTAAACATGTAAATAATTTTTTATGTTTTAAAGAAAACGAGTATTATGTTTAAACGATAACTTATTTTACTACAGGAATAAAAAAAAAAAAAAAAAATTGGAAAAATTATTCTCTCTCAATTGTCAATGGTTTGTTTATATGTATATATCATGCCCTAGGTAAGGGGACAGACCAAACAAAATTCACTCAGATGGATTTAGCCTACTATTTGACTACATGGTTCCACATTCAATCTATTCTGTATGCACCTTCATTATATCTATTCTGTATATAGCTTCATTTATTGATGAGTTAAATTCTGAATAATGGATTTTAGTCTGCAAATGTATCTATTGGTCCAGCCCCCTCTTTACTAAACATATATCGACTACTTTAGTTTTTAAAAATGTATTTTCTGCTCATTTTCTTGTATATGCCTATATTAACAAGGCTGCATACAATGCTGGATAAAAATAGAATGGTGAAGAGATGAAGAAAACATTTTCTTTTTACCATTCGTTTTTTCGCATTGCATACAGCCTTATTAAATACACATATACTTATTTACCAGCAATGCCTTGAGCAAAGTGTGTGTGTGTGTATATATATATATATATATATATATATATATATATATATACACACACACACACAAACTTTCCCAATAAAATCGTCGATAAGCACATAACTCTATTTAAACTCACTCCACAATAAAAACATAAATCCTAATCCTAATAAAGACACCATCAAAGTATACTATAAAACCAACTGCACACTAACTATAAAAAAGATGAAAAAAATAACAAACCTAATTAAAAGATACACCAGACCCACCGACCAGAACAAAATATCAAACTAATAATATATTATACTAAATTTAAAACCTCCAATTTTATGAAAAACAATAACAATACTAACACCACACTAAACCAAACTAATGTAATGTATGAATTTATTTGGCCCTTCGAAGAATGTCTCCTAACCCACTCCAAAAACTCGTACAACACATACATAGGCCACACCACAACAAAACTCTCCTGATGACTAACCTATCATTTAGCTGACAATATCGCCATAAAACAACACCTAACATCCCATGATAAAAAACCTAGTCGTCCGACATTAGAAATATCTTAACTAACAATACTAAAATTTGATGCCTTAACAACTGCACACGACGACTAAAATTACTAGAAGCCATACTTATCAAAAAACTACAATCCCTTTTTAACCAGATCTCATTTAACACAAAGACAAATATACTGACAGTATTTAATAACTAACAAGAAACTAAATAAACTATAAAATAAGAAAATTGAGATTAAAAATTCGCCCCTAACCTTCCGGTAGCCACTTTTCTAACCAATAAAAATGAAAAAAATTATAAATACACCAAGCCTCAGATGAAGAGAAAATAACAAGATGTAAAGAACACATAATCTCTGAAAATGCCGGCCAGATCATGAGAATAAATGTTCATAAATAAATCAGGTATGTGTTATTTTTACATCTGTTTAAAAAGAACTGTTGTCTACAACTGTTTTGATACGTCCACGTCAATTGTTGCCTGTTAGAACTGTTGCATAAACGTTAAAATATACACACTAGACGATCAACTAAATGATACGACGTGTATGCATACACGCATTTACACATACACGAATATAGATAAAATATAAAACCCAACTATTAAACATGTACGTCGTTATGGAATATTCACATAACACCAGAAGGCTCTGTTCGTTGGTTTTTAACTGTACATTTAAACATCTATGCAGGAGGCTCTCTGTATCTTGGCCATACTTAAGTTTTCAGGTTTCGGCAGCCTTCACTCTCCTTTTAGCCATTTTATAAACAATCTTTCTGACAAAGGGGAAAGAATTGCTGTTTTTCTGGGTTGGGATCCAACATTTATTGTTGGCTAGTTTTGACCTTGAAGTGTTTTCGTTAACAATTTTTTGTTAATTTTTATTTGTAGCTTGATCGCTTAGAGAATGCAATTCCTGTTTATCATCAAAAAATTGAAGAAAGAGTTGTGAAAGTAAGTTCTGATTTTGTAATCTTTTCATATCCTGTATTTTTCTATAAGTCTTGTTTGGTCATACGTACATACGCGAGATCTATATTATAGATTACTTCCCTTTAATAGACCTTTTAAACAAATTTTAAAAGGGAAATAACTCTAATTGACTAAAATTAATACAGATTCAATTTTCTTTGATCTACTTTTTTCACTTTATTTACAAAGGATGCAAATGGTTTTTTATTTATGCAAATTAAAGTAAACATAATCTTGGACAATGCTGGTAGGGACAGGATTTGTGATAGTTGGATCAGTTTCTCACACTAATGGTAAATTCAAAACGATCTGTGAAACAATATTTTGGCCATATCTTTTAGTCATGTCTGGGTAAGAACCCATACCTTGTTAAATTGATTTAATTAGTTAATCATTTTGCATAACCTTATATGGAGTTCTTCACTGCATACCAAGCTCTAGTCCCAACGCATTGCTGTGCTTGTTTTTAAAATTACTTCAAAATATTCTTCGGCTAATTTATTGCATTTGTACCCACTCCTCCCAAACTTGCAGCAAAATTGTACACCTTCACTTGTAGAAATCTCAAAAATACTGAAAAACTTTATTAAAATAGCTTTCCTCAACTTTTTGCCTTTGGAATTCTCTTTGATTATACCAACTTCCAGAAATTTAAATGTAGTGAACAAATATCTTGGTGCACAACTCCTCACTTATGATTTGGTCCCTTATTCACATTAGTTCTTTACATCTCAATGGTAAAAAAAAAAAATTTGAAATATTTAGCAAGTTTTCTTTTTAATTTCTAAAATTGACTACAGGACAATGATCCAAATTCATTCATACAATACTGAAAGTGACATGACTTAAAATCAACTCCACTCCCATCTTTTCCTTGTACACAAGATACTTGAAAATATATAAAGGGTTTAAGAATCTAGTTGTTGCATGATTTGTCAAACGTTTTAGTCTATTATTTGATGTCGTTTTTGGCATATCTACCTTTTCAGTTATATTTGACCCAATGAAAACTGATATTTAATCTTGAATGTTGTTTGATATTTGGCAATTTTTATACAATTTTAATAACTGGAAATTGAGTTCAGTTGGGGGTCAACTTAGTGTATTTGGATGTCAGCTTGACCTCCTGTACTAGAAAGATTGACATCACATGACCCAAAGAGAGTGACGAAGAGAAGTCATTAGTTTGCTTAGAAGCGTATGTGTGAACTTTTAAAATTTTTATATATATATATATATATATATATATAT
This sequence comes from Euprymna scolopes, assembly GCF_053919585.1. Taxonomy (NCBI): domain Eukaryota; kingdom Metazoa; phylum Mollusca; class Cephalopoda; order Sepiida; family Sepiolidae; genus Euprymna; species Euprymna scolopes. Next base: position 75,078,676 of record NC_136500.1, on the reverse strand, counting down.
ATGAGGTTAAGCATTGGTTTGAAGCAACAACAAAGCAAATAAACCACTTCTCATATTTTTTGAAATATGAATGAATGTATTTGCAGGTAGAGTTTCCTATTTGTAAGTTAGCTGGAAAATGTCAAAATAGGGCACTAAGAGTTTGCTAGCTAACTGTTTGATTGGCTTTAGTGAAGAGCTTGTTATGCATCTCTTTGGCTATAGCGATGCTGTTTATTTTAATTCATATCTGTAGAAAACATGCATCTTCACATAGTATCTTTCTCACTTTGCAGAAATAACTTTGACTTTGTCTGATCCCACTCATCCTTCTTCCATAACCTCCAACCTACCATAGCCATGTGTTCTGCCGTTTGTTTCTGAATGCTAATTGAACAGTGGTTGAACATTCGCAACTGAAATTAAGCTAGCGTCTATTTAATACCAAATGATTTAAAAGAAAAGAAAAAAAATTCTTTATCAATCACCTGTATAATTAATCGTAGTTACTTCCCTTTAGTTTTAAGAAAAGTGGGGAAAAAATACTTTATCATTTGATTTAAAAGTTTAACTTCCAAACTAACCTATTTCTAGCCAGGTGTTTATCTTTCTGTACAGTCCATATTTCTTTATCATTTAATCCCATGTTTTTTCTTGGCCCTTACTTACCTCTCTGCTACCTCAACTGTTCTACTTCTACTAACCCAAGAGCTCTCTTCGATTGTTTTTAAGGTCACCATACCATCAAAGTCTCCTGTTCACATCTCTTTATACTGTCTAGATTTCATCTTTCTCTGAGATTAGAGCTAAGTCCTTTCTTGAAAACTTGTTACACAGCCATTGTATCATTCAATCATTTCTTTCCATCCAACACATGTCCTCAACTCTTGCTGGCCAGATTTCACTTCTATACATCACCTTACTTATACATGCCTTAAAGACTCTTTTTCTTTCAACCGCGGTAACGTATACTGGTTAGTCAAGGCAGAAGTTACTCCATCCACAGTAGCACTAGCGTCACCCTATGCTACAATTGTATTAGCAATGTAGCAAAACTTCTCTACAATCTCAGTAGCTTCACAATTCAGATATACTTTATCCACGTCTGAGTTTATCATAACATTTTTACATATAAACTGGTTAGCCTCTCAACCTATATAACATTTAATAAAGTTTGTTCATATTACAATCTTTATCTCAAATGTGCTAAAATCTAAAACCAAAAACGAGGCAAAAACAGTCACTTTAATTTTTCAATGTATCAAATTATAGTTGATGGGAGTTATCTCCCTTCAGCTAGATTTTTTTTTTTACTTTGTAAATTTGTCTACATCATGAAATTTTGTTATCTCTATTATGTCACTTTGAGTTCCTGCCTCATAAGTTCCAAAACGGCTCTGCCTATATTTTGCAAATTTCACACAAAGATAATTTATATTTTTGGCAGTGTTCTTGGATGTTTTTGTACAGAAATTAAATCCAATAAGTATCGAAAAAATCCGATCTTAATAGTCTTATCTTTATAATAAAATTTTTACAAGGGAATATTTTACTGTTACACTGTAACCTTGCCAATGTAATGTAAAATATTCCCCCCTGTAAAAATTCTTTGAGAAAGACTTTAACATCGTGAATGACATTATCATTTTTTTAAAACATTTTTGCAAATTAGTCTACTGGGTGAATCATTCCGATATATATATAATATTCAATAGAGGATCGAGTCCTATAATACATATGCAATCTGCATAAATTAAAATATTATGTTTAAGCGTGTTTTATGACTGCGCAATGCTAGGCTTCCAGCTAGTTAAATATAAGATGTATTTTCGTAACTATTTTCCCATGGCCTCTTTCAGAGAAATGTCAATTCTTTTAGAAAGCAAAAATATTAAAGTTATTTAATATTTTTCTATATTAAATATATATTAAAGTTATATAATATTTTATTAAAGTTATATTATATATTAGTTATTTAATATTGCATTTGTTTGCACAAGGCCAGCTTAAAAACTTTCAATGTAAATAATTTGCAAAATATTGATCAATCTCTAAATGTGGTCAAGATCATTTTAATGATTTAAGGTAGTTATCTCGAGTTTATGCTTGTATTATATAAATACTAGCAGGCTGCCCGACATTGCCTGGTTGTAAGATGCACTTAAATATATTTTAATTCATGCAGATTATGTATTATAGATGATTCTCTATCGATTATTATATTAAATCTAATATACAGTGAGATCAAAACTAAATGACTTGAGTACCATCAGCTAGAATTGAACCCAAAACCTACAACTCTCAACCCTTATTTCTTAGCTTCTGAGCCACACACATACGACTTGTGATCCCTTTTTTAAAAGATGGAATCGGCATTGAAGATAAAATTCAAGCAAGCACACCCGGACGGTCCAGTTTTATAGACTAAAAGATTAAGGTCTATTTACAAGAAAATAAACTAAGACTTTTTTTTTTTTTTTTCATACACGGTTTCAAATTTGTGGGCATAGGCTGCTATCAATGGACTGTTTCTCTTGCACCAAATAGTAATACTAATTTTAAGATTAGTTTAGACTGTTTCAAACGATTATAAATGACTGCACAATGAAAATTAAATGTTTAAATTTTTTTTTTTTTTTTTTTTTTTTTTTTTTTTATCAAGAAAAAATGGAATTGATATTTAATTTTCATTTAAGTTATTCCAGCAAATTTTAATTATAAAATTTTCCTTTAAAAAATATTGCGATTTTATTTTTTGACAGTTTGGTGTCAGAATCTATCTATTGATAGTGATCCATGAATTTGGAATAGGTATATGAGCAAGAAAATTCAGTATTGTTGCTGAAAAATGTTTGTTACAAGCATAAATCATGTGATCTCCCTTAGATCAACATGAACTCAAGGTAACCAGTCTAATAACTATCCTTGTCAAAGGCTTGTAAACTTCATGGATTGAATGTTTGCTTATTTTTAGTTATTGTGCTACATGCATTTCTAACTGTTGAAAAGTCACAACTTTATAGTCGATTTAAACTTGGTCAGACTTGAATAAATGGTTAGTTCAGTCAGCAACCAAAAAAAACTAGCTCTGAACATTTTTTTTTTTTTTTTAACAGTTGTGTAACAATCATTTGAAAAATGATTTGTCTCTTTGGAGAAAAGACAGGTTGAAGAATTTGGTGTTGATTCTGAGTTGAGGAATTTGAGTTCTTTGGACTTTTGTTATAGGAGGTTGAATTGAAGAAATTTTCTTGATAGTTTACTTCCTCGTATTTAACTGTTTGCAGATTTCTCTCATTATCGTTTTTTATTTGGTGTAATTGTAAGAGTTCTCGATTGTTTCTTAGGTGTGGATGTGCTATGGAGATCTCAAGGTCAAATAATCCAACATTTAATTCTGAATCTTGCATCTTTCCTTTTATTGTCATTGACTGAAAGTTTTACAATTTGACATGATACACCTGAAGAAAGTTGAAAGTTACATTAGGTGAAATGTGAAAAAAAAATAGCAACAAAGATAAAAATAGTTTAAATGATAATTTTTTTAAATTTAAAACAATTTTTTTTTTTTTTTTTATGCAGGAACTTGAACAGAATGTGGAACCAAAATTGGATTTTCTTGCTGAACGTTTGGCGAGAGCTGATCTTGCATGCTGGAAAGGACCTATCACCAATTCCCCTTTGTGGTGACTATTGGCCACTGCAACTATCAACTACCACTGCTCCTACTTCCTACCTCAAACTCTCCAAAGCTTTCCTCCTGCCATTCATGACGCTAACTCTTACAACTTCAGCTATCACTGCTCTTCTGTTTCTGTTCTTTAAGAACATCACTTCATAAATCTCAATTTTATTTAGTGTGTGTGTGTGTGTGTGAAAATTTTTTTTTTTTTTTTTTTTTTTTTTTTTTTTTTTTTTTTTAAGTTGTGGAAATGGATAACTTATTTCTGGGATCAAAAAAATAAGTAAATTGCGATTTAGTACAAATTTTTCTCCAACTAAAAAAGCATCGTCATTTTAATAAAATTTTCTCCTCTTGACTCATATTCATCAGAAGTAATGCTTGGAACTGAATAAAAAAGCTCAATTAGATATTTGATAAAATCTTTATGTACTTCAGAAATAATTTGGGATAACTATGGTTGCTAATAAGATTGCCTCAAACTTTGTTGATTAGCATGTTTTTGCATGGGGTGTGAGTCCTGTTGGCCAAGGAGAAATGATGGAAGATTGAATGGTAAAAGTAAGATAAAAGAAAATGGAATGGAAATTGAGACAAAGAATTTGAAGATGACTTGATGAAAGAAGAAATAAAAATGTGAGGACAGAAATTAAAAATGAAAACGATCAGGAAAGAAAAATAATGACTTTATGAAAAAAATTTTAAAATGTGAGCAAATTACATTTTTTAAAAGATCTTGTATCTTTATTAAAGAAAGAAAAAAGAAAGAAAATGTAGGTGGGTAAAAAGAAAAATATCAAGTCGAGATGAAATCTGAGAGGTGATTTTAAACCAAAATTCTATTTGCATCGGTTTTGATGTCATTGCTGGAGGTCATTTTTGACTGAATCACTCAAATCTTCAGCTTGCCTTTTCATTGGTTACTCTCAACCGAGATATGTGTATGTCTTTATCCAACCAAAGCTTTATTCATCATGCCTATACCATCACAAGTGACTTTGCAATGCAGATGATTCCAATCTGTGGAAACTACAGTCTCAATAGCACAAATGAAATGGTGATTGAACATACTTTAAGATTTGAAATTCAGTTTTATTCTTTGAATGTTTGGCTGATTTGGAAGGATTTTCATTTTATTTAGCTCTTACTTTGGTTTTCAGCTTCCTCTGATAAGTGCGAGTAAAGAGAAGATTTACTAAATCTGTTATTTTTAAATAAATGAAAAAGATAATGTTCTTTACAATTATGATGCCATGAATGCTAAAAAGCGCTTTATTTTTATGTTCAATTTACTGGAGTACTCCAATATATCCATAAATTCTTAAAACTAACCATTTTGATATAAACAAATATTTAAAAAAAAAAAATTTCATTAAAAATATTACTTATTACATAACATGTTACAACCAAATAGTTTTCCTATGGATAAATACTACAAAAAAAAAATGAAGCTTTAGATTCTTAGTGAACTTAAGTTTCCAAGTCTTTAATTTTTGCAAATTATATAATTTTCATAATGGTAATTATTAAAAAATAAAGCTTATTTCAAACTTATTTGTATGCTAATAAATTATTGAATTTTGGTAATAAAATTGAATTTAGCAAAACCTGATGCTGGTGGGTAATGTGTTTACACATCGCACAAATGTTGAAATAGTTTTATTTTTTTCCATTATGATTTTAATACAGAGGCAAGCAATGCAGCTAAAACCCAAAATGTGATCTTTTTAAAAACTACAAAAACAAAACTAAGGTTATCCTATGAAATCTGTCAGAATTTTACTTTTCCGAAATTTTAGTGAAAAAAAATGTTTAATGGAACTAAATAATTAAATATGATTTGATGTAATTAAAATAAATATATATATATATATATATATATATATATATATATAATCTATAATTACATTACAAAATACTTTATGATAAATTATATAAAATTTCCTACTTAATTTTAGAATTAAAATCTGGGCAGAACTTGTAGAATGACCTGATACTTGTTATAAAAAGCATACAATTAATATTTTATGACTATTGGAGTCCTTATGCCACAAATTTGATTCTTGAAAGAAAAAAAATCCCTTATGGTTGTAGAAAGCATCAAATAACCAATTATATCTTTTCTGTTGCCAAAATAATTGAATCAAACCTCATGTATAAAAATCCTATTTATTGATTTTTCTTAAATTTGATAATTATCATAACTGACTCCTCCCCAAATATCTGATCTAACTTTTTATTTTTACAATCTTTATATTGTAAAATGTGATTTTTAATTTTCTTTATTAGATCTGATGTATGCCAACTTCTCAAACAAATGTTTCTGACAAGGTTTAAAAAAAAAAAAAAAAAAAAAAAAAAAAATTGTATCAAGCAAAGTACTTTTTATACTTGCTCTGGAATCTCATATTAGGATCTTTGGATCCATAAAGTGTAATAAGCTCCATTGAGCTAAACTTGCTTTTAGTTTGATCTCTCTCTCTTTCTCTCTCTCTCTCTCTCTCTCTCTCTCTCTCTCACACCTATACTGTGTAATAGGTCTGTTCATTTTGTTCTGGAGTTTTAATGAAATATTGTTTGATCAGTATTAAGAGAATCTAATTTTTTTTTATTTTTTTTTAATGGCATATCATTCTTTTTGTGTGTAATTTAGTGCCAAAACAACTATTGTAAATGATTCATGTAAAATGAACTTTTTTTTTTTTTTTTTTTTTTTTTTTTTTTACATCACTTTACATTGGGAAATTGGGCTTTTTCTTTTTTTTTTTTTATAACTGGCTCTATGATCCCATAGATCTTGTTGGTAAACTTTTCTCTCTACATTTTTATATAATCGAAATCTGAATTAAAGTGGTGGTTGTGATAAACTTATCGATGGTCCATGTTTTAATGTTCCACCTTTTACATGCTCCCTCTTCTGAATCGAATACTAACATCCGAATGAAGCTCATTCATACATAAATTTTTTATGCTTTTCTCCATTTTTTTATAAGCAAAATTTATTTAATCATATTTAATTGCTTATTTTCATGTACGTCAAGCATAAAGCCAACGAGTTTGGCTGTCCTTAGCTGCATTCCTCTGCCAGGTCTGTCCATTTTTTTTTTTTTTATACCAGCAGAAATACCCGTCCCATGACAGCTTTATAATATTTAAGGGTTCCAATAGGTACCCCATAAGTGCAAATGCAAGAACCTCAAACTACTTTAAAACGAAATTTACTCAGAGCCAAACTTTGTTTTAGAAAATGAGGTTTAAATGTATTTGAGTGTTAAAAATGATTGAAATTTTAATTTAAAGTCTAAAATTTTGTGATTTGCCTTTTTTTTTTTTTTTAATCAAAGAAAAACTTTTCAGTATTTAGATTATTCAGACTACTGTTCTCCTCTTAGATCTTCTCGTTTTCCACTGTAACTTCTGACCTTCAAATGAGTTTTTAATTAAGGAGGTGGAGCATTTCAAATGCAACCCTCTAAATAATTGAGTAAATTGCTTTTGTATCAGGTATGACAGAAATTTTTAGTTGTCTGTATTAAAGATTGAAGCTTCAACCTCCAGAAAACACTTAAAACTTGAACTTAGCACTAATATCCATTGTGCTAAGGGTCCTTGTGGAAAATCTCATAAGATGAGAAGTCCAAAATAATACAAATTATCATTCCTAATCTTAAATTCTGAAACCAACTTTTCAGTTGCGAGTTTTAGTACTCCTTATGGATTTGGATCTTATATTGATTAAAATGACATTTTTATTTGCAACAAAAGTAAAGTAAATACAACAGTAAATATAATTTTTTTTTTAATCAGTGTGGGTGTAATGCTTGAACCTAAAACTGTTCATATGTCTGAACAATCTGATCATCCTTGGGATGATGAATGACCCACATTGGGAGTTTGTGCACAAAGCCTGATCCAGTGGCTGAACAGAACTGAAACAGCTGCAGGGCAGGTGGGATGCAAGAGCTACCGGAAACATCGATGTCTTACTAAATACAGGGTCCTGGATATGTCCTTAAACTATATTGGATGATTAGGCCCCAGCTTGCGGGCTTTGGAGTGTGTGGAGAGCCACCTTTTTGTCATTGCTCCCAGGTCCACTCTGACCCAGAGTGGTAGTACCTGTTAGGGTCTCAACGATGGGTTAAATAGAAACTGACTTGAAAAAAACATTCTATTAAACTTTTCTTCCGAATCTCTAGATTTGGCATTAAATAACCTGAAAAGGATTGATATGCCATAAAACCAATCCTACATACAGCGCCTTGTATTCTTAAATGGTCACCTATCTGGTACTGACTAAGCTCAGCATTGCTTAACTTTGTTGATTTAACAAGAACTGGTGTGTAAACATGATTATGCCATATATCTGTTTGAACCTATATTATTCCTGATCTTTATAAATGAACTCTCTGATGCAATAGCATCAGATGTATTTACATTTGATTCCCGGTATGAGGGTGAATCAACTGCCCATATATCTCCAAGGCAATGGCAGAATCCTTAAAAAATTACCTCCAGTCTGTAGTATGTTTCTTTCCTTAATGAGAAACCTTTTCAGCCATCAATTTTCATGGTTGATAGCACTTCTAAAAAGTCCAATGTTCAAACCCATGACATTCTTAAATAACATCAAATGGAAAAGTACACAGATGTTGCTGTAGAAAAGATAGGCTTTTAAGTGAATTAAAAAAAACAAACAAAAAAAACTCACCTGTTGGTATCCCATATTTCTACAGAACCACTATTCGCATGACATACTGTTGCCAATTATGAGCTGATAAACCAACTTCTAGCTTCTCCCTCTTGGACAGGGTGCAAAAAAAAAAAAATTAACTTAATAGGTCCTTCACTGTTTGCCAATAATCAGACCTGTGTTTGCTTTATTAGTTCTTACACATAATGTGCTCCAAACTTATTGCAATTATGCTCCCTAAACGAGAATACCCTGACCCCCACCTCCACTCAACTAGCAACAAAATCCCACTCTTTTATTATATGAATCCAGATGTCTGAGGATTTTCTACTCCAATAGCCTTTTTTTATAGAAATCATCGCTTGCTTTGGAAATTCTCTTCCTGCTTTCCAAAACTATTGTTAGAATTTAAATATAAAAAAACCCTACTCTACTCCTCACTCGTGTTGATCCCTACAAATCTAGCCACTGCCACAGTAGTCCTTTATGCTTATTTGATAATATACCTTTTTTTTTTGTGTGTGTGTGTGTGGGGGGGGGGAATAAACTTTAGGGAAATTATTTTTCTACAAAATGCTGTGTGATATATTTAAATTCAAAGTGTACATCAGCAATCTCATCTGTTTTGATTGGAGTTTTACAATTAAGAAAAAAAGACTATTATCAAAATCAAATCCTTCCATGGTTCGATAGATCAAAGATCGGCAACCTCCAAGCAGTGTCATGTTAACCCATGATGGGGTTTTTAGGTTCTCAACAGCAAATTTTAAACTCCTCATTTTGTCAATTTACTATAAGATTTAATGTACTCTTTGTGAAGCTATACTTGTGTGCGTTGTCCCCTCAGTCTTTGTCCAAGTTCGTTGATCACCACAGATCATGTCAATCATGTGGTTTCTGTTGTTGTTGATGCAACAAAAAGAATTTTCCTCCCAAACAAGATGACAACTAGTTTAAAATTAGCAACAAATGATGCATGGCTCGTTCACAGAATGACAAATTTACAAAATAGACAAAACTCTCTTCCAACCTAACATCAGTCCTTTCACCTAAGGACCCCTCTATCCCTCAAACCAAGCAGACCAGCCGACTCCCTCTGCCTGTCTTGCTGGCATATCTCTATCTCTACAATTATATAAATGCAACTTTGTGGGTTCATTCCTTATAGACTCCAAAACGGCTCAACATATTCTTTACAATTTACAGAACTTTAGTGTATAAGTCTGAGAGTGATCTTAGTCAAGTTTTGTCTTGGAATAACCCTGATAATGAAACCGTTATTCTAATTTACTTGTCATTGGTAAAGCCATTTTTTTCCATGTTGTCACTTAGCATCAATGATAGAACAACGGGCTTTGAAAATTCTACTGTAAGTTGATAGTGTTTTTTGTTTGCATGATGTGGTCTGTAGGTTCAAACCTTGTGCGTAATTTTTTTTTTTTTTTTTTTTTTTTTTTTTTTATAACTGGAAAGAATTTTATATAAAATAATTCTATAAAAAACAAAGAAAAAAATGGTTCTCTAGAGTGCAATGTAGAGTAACATATTTTGGACCAAGTTACTGCATGGAGGCATGTGAAGCTTCCTCCCGAGCGATTTCACGGATTTCAATGACAATAAAAAATATAGGAGTGGGAAGTATTCGTTGATCATCATTCAATCCTGGGCAACGTCGGGTCTCCCTGTGTGTATATATATAACAAGCATGGGGTTAAAAAGAATGACTACATGCAGATTTTTTTTTTTTTTTTTTTTCTTGCTATGGTAACGTTTGGCAGTTTATTTAGATAATAGATAGTAGATGATTGTGTATTGACAAGTCCAGTGGAGAGGCGCCTGTTCCTGTGCAAATGCGTAGCAAAGTAATCCACTTTTTAAAAGCATGGATAAAATGAAGTGCCAAACGTGAGGTTAGAAAGAACGACTACGTGTGGAAAAAACGGGTGCCTCTCCACTGGACTGGACAATACACTATCACCATTGTTGACAAATAGTAAGAAAAAGGACTTTTTTTTTTTTTTTTTTTTTTTTTTTTTTTTTTTTTTTAAATATTCCTAATGGAGGCTTTGTTATAAGAAAATTTGAAATTTTAAATGTTTATAAAAAAAATAAATCCGCATGTGGGTGTTCTTTCTAACCTCGGGTTTTTAATTTGATTTTCTCCATGCTTCTAAAAAGTGGGTTACTTCATGTCTCATTTTGGTTACGCAGCCAGCCTACTTGAAAATGATGGGCTGTTTTATCACCGTGCAAATTAACTTTTAATGAATCTGGCACTTGCTGCAAAGAAACTGATCATCCAGAATGTTTCTTATCTAAAGTGGACATTTAAGATTTTGAGTATACTGATCTAGATGTAATCAGTCAGGTCAATTCAGTGAAATGATAATGGCTGAATAAAACTCACTTGCCATATGACTAGTGACAATGCTATCCCAAGGGGGGCATTTCAGGTGGTCAAAAATTGTTATATATTAACCAAAAAGACATTGTTGACAATGTGGACCATAAAGAGAATAGATTCCTTCAATTCCTATATATACATCTCCCTAACAACTGGTCCTGAATATGACCTTAAACTATATTCAGTGGTGAGGCCCCAGCTTGTGGGCTTCGGGGAGTGTGGAGCCACCCTTTAATTACCATTGCTCCCAGGTCCACTCTGACCCGGAGTGGTAGTACCTGTTAGGGTTCCAGCTATGGGTTAAATAGAAACCGACTTGAAAACAACAAATAAATTCTATTAAAAATTTTTTCTTCAAAATCTTTGGATTCGGCATTAAATAACCCGAAAAGGGTTGATATGTCGTAAAACCAACCAACCCTAACGACTATCAATCACCGATCAAGATATATTATCTATAATATAAATCTCACCTGTCAGTTTAAATATTTGTATGCCCAAAACTGTCGACAAAGGCGAGGGATTTTCATGATATCAGCATCATTTTGAAACTCGGCGTCTCTGACAAATATTGAAAAATTTGACAAAAACATTAATTCCTTCACCTTCAACTGGGCAGTTTTCTACAAGGAGGGGGTCTTTTTTTTTTTTTTTCTCTTCTCTTAGTCCTCGTATTGGTGGGATTGATTTTTGCCTAATTATAATGTTCTGAACTTCGTGTCACGTCATGGAGTAGCGGTAAGACGTCAGATTTTCTTTCACTTTTTCCACCTTCGTGTCGCTGGGTTCAGGCTTGCCTGCCTACTACCTTTTTTTTTTTTTTTTTTTTTTTTTTTTTTTTTATTACCTCTTTCTCAACACACACTTTCGGGCACCCATTTTCATATATTTGTGTGTCGTCATGCTTTTAAATGCAGCAGAAATACAACAGTTCTGTTTCAGGAATTCTGAGTGAAAAAAATGTTTCTGAAATTCATGGAAGCTGTTTTTCTGACTTTGAAGGCATGTTCATGTGTTAAGAAACTTGGAGATCAGGAAGGTGCTCAGGACTACTGTTGGCAAGGTTTATAAAAATTTTGTCAGTTGAAAGATCTTTTGGAAACACTTTGTACTAAGTTAGCTTTTATTAGCTGCCTTTATTCGCTCCCTGTTGCTTTGCAATTAAATTTATATTCACTACTTGAAATCATTAAAATGAATCCTTATTTATGAAAGCGAGTGATGGGACGATTCCAGTATTTTTCCCGATTCCGATACAACTACAAATTAAGATTTTCTATCGGACCAAGATAGATACCCTGTAGCAGAAGACGAAGATTGCCGTGCATTTCAAGTGACACCAGTTGTTCGACCTTGATGTTGCCGGTTGGTTGTTTGTAAACACGTCAAATAGCAGACATGGTCGAATGTTTGCGAGCAAAATCCTTAAAAAAATATATTTACAAAACAAAAGATTTAAAAGAAAAAATATTTACAAAACATGTTTTTTAATATTAAATATTTACAAACTTTTAAGGATTTTAAAACTTTTCTATTTGCACAAAATTTTTTAATGTAACAAAATATATTTAAATAAATGGGTGTCTTTCTGTTTTTTTTTTTTTTTTTTTTTTTTTAATTACAGAACTTTTTAATAAAACTAATTTATGATATAAAGAAATAAAAAAAAAAAAAAGAATGAGCTATATTAATCACATTAAAAACCGATATTTTGACTGAGAATTTCGGACGCTGATCTCTTCTCGCTATTAGAAAAATACATTTTTAAAAACTTAAATAAAATTTTAAAAACATTTTAATGGCAGAAACAAATATAGAATAACTGACTTGTTTGGATTTTTGCAAATGTTTTGCCGGTTTTTGCGACCAAGATTGATTTTTATGTACAGTGTGTTTCTTCTGTGCGTTTTTAATACAATTCAATATTTATTGAAAGTGCGATGTATGTCGGTGGTCGGTGAAGGAGAAATCCTTCTAGACCGAGGCAATTTTTATGCATAATAAAATCACAAATACAAGCAACGAGTATAAACAATCAAGATTTAAAAAATATTTTATTCACGTTTTTTTATAACTTATTTTTATAAAGATGAAATGTATCACAAGATACAAATCTTTATAACTTCTTTTTATTAAAATAACTTGATATTTGCTTACTTCTTCATAAGGGAAAATTAAATAAGTTTTAGCATCCGAAATTCTCAGTTAATGTTTTGTAATAAATAAAGCTCATTCTTTTATTTATTTTTATTATAATTGTTAATAGTTTTATTAAAAAAAAAAAACGCATTCGGAAAGACACCCATTTATCTAAATATATTTTTAGATATGTTTGTTTTGTTACTCATTAAAAAGTTTTGTGCAAATAGAGAAGTTTTCAAATCCGTAAGTTTTGTAAATATTTAATATTAAAAAAAAACATGTTTTATAAATATATTTTAAATCTTGCTCGCGAACATTCGACCATGTCTATTTGACATGTTTACAAACAACCACCGGCAATATCAAGGTCGGACAACTGGTGTCACTTGAAATGTGTGCCAATCTTCGTCTTCTGCTACAGCATATCTAATCTTTACTTGGTCCTTTTGATTCTTTATAAATCATTAAATATTGAACTAGTTTTCCACGATTACCGTAAAAACATATGTAAAATATGCACACATAACATAAAAATACAATTATAGGCGATGATCTATAGATTTTTAATTAAATTGGAAATTGAATCATTATCAACAGTGGAAGATTTTTATTTAAATAAAATAAAAACCATGTCGTTAAAGGAATCTTTTTTTGGCATCGAAAAATAGGTACAAATTTTTCCGCTACCCTCAAAAATTCTGAATTTCTCGATTCTAATTAATCCTCCAACACTAATCAAAAATAAATTTGCATATGTCAATATTCATACCAAGTAAACCAGATATGCCTCTGTTCATTTTTATTTAGATTTTACTCATTTCAACTTACAATATTATGTTATTTCTTAAAATCTGGCCAACTGCATATCTAGCTCTATTTGTTTTGGTATATTTTGAATTTATTTGGAAAGCTTTTTTTCAGAGATTACGTCCAATTTTGTTCTGTATTTTTTTTTTTTTCCTCTTCATGTTATTTAAAAGATTTAAAAATTTTTTTTTTTTTTTTTTTTTATATTTAAAATTTTTGTTAAGATCTTTTACTGTGATCCCTGTAAAAGAGTCTGTAACACAACCCTTTTAATGATCTGTTTTAAACCACAGATTTGGACAAATACTGCTGGATATTATAACAAAAATCGTATCAAATGAGTATAACATTTTGTAATTGAAATTGCACTCATACCGCCCTTATTACTGTTGCTGCTCTGGGGGCGGGGTTGAGCTATTCTCGTCAGTATTTCTGCTGAATTGTCAATTGTTGCTAGCATTTCAGCCCGGCGTTGCCCGGGTGTTTGGATGTGTATATTGAGCAAAAAAAAAAAAAGTGGTAATAGGAAAGCAGGCTTGAACCCGTACTGCAAAGGAGGAAAAGAACGGGGTAAAACCTAACGTTTATGCTGTTACGACCACCGCCAAACCGGAAGCGACATTTTTTAAAATTAAGGCTAGACAATCTAAAGGAGAGGATAACTTTAAAAAATATCGGCGAAAAAAGTGACCCCCCCCCCCTGTAGAAAAGTGCCTAGTTGAAGGAGAAGATATTAATGTTTTTAGCCAATTTTTCGATATTTGTCGTATGAAAGGTCGAACTTTAAAATGATACTGATCTTGGTAAAATCCGTCGCTTCTATTGAAAGTTTAAGGCAGACATGCATACGTACATTTATATATTGGTAACTAAAAATTTTCGATCCAAACTGATGAAAAAGCTTGCCCTATCTCTGAATACCCTTTATGTAAAATTTCAAATATTTAGACCAGAAATTGTCTGAGTAATTTGGAAGAGACCGCAGAGGTGAATTTTTTAAAAACTTTGACCCCTTAAAATTTATTGTTTTGGGCTCAAATCAAGTTATTACATTAGATCCATGTCCAAGGAACCTATGTCTAAAATTTCAAGTGCGTAGACCCAAAATTGTCGGAGTAGTTTGGGAGAGTTCTCAAGGGTCAAATCGTTGAACTTTGACCCCTTAATCGCCAAATTTCTGGCCAAAAACCGATCACATCGATTTTCCCAAATCAGTACCCTGTATATCAAATTTCGAGTCTGTAGACTAAAAATTGACAGTTATTGCGTAGGGAAATGTACACATACACACACACACGTTAACTTTATATATATATATATATATATATATATATATAAAATTTTTTTTTTTTTTTTTTTTTATTACCATTTATACATATTAAACCTATTTTTATATATTTGAAAGAATTAATATTTCTACCTTTTTTATTGGAGACTTTCTTTGGTGAAAGGTTATGTGATGCATGTTACTAGATATTTAAAGAAATTTCTTTGACTATCAAACACCTTATTTACCAAATATTTCTACAGTTGCATAAATGCCATGATTATCAATTATATTCACTTTGGACAATCATAATTTGGCAATTTTCTAAATTAAAAAAATTTTTTTTTTTTTTTTTTTTTTAAATGTAAATTAAATCAACACTGTAGTAACCGGGGTGGGGGTCCAAAATCGAGGGTGGGTAGCGTAACTAACAAATTCTTGTAAACTAAAATATTTTGAGACAATCTTTAAGCAGGTTTTCTGTCATCGAAGCTTCCCATCAAGTGTTTCAGAGATTGGTGACTTCCATTCTCTCAATTGTATGCTCGATGTAAATTTCACCTAATTTTTATCATTTTCAATTCTCATGAGTCCCAGTTTATAGGGAAGGACCAATCCCATAACCTCTTCATGATCTTTGTCTAGACCAGTGGTTCCCAAGCTTTTTTTTTTTTTTTTTTTTTTTTTTATATTCTTCATGGGTGCATGCTATTGACCTCTTTAAATTCCTGCAGCATGCCCATTGCCCATCGCAAAAAAAAAAAAAAAAAAAAATAATATTTAAAAGAATATTTAACAATTCTTACCAATGTTTATTCTTATGGAAATTTAATATAAAAATTTTGACGATTTATCATACATTGTATTTTGTGATATTTAAGCATCAATATCACATCAGTAATAATGTGCAAGTTAGTATTTATTACAATGTTGGTTATAATATGAAAGCTGTTTTCCATCTGTAATAATTTGTAACTTCCACCTATAACCTCTTTATTACACAACTGTAATCATTTTTTTGCGACCTGCCAATGTGCCATGGCGCAGAGGTTGAGAACCACTGATCTAGAAGATATCCTCTTTACAACATAATGCCACATCCGTCTGAACAATTATATTTTAACTAATATTTATACTAGTAACACCCCTTCCAATATTTAATAGAACTACATGCTCAAAGGGGACACCACGTAAATGTTGCCAACGTCCCTAATATATGTAGTACTATAGATCCAATGAGTGTCTAACACACTACGCAGTGTTTGTATCCACTTTGCCATTATCCTTGCCTGAATGTTATCAGCTTAGATACAAAAGTTGCCTTTGGAACATTTGGCTCAAGTTTAAAAAAAAAAAAAAAAAAAAAAAAAAAGAAAAGATAATTCAACAATTTTAGTGCCAAATCTTTTAATGTTATCAAACCTTTCATTCTTGGTGTTTAGTGCCCTTTTCACAATTGATGGTTGGCAACCATATCTTGTCAAGCATTTCTATTGCTTTATATGAAACATTTTTTTCCAGAAAATTGGTAGGAGTGATAGACCCTCTTCCTTGTACCTAGACTTTTACTAGAATACTTGTTTGAGTAAGGCTTGAATCTCATTTCAAAAAGAAAAATCTATCTAGTTTAAAATTAAATTTTCTTAATCTTGATTGGTTCTAAAATCAAGGCCCAGTGTTTCAATTACTAATCTGTCAATGCCACAATAGGAATTAGTTATTTAAAAAAATTTTTTTTTCCATAAACAAATCCGAGTTGCATTAGATAATTAAATGTGGGCATAAACAATTGTCTTTCTCTCTCTCTCTCTCACATATGTATGTTTTCCTTAAAACAAACTTATATATTTAATAAGGCAATCTTAAAATTGCAACAGCTTTTAAGCTCAATGAAAATATATTTACACTTTCAGAGCATATGTAACTTTATTAAACATTTCAAAATCGCAGGAATATACACTTAATTCACATTCACATTGTTTAAATTGTCTTACACATGTTTCATTGAATGACATAAGCCAGACTTTATTAGTTCATCAAAGAATAAAATGTACATTTTATTCTTTGAACTAATGAAAAGTCTAATTTGCTTGGTCTGTCATTCAATGAAACATGCGTAAGACAATTTAAACAATGTGAATTAAATAAATGTATATTCCTGTGACTTTGAAATATTTAATAGTATGTGTGTATATATATATATATATATATATGTGTGTGTGTGTGTATGTTAATGGAAGAGCATTCCAAAGTATTCGATTTAAGAAAATTCAAAAACGAAAGTGTAATATTTATTCACATGTATTACAAAAAATCAAAACCTAGTTACTGTCGGTTTCAATTCTAAAAAGGGGATCCTTTACGGGACTCTCCTATTATAGGCCCCTTTTGTTAGAATTTAACAGTTCTGATCTTATGTGATGTCTGTATATAATTTGGTGCTATAACAGAAATAGCAAGAGTGCTTGATTATTACATTTTTTTTTTTTTTTATGTAATGTACACTACACATTATTTTGATCTATTGGTACCTTTTTGATTTAATAAAAGCGACAGTACCAATGGATGATCGAAATGTATAACGTCCTGTATGTGTATATAATTATGCTATAAATATATATCTCTGTCCATTGAGCAATTGGAAACGAAGCTATATAACATGATCACACTTTTTTTTTTTTTTTTTTTTTTTTTTTTTTTTTTTTTTCAACTAAAATTTTTATGAGGAATCCAATTTGTGTAATATACATGTGATTCAAAGCACTTTATTTTTTATCGAGTTTCAGATAAAGAGCTTATACCAAAGTATTATGGTTGTTTACAGCCGGTTCAAGGCAGCATTTATTTTAAATTATACAATGAATAAAAAAAAAAGATTCCAGCTACTATATCTTTATTTTCGAGTAAAGAGATTTGTTTTATTGAAAGTAAAATTCTGTGGAACTTTATTCTATAAATGCTCTGGAATTATAAATCAAAATCTATTGAGCTTAAACACTGAAGGTTTGACTACAAAAGAGTGACTGACAAACAATTGCAATTTGAATGATGTAAAACTTGAAACTATGCTCTGTTCTACAATTAAAGGCTTGCAAAAAAAAAAAAAAAAATCTCACAAAACTTAACATGAACGCTTAGCAGATGCAAACCATTTTGTGACCGATGATTGTTCAATAAGAATTTGTTAGAGTAGGCGATGTTCGCATGATTTTATAATTTCATGTATCATACAGTCAGGTAATCTCATGTTCTCCACACTTTGTCTGCATGCCGAATAGGTAATGTCATCTGATGCATTGTTGTTGAACATGAAATATAAGGCACTTTCCTAGCCTTCAAGCTTGGATCAAAGTGTTATATTCAAATATGGTACAATATCATGGGATCTGTCATCCATAGAATTGGATTTTTTAATTAAATTATTTATTTATTTTTTAAGAACATAACCTGAAGGAAAGAATTTAAATTTCTATAAGTGCCATTTGTGTATACATACATGTATAGTATGCGTGTGGCCAACAAATTTTAATTTAAACAAGAAAAACTGATACTTAATGGTTGTGGTTTTCATAAAATCTTCCTCCCCCCCCCCCTGGAAATATTACATTTTCAATATTCATCATGCTTATATTTGTCAGCTTTCAACTCGTATGGTCAGGGTAGAGATGTTTTTGTGTAGATCTGAAAAATTGGATTTTTTTTTTTTTTTTTTTAATATAAAATTAACACATTTACTCAACTTTTTGTATAGTTTTGAATTCTCGAATATATGTAGATGAGTGGAATAAGAATGCACTACTGACGATCGGATCTACCGTGAAACTGCAATAAAGTGTTAAAATAATCCCTTTTTAATTTATTGTTATATATATATATATATATATATGAGGGAGTTTGTTTAAAGGAAATTAAGTTTTCAACAAAAACCTGAAATAAAATAAGATGGTAGACAAAAATAAACTAAAATTATTGGCACAAAAACATGCTTAAAATGTTTGCAGTTTTATACTGCAACTGGATTTGCCAAGTCATTTCATCCGTTATTTCAACTTGCAAATTAAGATGAAATATCAGTCCGTGAATTTATTGAAACACATTTGTTTTTAACAAATGTACCCCCCCCATCACCTGAATATTTATACAAAATAACGTCAAGTAAGTTACAAACAAAAAAAAAAAACTCAAACTAGAAAGATTCTTTTTATTTTTATAACTATCTATCTAAAAAGTGTGATATTTCTTTCCCAATTCATTGAGTCGTGTCGGACTTGCTACTTGCTTTTTCCATTTCCTTAAACATTTGAAAATGCCCCCCCCCTCCATTAAATTTTGTGACCGAGCAAATATATAATTTAATAAAGATCATTGTATTTATTTTAGTGGAGGATTAGTTTGTTTCCTCTCTTATCTTATTCCATATGTTGTAACTCCCACCCTAATTGTATATAAGTCTACATTTTTTATATATATCGTGCAAGCTCAACTATTGACATAAATGGGTGGTTAATATTGCAAATAAGATGCTTTAAAATCAAATTCTTGGCGTTTCCAGTTCCGTATCCTTGTGCCAAACAAAATAAGGTTCTTTCTTAGTGCTAAAAATATTTCTGCCTAGGCTGATCAGCATTATGCCATTTTACTAGATGATAGTGTCTACCCCCCCCCCAAAAAAAGAAAAAATTTGTGCAATTTCAAAAAAGTCATTATATATTTGTATGAATGTTTGTCATAATAAAAATACATGATTTATATTTCACATAATATTTATGTATCAAAGAATTTACAGATATAGTATATTTTGTATTAGTTTGTAATTGTATATTAAATATGTAAGAAAAAAAAAACATTTGTTTGTACTTATTTTATTTATTTTTTTTTTCTCTGCTGCATCAGTTTCTCACCTGTTTTAATGTATTTGCTATTTTCCTATTTAACAAGGTAAGTACGGAGGATGCAGTAACGAATTCTGTAATCTTCCTTTGTTCCTAGGCAAAGTATAGCATGTTCTGATGCTATACTTGGTCTATTTTATTCCGATCGGTGAAAGAATTCCTCCTTCTAGACTAAGACAATTTTTATTTGTTCCAATCCAGTGTCTCTCTTCCCCCTTCCCTTGACATTAAAACTGAACTTGTCTTACTTTGTGGGTGTTTATTTATTCTGAGTAAATCGGAAAACAAATGTTGCAGTAGTACCTCTTTCTCTTTGAATTGGGACAAAAACTTTGCAGTAATGTCACCTTTTAGACCTCGCTCAATCCTACTTCCAGTCACTGCTTCCCCCCCCCCACCCCGTCCCAGACCATGAAGTGGTTCATGTCATCCACGTGCGACTACTTCCCTATTAACACATTGCAAAGAAAACCTGCCAGCAAGTGGGTTGTAGAGTTGTTGGTTTGTGCATGGTGGAATTTCACACCTATATGAATCCAGGCTACTCCAGTTTTGACCTCTCTTACTCTGAGTATAATCCAATCTGTAGATTTAGCAGGATGACTTCATAATAGACATGATATTGCCTCATATAAAATGTGCTGGAATCTCTAGATATTGACCCCCCCCTTTTTTTTTTTTTTTTTTTTTTTTTTGTACTTATGGGAGATTCCCAGTAAAATTTGTCAACATCCCTAAGTAAAAGTGTTTCCTTAGAATGAACTAGATTTGAACTTGTTACACCCAGGTTGTTAGTCCGTGTTAACGACCTTCACCTCCCTGCAATTGTGGTAAGCAAGAGGAGGAACCAGAGATGGAAGCTCAGTTGAACATCTTTCATCAAAATAATAAAATATTTTATTTTTCACTAATTTAATGTCTACATTTTTTTTTCTGTATGGAACAATGATTTTGGTTGACTTTTGGTAAGAGTCCAAGTTGTGTTCCTGTGTAATAGTTTTATTGATGCAAAGTATTTAAGTGAGTCTTGAATATTTGTATAAGTCACACTTTAAATTACTTCGATTAATTTTTGCTTGGTCTTCTCTTGGTGTCGTTAAGCATTCAATGCCAAAATCTTTCATTTTGGTTTATGGTATTTCTCGTTTCCTGAAGATGTTCTTGAGTCTACTGGCATCACCAGAAAAGTTTATAATTTTGTTCTGCTTATGTTCGTTTAAATTGGAACACAGGGTGGAGCTGGTGTTAGTGTGATAGCAGAAGAGGGCGGAATAAGTTCAGGAAATTCCTGCCATTACTAACCAGCATAGCATTACCACTGTCGACCAAGGAAAGAGTCTATTAGACATGTGTATGCAGTATGATGATGTATAAATGTAAAACTTGATCAGTGGAGGGGGGGGGTTAAGGACATGCGTTGCATGGAAAGAAATGATATTGGAATGGTGCGATCGATATGTAACATGAAGTCTTAAAGATAGTCTTAGAACTGATTTAAATCTGCAAAATAGGGGACTTTGTTAGTTTGATCACATTATTTGTGGCACTTTCAAAAAATGAAAAACATGTCTTAATTATAAGAATTTAGCTTTTCCAACTGAAAAACTGATGTGTTCCTGACTATTCAATCCATTTTCTTGTAATACTACATTAAGTTTAGTTTGACTTACTGGTAGGTTGAGAGAAGATATATCTTATGTGTAAAAAGTTTAATACGATGGAGGCAGATGAGAACTGTGGTGTTGATAAAGTATGTTTGGATGGTGAACTTGTTGAAGTTGTTCAGAGGTTTTGTTACCTAATAGTAATACTATGGGAACAGCAGGTGCTCAATGTGATTGCAATAATTATGAGTAGATGGAGGCAATTTAATGAACTTTTGTCATTACTAACCAGCAACACGTTGCCATTGTCAACTAAGGGAAGAGTCTATTAGGCATGTGTACACAGTGTGATGATTATGGCTATGACAACAGAATATTCTTTTTATTTTTTGACTCTCAAGTATATATCTTACAGACACACTTAATTAACTGAGAACCACATCTGTCTATATAAAAACATGTATGATATATACTCAAGAGTCAAAACAATGAAAAGAATATGCTGTTGTCACAGCCCTAGTGATGATGTATTGTAGTGAAGCTTTGTCAGCTGACAGAATTTCTTTCTCAATTCTTTTTCTATGCCATCATAACCTTCATCGACCTACACCTAATACTGTAGGTCACTCAAATAAAGATGTTATTTATAGGACTTTGTTTTCCTTTCATTACAAAATATTTTAGGAATTTGTCTTAGTCTATGCTAAAATAGGCTCCTATACGACCGTCAAAAGTGAAATGCCTCCTCCCCAAGATCTCCATTCGCCGTGTCCATTCATTTATCCTTGATTAGTTAAGAAAATACTCGTCTTTCTCACGTATGAGCTATTTCTCTCCAAATAAGCTTAATATTAAAACTTCCAACAAACACCTTAGTTCTCTTTTTCTGTACATGCTAAGAAATTTTTTTTTTTTTTTTTTTTTTTTTTACGTGATTTGTTATCAGCTGAGCTAAAAAAAAAAAAAAAAAAAAAAAAAAAAAAAAAAAAAAAAAAAAAAAAAAAAACTCATATGAAAATAATTTTTAGAAATTGAAAACGTTAGTTTGTCTTAAAATCCACGCAAAGATAGGCTCCTCTACGACCGTCATAACTTTTATATATTTTTTTCTTTAAATCCTATGATGTAATGGTAGACACATGATGCATGCTACTCTCTTTATAATGATATTGGATCAGAAGGGCAGTTTGGGATTACACAACTCTTACTTTGTTATAAAGTCATCACACAAGCATCCGTTTTCAGAAGGTACCCATTAATTTGCAAGAGAGAAGGTGGTGTGTGTGTGTGGGAGGGGCAATAAAATATTTAGAATAGATTTGAATCCTTCATAAAATGAAAACTTTTAATGAAACGCGCACAGTCTTTATTTACTTGCCTCTGCATGAGGACAGATACTACGTCGATTTTATAATATGGGGAAAATCCCACTCACTAATAAAAAAAAAAAAAAAAAAAAAAAAAAAAAAGTCTATAAGAATTTCTCCTTCAGTAATTTAGGACAGAACAGTTAAAGTGGAGTATGAGAACAGATACTACACTTTGCTCCTAGCCAAAAGCATACATGATCGTCAAGAGCAAAGATTAAGAAAAAGGACAAGATTTA
Source organism: Euprymna scolopes (assembly GCF_053919585.1). Classification (NCBI taxonomy): domain Eukaryota; kingdom Metazoa; phylum Mollusca; class Cephalopoda; order Sepiida; family Sepiolidae; genus Euprymna; species Euprymna scolopes. The sequence continues at coordinate 75,055,600 of NC_136500.1, read as the reverse complement.
AATAAATGCAATAAGCAGAATAGGATTGCAAACTCAGCAGCTGCTTCGGTAACTGAAAATGCTATCAGGTAAAATCAAAGACTGGCATCGAAACATTCAATGTTTAAGGAGAATGAAACAATGCCAACCAAAAATTTTAAAGATAATAAACATTGAAGTCTACTGTTCTGCAACATCTCCCTATACTGCCCAGATTTAATCTTGCTCTCGAGTCACAAATCTAAATATGTCTTTAAGACACACATCATACATCCATCACATTATTCTCATATCATTTCTCTCCATGCAACACATGTCCTCAACTCAATCTTCACTAGCCAGGTTTCACTATTAATAGGAAAATCACTTTCAATGTTTAAAAATAGAAAACTTAAGAAAAAAGAAATAATTTCAGTTACAGACTGACACCCAATGTCAATTATTTATTTTATAAGCCTGTCTGAACTAAATCATTAAACACGGTGTTGGTTGCGCAGGAAGTGCTTAGCTGGAAAGGTTTGAGTGACGCCCTAAAGGTTAGAGGTGACCTAAAAGTAGAAATCGATGAAACCATGTGACTTCCAGGTGAGAGTATTTTTGGCTCTTTCTGGCTGACAACTGAAGTGAGCAAAAGCGAAATGTTGCTCTTCTCCCTGGGTGGGTGAGGGTGGGGAAGTAGCGAACGTGAGAGCGGCCGTGTACAATGTATTAGATGTAATGAGACAAGTACTTTATCTGTCTGCCTATCTATCTGCCCACATCCCTCTCTCTATATCTTTCTCCCTATTAAACATAATAATGCAATCCGTTTTCTGTTTCTGTTTTAAATAAATTCTTTAAAAAAAACAAAAAAAACTGAAGATTAGCGTCCATGTGTTTTTTATCAACAGCTGAAAAGCAACTTGAGTTTCACCGTGGTGACCATGACAATGACAACAACAACCTGCATTAACAAAAAGGACTCACGGTAAGGCATAATGCAACAGTGACATTTATTTGTACACTGATGGATCACCAGTAACAATTTCAAAAACCACTCAAGGACAAGGATTAGAGATACTCAGTTGGATGATAGTACAATATTATAGAAGGATTGTGAATTAGGATTAATTCACAGGATGAGTTGACTGATATTTATGGATATTGGACTAAAAAACGACCATGTTGTAGTCTGTGGGGAAAAATTTCCATGTTAATGTGTTCCACAGGTGTAAAGTTCTTGGAAAGAAACTCTGTTCATGGAAATTCAGTTTGATTTTAGTACACAGAGAAAGAAAAGAGAGCTCTTTGCAGAGTCGGTAGAAAAATTAGCGCTGTTGATTGCATGTCCTTAAACTTAGATATACATAAGCTCTATTACGAATATTGAGTACTCTCCCTTATAAAGCAGACAACTAATACAGCTATATTTATTAATATGTAGTTCTTGTTATCATGCCGCAAATATTTTGTTAATGCCGTTGCTTTTCTTTTTTAGTGTTTGGTTGTAACAGGATATGAAGAGTGAAATAAACTAGATCTCTAAAGATCCCAAATCTCTACGGGCAGCATCTGCCTTCTCACTGATTCTTTGCACTAAAGGGGGAAGATCATGAGTCAAGATTATTTCTGTTTTTTGTTGCAATGCAAAACCATGGGGAGTAGGCAATTTCTGTATATTTACTTACTGACATGTTACTTTTGGGTGTGATTGGATTATGAGACGGAAGAATCCTACATTAAGCATGAACATTATCGCATCAGACTTTATTTTCCTCAGAGACAATGCTAATAAATAACGCTCCTATGATGTTAATTTTTGATGTTTTCTATTCTTTTCACTTTGATATCTCACAGACTTTTTAGCAGCAATGAATGGTGTTTGTGTTCAGCCAATTAGACAAGTAAGCATATTTACTTCCAAATCTCACTCGTGCTATAAAAACTCAAACACAGCATTTTTCTTTCTATTTTCTGTTAGTTATTTTCTACAGACAAGGCATCGTTAAAAGCTAACCTTATTAAAAGCTAACCTCAGCAAACATTAATCTCATTAATAGCTAAATCATCCAAAGGTAACCTAAGGTAACATTAACCTCATTAAAACCTAACATCATTAAAAGTTAACCTCAGCTAGCATAACCCTTATTAAAAGCTAACATTGTTAAAAGCTAACCTCAGCAAATGTCAAACTCATTAAAAGCTAACATCGTCCGAAGATAACCTAAGGTAACATTAACCTCATTAAAGGCTAACATCGTTAAAACCTAACCTCAGCTAGCATAAACCTCATTAAAAGCTAACATCGTTAAAAGCTAACCTCAGCTAACATTAACCTCATTAAAAGCAAACATCGTTATAAGCTAACCTAAGCTCCTAGCTGAAGATACTGAATTAATCAACAAGAGATTTCAGGAATTGCTAAAAGCAGCGATGGAATATACATGCTGCAAATTAAACTCATTTGGGCACGGATCATACATACACCCTCTCAACCCTAAACTAAAACCTAACCTTAACCCTAACCCTAAAAGTCTCAACCCTAACCCTAATCAAAACTCTAACCATCAACCTAACCCTAACGCTAAACCTAATGCTCTCAACCAAAACCACAATACGAACCCTAACTCAAACCCTAACCCTCTCAAACCTAACCCTAACTCTAAGCCTTACCCGAACACTCTCAACGCTAACCCTAAACCTAACCCTAACCTAACCCAACACTAACCCTAACACTAAACCCTAACGCTAACCCTAACCTAACCTAACCCTTACCCTAACCCTAACCATAACCCTAACTCTAACCTTAAACCTAACCATAATCCTAACCCTAACACTAAACTCAAAATCTAACCTTAAACCCTAACCCTAACCCTAACAATAAGCCTCACCCTAAACCCTTACCCTAACCCTAACACTAATACTAACTCTAACCCTAACGCTAAACCTTACCCTAACCTAACAACCACTAGCCCTAACAATAGGCCAACCCTAAATCCTTACCCTAACCCTAACACTTACCCTGACCTTGACCCATACCCTAACTCTAACCCTAACCCAAACCCTAACACTAAATCTTAACCCTCACCCTAAAGCCCAACCATAACCCTAACCCTAAAACTAAACCCTAACCCTAACCCTAAACCTAACCCTACAAAGACCCTAACACTAAACCCTAACCCTCCCCCTAACCCTAAAACTAAACCCTAGCTTTAATGCTAATCCTAACACTAACACTAAAACCTTACCCTAAGCCTAACCCTAAACCTAACTCTGACCCTAACCCTTAACCCTAATCCTAACACTAACACTTACCCTAACCTTAACCCCAACCCTAACCCTAACCCTAATCCTAACCCTAACCCTGACCTTGACCCTAACCATAACACTAACCCTAAGCTCTAACCCTAACCGTGACTTCAACACCAACCCTAACACTAACCCAAACCCTAAACCTAACCCTAACCATAACCCCTAATCCTTACACTAACCCTAACCCTAAAATCTAACCCTAACCTTACCCTAACTCTAACCCCAACCCTAACACTCACCCTAAACCTAACCATAACCATAACAACTAATCCTTACACTAACCCTAAACCTAAAACCTAACCATAACCCTTACCCTAACCCTAACCCCAACCCTAACCCTGACCCTAACCGTAACCCTAACTCTAACCGCAACCCTAACCTTAACCCTAGCAATTTACCCTAACCCTAACCCTATCCTTACACTCTACACCCTAATCCTAACCCTAACCCTAGCCCTAACCCTAACCCAGACCCTAATACTAAACCATAACCCTAACACTTACCCTAACCTGAGCCCTAACCATTAACTCTAACGCTAACCCTAACCATTAACCTTAACCCTAACCCTAACCAAGACCCTAACCCTAACCCTAACCCAAACCATAAACTCTACCCCTAACCCTAACCCTAACCCTTACCCTAACACTAACCCTAACTAACCCTAAACCCTAAACCTAACCCTTACCATTAACCCTAACCCTAGCTCTAACCCTTACCCTTACCCTAAACCCCTCAGCCCTTACGCTAACACTAACCCATACCCTAACCTTAACTCTGACCCTTAAGCAAACCCTAACCCTCTCAAACCTAACACTAACGCTAACAGTAACCATAACCCTAATCATAACCCTAAACCCTAACCCTAACCTTTACCCTAACATTGACCCTCTCAACCCTAAGCTTAACCCTTATCCTAACACGAACCCTAACCCAAACATAAACCTTAACCCTAACCTGACCCTAACACTAACCCTAAATCTTAAACACACCCTAACTCTAACCCTAACCTTACACTTAACCCTAAACCTAACCCTAACACTAACCCTAACCCTAGCCCTAACCCAAGCCCTTAACCCTAACTCTATCACTAACCCTAATCCTATTCCTAACACTAACCCTAACACTTACCCTAACCCTTACCCTAACCCAGACCCAAACGCTAAACCCTAACCCTAACTGTTATCCTGTCCTTAAACGTAAAAATAAGCCTAACCGTGACTCTAACCCAAATCCTAATCCAAACCCCGAACCTTAACACTAACCATAATCCTAAAGTAAACCCCTAACTCTAACACTAACCCTAACCCTAACCCCTAATCCCAAACCCTACTCCTAACCCTGCCCCTAACCCTAACCCTCTCAACTCTTACCCTAGCACTAACCCTGACCCTAACCCTAACCCTAATCCCTAACCATCTCCCTAATCCTAACCCTCACCCTAAACCTTACCCTAACCCTAACCCCTACTCAAAATTATAATCCTTACCCTTACCCTAACCCTAACTCTGAATCCTAACCCTAATCCTAACCCTAAAGCCTAACCTCAACCCTAACCCTAACATAACCCTAACCCTAACTCTGACTTTAAAACCTTACCTTAACCCTGACCCTAACCCTTATCCTAACCCTAACCCCTCACCCCTGACCCAAAACCCTAACCCTAACCCAAAAACCCAACCCTAACCCTTACCCTGAACCCCAACGTTAACCCTAATCCTAACACTGATGCCTAACCCTACCCCTAACCTAACCCAAACACTAACCCTTACCCTGATCCTAAAACCTTACCCTAACCCTAACCCTAACCCTTACTTTAACCCCTAACCCAAAACCCTAACCCTTACCATAACCCTAACCCTAACCCTCTCAAACCTAAACCTAATCCCTAACTATAACCCCTACCATAACCCTATCAATCCTAACCCTAAACCTAACTCTATCAACCCTAACCTCAACCCTCTCAACACTAACCCTAACCCCAACCCTCACCCTCTTTGTCGTAACCCTAACCCTCTCAACTCTAACCCTTACCCTAACCCTAACCTTAACCCTAACCCTCTTAACTCTAACCCTAACCTCAACCCTCTCAACTCACGCCCTTACCATGACCCTAACCCTAACCCACTCAACCCTATCCCATACCCTAAACCTAACCCTAACCTTCTCAACCCTAACCCTAACCCTCTCAACCCTAACTCTAACCCTTACCCTAACCCTCTCAACCCTAACCCTAACTCTAACTTTCATCCTCTCAACCCTAACCCTAACCCTAACCCTGTCATTTGCTCCTCAAAATTGGTGATCCCAAACGTAATGTCTTTTTTATTTTGCTTTCTTTCACATTTTCACACAAATTGGTTCAAACTTCAAACACCTTGATATTTAGACCCTTCACTATTTTAAGACCTCCCTTTCAATTTGCAATTTTTATTCTATCATTTTTAAAAAAATTACTGATGGCTAACCATTTATCAAGGCCAAAGACTACTCGGGGATAAATAGATTGTCAGCTGAACAATAGAGAATATTATAAGAAGATTGAAAATGACTAATGGAATGGACAAAATTGAATGACAGGAGATAACAAGTGTGTACCGACATTGGATTTGAAGATGACTATATTGTAATCCTTGGGGAAGCAACCTCGTGAAGGCATGTTCCACAGATGGGACGTTCTAAGAAAGAAACTCTGTTAATGGAAATTTTGTTTGCTGTTAAGCACATGGAAGAAGAAAATTTATTTGTAGTTGTGATAGTAAGATGTGTTCTCACTGTGAAATTTTTACAAAGACAAATCAAAGATTGGAGCTCTGTCTAGTATTTTCCATGGAGATAATGATAAAATCTAGCAACTTTTCTTCTGTGACAAATGGCTGTAGAGATCACTTTCACTAGATGGCGATTTTGAACTCTGTCAAGATAAGGAAGAGTGCTTTGAGTGGCACCTCCACAGATGTGGCAACATACTCCATGGACGTATCTGACTCCTATAAATGTAGAGGAATGCACCATCAGGCAGCTACTTCTTGGATCATTAGAATGGTCCAACCAATTTTTCAACAACTTTAACAACAAATTGGATATAAGTATTATATTTTAGATCTAGAATAAAAATCATTTCTATGAGCTGCTGTTAGATCTCTCTCTCTCTCTCTCTCTCTCTCTCTCTCTCTCTCTTTTCATTTTCACTGCTACAGTTCACTGCTTTATGACATGTCCCAGACAGCTATAATAAGCAAAGTCTTCTTTCTATGACTAGAAGAGCTAACAACTGTTCAAAGCAAGCACACTTTTTGATAATGATATAAGCTCCGTGAATGCAAATATTTGCAAACCTTAATTTTCTAGATTGATGTTGCAACTCATGTAATAAAAAGTTCTTTTAAATCGAAAAGTAGAGTTTATGCACTGATGGCACTACCTCCTATGTAAATTGAATGCCAGAGCTTTAGAAACTTCAAACAGCAATTCGTCAAAGGGGAGATAATTCAATAACAACTATTGACTTTCAGAGCTATCTAGCTTTAGAAACTCATGCAATTTAAATGTTTAGTGATCTTTCTCTCTCTTTTTTTCAGTTTCACTATAACAGTTAATTGCTCTATGACACATGCCTCAGATGGCTGTTGCAAAGCCTTCCTCCTACAATTGGAGAGTTAACAACTACCGAAACCTGCACACTTGTTAACAGAACAGATAATTCCACAACTGTACAAGTTTGCAAACCTTCTTTCTGTATATTTACTCTTTACAGTTCTGTGGGAGCCAAAGTTGTAGAAGTTGTTCAGAAATTTTTTTTATGTTGGTGATACCATCGGCGCACAGGGTGGAACAGGTGCTAATGTGATAGCAAGAATTATGGGTGGATGGAGTAATTTTAGAAAACTTTTGCCATTACTAACTAGCAGAGCATTACCATTGTTGAACAGAGGAAGAGTTTATCAAGCCTGTGTAGGCAGTGTTATGATATAGGGAAGCGAAACCTGACCAGTGTGGGTTGAGGACATATGTTGCATGGAGATAATTGATAAGAGAATGATACAACGGCTGTGTAGAGTGAGTCTTAACAACAGGCCCAGATTTGATGAGTTCAGAGGAAGATTAAATCTGAACAGTATAGTGAGATGCATACCGATCAGGAGGCTCTGATGGTATGGCCACATTGAAAGAGTGGATGAAAGTTTCCTGGTTAGTAGATGTAGAACAGTTGAGGTAGCAAGGTGAGCCCCACAAGGGAAAACCAAGGAAAACATGGCAGGTAGTAATAAGGAAGGACTTAAAAGAAAAGGGTATACATAGACCTGGCCAGAGATAGGTTAGTTTGGAAATCAATTTCTCAAAGCCGTCCAACACATGGCATCATGTAAAATTGGACATTAAACCAATGATGATGATGATGATGATGATGATGATGATGTCATTCTTTATTACTTGATTGAATAAAATTGATTAATTATTATACATGTTCTCTTTCTGAGAATGCTGTCACCCCAATTCAACTTTCAGCATTTATCTTGGTCGTATTTACTTTTTTTCTCTCCTACAAGAGTTGAACTTTCATTTGGGGATAACTATTCCGAGAGGAAACAGTTAATGTCCTAGAAATTTACAAAACAATTGACTAATCACTAGTGAGAATCTTCTCAACCTATAAACTCAGTTACAGATTTGAAATTTGGTATATAGGGTACTTAGTGAATGTGAAAAAATTTTTTAATCAGTTTTCATCCGGAAAAAAGGGATGCTAAAAGGGCAAAATTGAAAAATTAATATGTAAGGCTGATTGGATTTTTATCTGTCTGTCAACTTTTTCACGAATGCGCATGTTTGAATCATTCCCATGACAGATTATGTATGTTATGAATAAGCAGGTTTGTAAACACCTTTTAAAGAACGTGTCCAGCTGGTCTCATGGTTATCGTACCTGACTCACTGTCTTTAAATTTTGGTTTCAATCTCAGGTTGAGTATTTTTCTTTTTTACTTATAAGAAATGAACTGTTTACAAAAAACGTAATACTCGCATGCACATGTCTTAGTTTCTTTTCGTTTTTTATTTAATTTTTTAAAGCAATTTATATGCCCTTTCACCGAAATTTAATACCTGCAATATTTCTGTTTATAATAAATAAGAATTCTACAATAATTAAAATATATTTATGTGTATTTTACGACCCGGGGAAAGCTGGGCGGTCTGCTAGTAAATTAATAAATTAAACATACTACAGTGTTTGTAATCTTCAATTCATGGTCTAACAACGACAAAGACAGCATCTAAGTTGCCAAACCAAACATTGTCCAAGCGTGGGAATTGCGATAAAACCACGCAGACAAGGAAAAAGAATAACCAAAAGCTATTTCAAATAAAGATCTTCATTTTTTCTAAGCTGCATTGGAATATATTTATGCAAACAGATATGTCCCTCTCTGTAATAAAGACACACACACACACACACACACACACACACACACACACACACACACACACACACACACACACACATATATATTTTCAGAATGTGAGAGATTATATATAATTATTTCCACAGCCAAACAATGCTGTAGCCCACAAGAGCCATGACAGCCAACGAACCGGAAGTCCAAGATTCAAGTTTCGCCCTCATTTGGGCTCATCAGTCAGACATATCCACAACTGGAATTTGAAACCCAAGCGTCTTGCATGCAAGGCAAACACTCTGCCAACTGAGCAAACACCCCGCACACAAGAAATTTTATCAACCAACACAGATTAAGCAAACCGTGGCGCAATCAGACTGTGGAATGGACCTACTTCATCTTGACAAGGGACGTGGTCATCCAACCAGCTAATAATCCCAATGTCTCACAAGAAGGAATTGTGAACTCGAAAGGACGACACCATCCAACAATGCTAACCTAGCGAACCATTTTCGTTATAGAATTTTCAGAATATGAGAGATTATATATAATTATTTTCACAGCCAAACAACATCGCAGCCCACAAGAACCAGAAGTTCAAGAGTTTCGCTCTCATTTGGGCTCATCAGTCAGACATATCCACGCCCAGGAATGTCGAGATGAAGTAGATCCAGTGTTTGCCTTGCATGCAAGAGGCTCGGGTTTCAAATCCTGGGTGCCGATATGTCTGACTGATGAGCCCAAATGAAGGCGAAACTTGAGTCTTGGACTTCGGGTTCGTTGGCTGTCATAGCTCTTGTGGGCTGCAATGTTGTTTGGTTGGGGAAATAATTATATATATATATATATATATAGTTGTAGAAATTTCCAGGTTGGTATCTGGGGACGCATCAATTGACTGGAAGAGATGCAACCTTGTTAAGACATGCATCTAGGAGAAGGTAAAACTGATGTAAAAACCTGCGGTCTACTGTATGCTCTGTCTTGTGGCAGTCATTTGCACCAACAAAAGATTAGCAGTAATATCAAAAAGCGTGGTTGGTTCTACACAAAGCCTTCACCATTATAAAATAATCATCTGAATGGATTTCTGAACAACTTAGTTGTTATGGCAGAACCTCATACGTTGAAATCAATGGGAGAGTCCATATTAGTGTTTGGACAATTAATCGGAATTGGAAATTGGAAAAATGGGAACTTTTGGGGGTATTGGAATCAATATCGAAATCAGAAACATGTGTGCCTATTTTTTGATGTCAAAACGATTCCTTTAATTATCTTTTTTTCCTTGATTTTGTTTTAAAAAAATCTTCCACTGCTGATAATAATGATAAAATAATGTATATTTATTGATTTCGAACTACTAGTAAAACTAAAATCTATGGATCATTACGTCTGAGGAAATATATGCGCATTTAATATGTGTTTTTACAGTAATCAGGAGGAGGGAGGAAACAACTTTATAGTTTTATAAAGAATTGGAATCAGAATCAGTAATTGCATTGGAATTGGAATTTAGTACAGAATCGTAATTGTATCAGAATCAAGAAAAATATTGGAATCGTCCCATCACTAATATATATATATATGTATATATATATATAAAAAAAAAATTACAATAAGTTTACCAAGGTAATCAAAATGGTAAACTTAAAATATATTATAAATATTAAAGAGTTAATATTTACAAGTAAAGTAATCTCAACCAGATGTAAAAGCTAAAACCGAAAAGGAAATAGAGCTTATAATATGAACAAATGTTGTTCATATATATATATATATATATATATATATATATATATATATATGTGTGTGTGTGTGTGTGTGTGTGTGTGCGTGCGCGCGCGCGTGTGTGTGAATTCGTTTTCTATCAACTCTGAAATGGCTGGGCCTATTTTTCGAAAATTTCACAAATATACTGCTAGTAAATATATATATGTATATTCTTATTTTCCTATGTGGTGACCTACATTTTCGTATATTTAAAATACAAAATTCACAGGTCGCATACATTCAAGATACATTGGTGAGTGCAAAACACATTTTTTTTTTAATCAGGAAATAGCTTGTCTCAGGCGATATGCCCTTTCACCGAAATTGAATAGCAACATAATTACTACCTTCCTTTCTCTCCTTGTTCTGTCCTTACTCTGTCTAATTCTTTCTTTCCTCCTTCCTTTTCTTCATTTACTTTTCCTTGCAAGAAAAGCGACGATCAAAGGAGGGTTAATTTGAAATCTACTAAAGCCGTTTTGAGTGGTTTGACAGGATTTAAAATTCAAATATTTGAATTTTGATTCATGCACCAATCAAAGGACGACTAAATCCCAGAAATAAAACGATGGTTTTGAGCGGGTCACAGGTATATAAAAGCAGTGTCAAGTGTATAATCCAGTGTTACTTCTTTTTGTCTTGACACAACCTTATAAAATTTATATTTAAAATACATTGAGAATGTTTGAAGATATTAGATAGATAGCAATCTCTCCATTCTTAAATGTCTCCCAAGGAATCGTTAATAAAATGTTCACGATCCTCTCTGCTGACACACCATGTAATGAGTGAAAAAATATTTAGTTAATAAGACATATACCTAACGGTATACTAGTCTCTTCTCCCTTTTGAAATATCTTTTCACTCATTACAATTTTATTAACTAACAAAGAATATACGCGCTGTTTCTCGCACAACGTTATGATGGTGGAATGGCTTCTTCCGGCCAAGGGGAATAACCTATGGCATTTTATTACTGCTAGGGGACTTTAGAATACATAATGCTAAAAGGGCAGGGAGATAAGGGTGATTTAAAACTTATAACAAAACATATTCGATATAAATAAACCCCAGTTTATGCCTGACTTGAAGTTTTAGTCATAAATATTCAACCCTTTTTTGGTCCCCCGACAAAAGGAGGGTAGACCTTTAAATTCACCCTTGCCCGTTCGTCTGTTCGCACTTTTCTCAATAACTATGCCTTGGAGTTTTTTGAAATTTTGCACAAACATTAAACATGATATGAGTAAAAAAATAACAAAATGGATTTTCCAGGGAAACACTGGTTGCCTTCCTAGGGGTGCCTTTCAGGTTAAAATGGCTAAAATTAACACTTTTATGCTTATAAAAAAAAATTGATACCTTGGATTTTCATAAAAATTTCTGAAAAGTTGTAACTAACTGATTTCTATGTAATTTTGTTTGTCTATACTTCGTGATAACTCTTGGGTGGTTTAGGGCTAATAAAAACACTCCATTTTTGGGACTATTTTACCATATTTGTCAAAATTTTTCTGTGTATGTCTATTTAGCAGTTTTGCATGGTGTTCAACCCAAATTCAAATATGTTAAGGCTTTGGGGACTTTTGGGGCTAAAGGGGGGGGGATGCAAATGATGGACTTAGTTATTTCTATTTTGCATGGTGCAGAACTCAAATTTACATATGTTAAGGCCTAAAACGGCACCGTTTGTTCATTTTCACCAGGAATAATGTCCCCTGGGGACTTTTGGGACTAAATGGGTGGGGTGGGGGTAAGGCTAATGCGTAACTTAGTCATTTTTTTTATGCCTCGTTCACTGTGCACTCGCGGGGGACCATGCATGCTTCACTTGTTTTATCACCATTCAATGATATGCTCCTCTGCTTTGATCAATACTGCACACTACTTAGTGGTTGTTAAGAAGTTTGTGGGTTGACAAAGAGGTGTTGTGATGAATGAACAGTGGTTTTCAACAGGGCAAGGCAACTACCCACACTTCAAATGACTCGTTCGAATTGTTGCAGGGACACATTAGTGATCGTCTCATCAGTAGTAGGTGTGATCCTGATGTAACGTTGTACACCCTTTTTTTAATCTTGTTGTTACATTTTAACAGACCCAACATGTTATAGACTCCATTGCAAAGAAACAGAAGAAAGGGGGGGAATAAAACTTAACTAACTTTATTTTTTTAACAAAAGCTTTTGTATCTGGTATTTCCAACAACATATTTTTTTTACATATTTAAGCCGTTCATTTCTCTTTCTCTGGCCATGTGTGACTTTTTGTCTCTGCTGTGACGTCACTCATTTGTCTTTAACATATATTTTTCTGAACAACGACCACGCCTAAAACACCACCCCTCCAAACAACCAATGCTCTTCCCTTCGGTCCTTGCCAAGTGTGTCTTTTTATTATCTCTGCTGTGACGTCACATCGTACAGCTAGCTTAGTCATTTGCATATGTTATATGCTGATGCTGCTGCTCCCAGCATCAGTGTCTCTATTACACTGAATGGGCTTCATACTAACCGGATCTTTAACCCCTTTCCCCTAATTTTTATTATTGGGTTTGTCTAAAAAATAATGTGTATGAAAACATGAAAACAATTTGAAGATTATTGCTGAACTGAAGAGGCCTATCACAGTCCAAATCAGGGCAATGCCAAGAGAGGAGTGCATTAGAGTTTCTATTTTCTTTTAGGGAGGAAAGGGAGTCATCCTGTAATAAATAAATAAACAAACCTGATCAACTAATATAATTTGTAAAGATTATCTAAATGTGTGTTCTTCTTAACACCAATGTGCAAAAAAGTCTTATTTTAAAGAAATATATATTAACCTGTGGGACTCGTTAATTAAACTGTACAAATAATACAGGTTGATCTAAAAAAAAATGGTCACTCATCTTGCCAATTTGATTAAAGTAAAGTTATTTCAAAAATTCTTAAGGCAGTTTAAGAAGAGAGAAATTGTTTTCAATGGAAATCGCTCCTGACAAGGTATGAAGCCACTTGATGTAAGAAGCTTACAAGAACGAAAGATGATTATCGTAAAGACAGATGTTGAAAAGACCAAGGTTATAGATAAGAGAACAGTTGACAGGAAGATAAGTTCCATAAGTTGCTATGGGAATGACGGACAAGTGTTTATGTGGAAGTTTCAAGCTAACTGACTGACTGTCCGTTGGGCTGTTGCTTATATGACCGGTAACTGGCTCTCCGCGCAACTTTTGAATTAAGCATGTGGTGTATCATTCTGAACATTTGATTGGTTGAAATTCAATTTTAGTAACCAATCAAAATTAAATACTTTACAACAAATATTTTATTCCAGCTGCTTCCGCTCAAACAAGGTTCCACAATATAAGACCAAAATACACATGCATTTAATTTAATTTTTTTATTTTTATTTTTATTTTTTTTTATTACATTTTCACCCCAAACAAGGCAAATTGCCACTTTGGTGTAGGGGGCTACTATCAGGGGCAACAACTACTGGGGTACTATGTAGGGATTTGGGCAGCAAGGTGTCGGTTCACGTTACACTTGAACTTCTGCACGTCAGTACTGTTGGGGAAGCAGGGACCTGGAATGGAATTCCAGAGTTTAGCGGTTCTGGGGAAGAAACTATTGGAGTAAAAAGATCTTTTACATCTAGGGATCTCTACAGTGTGGGGGTGGGATTTAGCAGCCTGTCGGGTTTGTCGAGGGTGCTCACGTCGTGGGGGCACAAGTGATTGCAGTTCGTCAGAGCATTCACCACTAAAATACTTGTAGAAAAGGCAGAGGGATGCAACATTTCGTCGATGGGACAGAGGCTGAAGCTTAGATGCCAGTTCAGGGCCTATCAGGTTTGCGACTCTCTTTTGAACCTTGTCAAGGAGCGAGAGACTAGTAGCAGATGCACCAGCCCAGATGTGGCAGCAATACTCCATACATGGGCGAATGGTGGCCTTATAGAGGTACAGGATACTTTCGGGTGTTAGTAGTTTTCTAGCACGGTAGAGAAAGCCCACCTTTCTTGCAGCGGCCCTGGCAATGCCTTCAATGTAATTGTTCCAACTCATGTTTCCTGTGAACGTTAGGCCAAGGAGTTTGAAAGATGGACTCTCAGATAAAGAGTCGTTGGCCATTGCTATGGGTGGTAGAGAGGGTTTCTTGTAATTATTGAATGAAACTAGTTTAGTCTTGGTAGCATTGAACGCGACCAACCACTTTTGTCCCCATTCCACTACAGATTGGAGGTCTTCCTCTAGTGTTTCTGCCATTTCTTTAGAAATGTGTTCATTCGTCTTCCTGTCGTGCCTGCCATAGAGTGTAGTATCATCAGCATATATACTCATCTCAGAGGCAATGTTGTCAGGGAGGTCATTTATGAATATCAGGAACAATAGAGGTTCAAGGATAGAACCCTGGGGCACCCCCGCATTTGTATCATATTGTTTAGATGTACGACCGTCGAGGACAACCTGGATTTTTTTCTTATCTAAGAAGGATTTAATTATGTTAAGTATTCTACCAGTGATACCGTATGATCTGATTTTACTGAGGAGACCCTCATGCCATACCCTGTCAAAAGCCTTAGATATATCTAGAGCTATCGCTCTGCCCTCCCCCGCTTTGTCCAGTGAATGGTATATACGTTCAGAGATTACAGTGAGGATGTCTGCTGTGGAACGGGCTTGTCTAAATCCATATTGTTTGTCAGTCAGTAGTTTAGCATCTGTAAGATGATGGACTAGAGCATGGTTAATTATGGTCTCAAATATTTTGGCAAAAAGTGGGAGGAGGCTAATGGGGCGATAATTTGATGGGTCTGTCCTTTCGCCAGAATTCTTGAATACTGGTACAACAGAAGCAGTTTTCCAACAGCCCGGAAAGCAAGCTTCATTAAGGCATTTGTTGTAGAGTTTGGAGAGAACTGGAGCTACTTCGGCTGAGCACTTTTTTAATAGCACAGCTGGGATAAGATCGGGTCCACATGCTTTTGAGGTGTCAAGGTTTTTTATGATAGCATACACCTGAGCAGGGGTGGTTTTCAGATCGTCTAGTGTGGCGTCTGTCCGCATAGGAAAGTCAGGTAGGGGGTGGTTGGAAGGGTCCAGTGTGGAGTTTGAGGCAAACCGACTGGCAAGCCTGTTAGCCTTGTCGGTTGCTGAGGAGACAACCTCGTGATTGTTGTTTGTTGTATTTATATTGTATATCTATGCTACTCATTTTATTTCAGTACTAGCTCACTTTGCTCGGGATTATTCAAACTAAGACAGTTTTTATGTAATACATTTATTTATTTTAATACACACCCACTAAGCAGCAATTAATCTAGCTGCGTAGCCTTATTTGCAGAAAAACAAGGAACAATTTTCATTTAACATTTTGGTAATTTGGTTTAAAAAAAAAAAACAAAAACAAATAATAAAAAAACAACAACAAGAAAATGATTGTCATTGTGTTATTTAATATAATCCGATGTTGAGGAAATTTACTGTGTATGGACATAGTCATATTTTCTTAATTAGAAAAAAAAAACAAAAAACAAAACAAAAAACAAAAATGGTCGTTTTATACGGTCTTTTCGACATTCAAATATGATTTTGTATAAGCACAAAAGTGAAAATGAATTCCCTATTAAAAACGATTATATAATGGAAAGAATAAAGGAAAAAGAGGAACGTCAATCGATTAAATTAAACAATTATATATTTCTGGTTAATTTAAATTAGTTACTTTATATTTTTTTCTTTACCTTTCTTATTAAAGACAAAAATAAATAAATTGATAAATAAAAATAATGATTTTACAAAAATACGTATTTTTTTTTGGTACTTTTTCCTGTTTGCTATTATGGCGAATGTCGTCGTCGTCATCATCATCATCATCATGATCATTACTGGTGCTGGTGCTGTTGTTGGCGCTACCACTATCATCATTCACCAGTTATAGCCTTCTTGATTGTTAGCGTGAGTGTTGGTACAATGGTACATTGCTGCAGATCTCTTGCTGTTTCAGTTCCCTTTGCTTTAGACAGTGTTCTTTCTATTATTTATTAAATTCTTTTTATTGATATTGTGCATTCCACGTGGTTTGATTTATTCGATGATTTGTCTCAGGGTTTCAACTGTTTTTACCATTTCCATCCAGTGTTCCTTTTGATTCCAGTTTCTCCTGGTCTTTTTCGATTTTTTTTTTCGGGAAAGTTTCTAACGCTGTCCCCTCCTCCTCCTCCTCCTCCTCCTCCTCCTCCTCCTCCTTCTCCTTCTTCTTCTTCTTCTTCTTCTTCTTCTTCTTCTTCTTCTTCTTCTTCTTCTTCTTCTTCTTCTTCTTCTTCTTCTATTTTAATACTAATCCTTTTGTTTTTGGTATTGATGTTGTACGTTTATACTACTCATTATATTTCAGCACTAACTGTCCCGGGATTATTTAAATTAAATCAACATTCAAATCCTCTTGTTTTTTTTTTTTTGCATTTTTTTTTTTCGGCTTAGGAGAAGGACCCTCTCAAGCAATACCCCCCTCCCCTTCGGTACGGGGGGGGGATTGGTTTATTACTCATCAACTCAGACGTCTCTACCAGGGAATGCCGATGGGCCCGTTCACGGCTATTTTTATAACTGCTCGGAATGTCCCCTATGATGAGTTACCCCCCCCCCCAATCAACCTCCAGACGTTGTGCATAACTTTATTGCAGTTACAAACAAACAAATCCAGAGATGTAGTCACGTGGCGCATAGAAAGCTCAACACTTCACTTTTTAGGATTTTTCGTTCATTGTGACCTGACACATTTTTTATTGTAACACCGATCCTTCCCACCTCCTTTCATACGATAATCCCGATGAACGCTTTCCATTTTTTTTTCACTTTCCCTCCCTATCTCATTTGTTATATCTCCACCCTCGTGCCGTGGTATCTGTGTTTTCCTTTGTTATATTTTCCACTCCCCATCTCATTGACAGGAGGGCAACGGTGCAACAACGGTGCATTTACCCAACAAAAGCCTTTGTCACGTAGCCTCATTTCCATTTTCAACCGACTGTTGACCAGACTTTCCTTTCTATTACCGACATATCCACGTGACAAGCTTTTGAATAGTAATTCTTCTTGTTTTTTCAGACGCGTCCTCGGATTTCTATGAAAGGCGTTGTACATCAGCCGGTCTGTCATACTTCTTTGTTTTGAAATAATATTTTCATTGGTTTGTCACGCTGTAACAACATGGTGGGGGCGTGGTTTGCTATTTACACAGTTATCCGGAGTATAGCAGCAGCTTGAGTACGACATGGGGCAGTTAGGAGCAAAGTATAGTATACTCTATGGGTGGCAGAGTCTGGAGTGGTCTGGTTCTCTGTCTGTCTGGGGTATGGTCTGAGTAGTTCTAAAAGGCCCACTTTCCCAAGCTTTATCTTCTCGCCCTTTGAGAAGTTTTTATTTATTTATTTATTTATTTATTTATTTATTAATGAAAATCGCTCCATATAAAACATGAAGCCATTTGATGTAAGATGCTAAAAACAAAAAATAAAAATAAAAGAATAAATAAATAAAATACATAAATAAAACACCACTACAAGATCAAAAACTAGCCAAAGATGCTAAAACTAGCCAAAGATTCTAAAACAATAAATAAAAAATAAAACACCACTACAAGATCAAAAACTAGCCAAAGATGCTAAAAAAAAATAAATAAAAAATAAAACACCACTACAAGATCAAAAACTAGCCAAAGATGCTAAAAAAATAAATAAAAATAAAACACCACTACAAGATAAAAAACTAGCCAAAGATGCTAAAACTAGCAAAAAGATGCTAAAAAAATAAATAAAAAATAAATCACCACTACAAGATCAAAAACTAGCCAAAGATGCTAAAAAAAATAAATAAATAGAAAATAAAACACCACTACAAGATCAAAAACTAGCCAAAGATGCTAAAAATATAAATAAAAAATAAAACACCACTACAAGATCAAAAACTAGCCAAAGATGCTAAAAAAATAAATGAAAAATAAAACACCACTACAAGATCAAAAACTAGCCAAAGATGCTATAAAAATAAAACGCCACTATAAGATCAAAAACTAACCAAAGATGCTAAAAAATAAATAAAAAATAAAACACCACTACAAGATCAAAAGCTAGCCAAAGATGCTAAAAAAATAACTAAAAAATAAAACACCACTACAAGATCAAAAACTAACCAAAGATGCTAAAAACAAAAACAAAAACAAAAAAAACAAAAAATAAATAAAAAATAAAACACCACTACAATAAAACACAAAAACTAACCAAAGATGCTAAAACTAGCCAAAGATGCTAAAAAATAAATAAAAAATAAAACACCACTACAAGATCAAAAACTAGCCAAAGATGCTAAAAAATAAATAAAAAATAAAACACCATTACAAGATGAAAAGCTAGCCAAAGATGCTGAAAAAATAAATAAAAAATAAAACACCACTACAAGATCAAAAACTAACCAAAGATGCTAAAAACGAAAACAAAAAACAAAAAAAAAACAAAAAATAAATAAAAAATAAAACACCACTACAAGATCAAAAACTAACCAAAGATGCTGAACACAAAAACAAAAAACAAACAAAAAATAAATAAAAAATAAAACACCACTGCAGGATCAAAAGCTAGCCAAAGATGCTAAAAAAATAAATAAAAAATAAAACATCACTACATGATCAAAAACTAACCAAAGATGCTAAAAACAAAACAAAACAAAAAAATAAAAAAATAAATAAGAAAATAAAACACCACTACAAGATCAAAAGCTAACCAAAGATGCTAAACACAAAAACAAAAACAAAAAACAAAGAAAAAATAAATAAAAAATGAAACACCACTGCAACATCAAAAGCTAACCAAAGATGCTAAAAATAAATAAAAAATAAAACACCACTATAAGATCAAAAACTAACCAAAGATGCTAAAAACAAAAACAAAAACAAAAAAAAAACAAAACAAAAAATAAAAAAAAATAAAACACCACTACAAGATCAAAAACTAACCAACCAAAGATGCTAAAAACAAAAACAAAAACAAACAAAAATAAATAAAAAATAAAACACCACTACAAGATCAAAAACTAACCAAAGATGCTAAAAACAAAAACAAAAACAAAAACAAAAAAAAAAAAAAAAAAAATAAAACACCACTGCAAGATCAAAAACCAGCCAAAGATAGATTCCGACCTAGAAAAAAATCATTTTTTTTCCCTTTTGTCAGAATCATCAATCATGGAAAGGACAAAATAAGGGAATGAAAGTTACGAGGCTGCCAAAAGTAATAAAGGCAAAGTCCACTTTCTACTCTCCTTAAAAGTTAGTTTACTGCTAACAGCCTGAAATGCCCCTACCAGCAAATGCCGACGGAGCTGGCCAGGCATTTTTTGTTTGGCCAGAGTGCTCTTCTTCTAGGGCGATGGCTTTTCAAATTCCACTTTTATGACATTGTGTCGTATCTTCCCGCAGTAGATAAATAAAATCTGTTCTGATATTACACTTCATCGTTTCTGCCCTCGGTTAGTGAAAGAGAAATAATTAAGAGTGAGGCATTTTTTTAAAATTATTTTTGTCCGAATCCAGTGTGCCTTAACATTTTTTTCATATCTAAAATTTCATAAGAATAAAAGTATTGTAAGAAAGTAATAAGGAACGCAAGAGAGTTGTATGCTCAATCTGTTAAGTCCAAAGTAGCTGAGCAGCGGCTTGGTTCCCACCAGTTTTGGCAAATAGCAAACAGAATCCTGAACAGAAGCGTGTGCTCCATCCCAACTATTATCAATGGACCTGAGGTAATCTCGTCAGCATCAGACAAAGCCAAACTCTTTGTCAAGAACTTTGCAGCTAATTCTACCCTTTGCGACCAAGACCGCCAACCCCCAATATTTCCTCCTGTATCAGAAAACACGCTATGTGATATACGTATATCTGTACGTGATGTTGCCAAGCTAATCAAAAACCTTGATTCCAGTAAAGCAACTGGCCCTGATGGTATTCCAATTATAGTACTCAAAAAACTTCAACCTGAATTAGCGCCCATACTTACAAAACTGTTTAAACGTTGTCTTAAGGAGAATAGTTTCCCATCTCCCTGGAAAATCTCATCAGTATGCCCTGTATTTAAGAATTCAGGTGATCGCTCATCCCCCTCTCAGTACAGGCCAATAAGTCTCCTGTGCGTCATGAGTAAGTTGCTAGAATCTGTGTTAAATACAGAAGTAATCAAACATCTCAACAAAAATAACCTTCTTAGTGACACTCAATATGGTTTCCGTTCTGCTAGATCTACAGCAGATGTCCTTACAGTTATATCGCATAGGATTAGCAAATCTCTCGACGGTGGCAATCTTTCTAGGGCAATTGCTCTTGACATATCTAAAGCCTTTGATAGGGTATGGCATAAAGGTTTACTTCATAAGATCGCTAGCTATGGTATAGCTGGAAAAGTCTTCTCAATTATTAAATCATTTCTTTCTGATAGGTTCATAAGAGTAGTAGTTGAGGGGCAAAACTCAGAAGCTCACAGTATTAATGCCGGTGTCCCTCAGGGATCCATCCTGGGCCCAACTCTTTTCCTGATCTACATTAATGATCTTCCAAATCATATCCTTACATCATTTGTAGACATTTATGCTGACGACACTACCATTTATGGTACCACATCTAAGACAGTAAACGAGCAAGTACTCTCCAATTCTCTCTCCTCTGATCTTGAGCATGTAGTACAATGGGGAAAGGAGTGGCTGGTTACTTTTAATGCATCTAAAACCAAGCTTCTCTCTTTACATCATCAACATTCTAATTCACATTTGTCATCAATTGAAATGAATGGCTCTCGTCTTCAGGAGGCCTCAAGTTTTGACAAGCTTCTGGGCTTGACCATTACTCCTGATCTTAAATGGAACACATATATCAAATCTGTTGCCAAGGCCGCTGGAAAAATGGTGGGATCTTTCTATCGATCCAGTAGATATCTCACTGCTGATGCTATTCTCTATCTATATAAGAGCCAGGTACGTCCAAGGATGGAATACTGTTGCCACATCTGGGCAGGAGCTGCTAGAAAGGACTTGTCCTGCCTTGATAGAGTTCAAAATAGACTTCGTAGCCTCGTAGGAGATGTCCTTTTCTCCTCCTTACAACCTCTATCTCACAGAAGAGATGTTGCGAGTTTGTCTCTGATGTATCGTTATTTTCATGGAAAGTGTTCAACTGAGCTTCAATCTATGGTCCCCACTCGCCAAACTTTCACAAGAAACACTCGTCTAGCTGTAAACACTATCAATAATTTCCCCCACTCTTTATCTGTGCCTAAACCTAAACATAGATTCCATGAACAAAGCTTCTTTCTTAGAACTGCACGCCTGTGGAATTGTCTTCCGTTTTCCTGCTTTCCGGCTGACTACAATATGGTTGTGTTCAAGTCTAAGGTAAATAAGTTCTTGATGAGCCGTTCCATATAAGTTATTAAATTTACCAAATTTTCATTACTAATGATTACTATATTGACCAACTTCTACTGTACACTCTTTAACCCTTATCCTTGAGTGGCCTCTGGGCCTTGATAATGTGGTGATGCCTTTGTAAAAAAAAAAAAAAAAAAAAAAAAAATTTTTCGATTAGTAAATGTTCATTTAACGTGGACGTGCGTATGACAGCAGCAGCAGCAGCAGCAGCAGCAGCAGCGACAGCCGAAGTATGCAAATGGGCGAGTCGTTTGCGGGGTGACGTCACAGCAAGGAAAGAGGAAGGAAAGGAAAGACTTATAGAAAGTTACCCAGTTCCAGGTAATTTCGCCCCTTTCCTTTCATGCTATTTCTCTTCTCTTCACAACTTCAGTTGTGCATTTTTCAGCCAATATCGAAACACGTCATCAACTACTTACCCACCAATATAAGGCAGCTTTTGTTTATACACACACATTATTGAGGATATCAAGTTACAATCAGTGCAAAACTTGAGCGAATAATAAGTATGTCCTTTGCCAGAGCTAATTCTTCTCTCTTCCTATAATCTAAGAATGCTTTCTTTTTTTTTTTTTTTTAATTCCCACTCAGGTATATCAAGGAGTAAGTTTGCTTACATTGTGAACATTACATGCATAACACACACACACACACACACACACACACACACACACACACACACACACACGCACGCACGCACGCACGCACGCACGCACGCACGCACACACACACACACACACACACACACACACACACACACACACACACACACACACACACACAAAGGCTTCTCGATATAGATATTAAATTCTGGTGACTGTTACCAGTTTGTATGTGATACCTCCCAATCAAAAAAAAAAAAAAACAAACAAAAAAAAGTACAAAAAATTTTCCTCCAATTGTTATCGGGTTCTTCTTCTTCTTCTTCTTTTTCTTCTTCTTCTTTCTTTTTGTCATAATGATTAACCGGGTTCTACTTTCTTGTACGAATTCTCATCAGCACGAACGAATAATCGTTGCAGGCTGCTGCTGATTTTTTATGAACAATTTTTTTTTGTGCCCGCCATTTGGGAACTTGCCAAATTCCGTCAGTTATGGATTTAAATATGTAATCAGTGCTAGTGAGATGTAATATTGTACAATTGTCAAAGTAAGTAATCAGTAGGAGCTGAAATTGGCAAGTTTGCAAATGACTTGCGCAAACTGTTTGCAAAAGTCAGCAGCAGCAACAACAGTAACAGTAGTCAGGAGCAGCAGCCGATGGGAATCTGCTAAAAAAAAAGTTAAAATCAAACGTAGGAAAAAAGTAAAAAAAAACAAACCTTTTTCATTTCTAATTTATCATTATGCAGAAATATGTGTGTGAAAATAAGCATTAAGATGGAAAATTCCACATGAGGTTAATTTAAGCAAGAATATAAAAACTTCGATTAGAAGTCAAGTTAGAGTTAGAGCTGTGTGTACAGGACGTAACGTCACGGATAGGAAGTTTGAAATGAAATGTGGTGAAGAGGCATAGCAAAGTTGTTTTCTTTGGTCAGCAAACTAAGCAAATTTACCATCACCTATGGAAAATATATAATTTTATAGTGATGTTACTAACATGCAGAAATTTACGATACCTCCGTTCAGTTTCGTAGTGGCAGCTGCATGTGTAATTGTGAGGCAAGGGTTGCGCAATCTCCAACCACACCTCTCCTTAATCGGCACTGTTTGAGTCCAGTGGCAAGGAGAAGTCCAGAAACAATGCTGAGATGCAGAAATTTAAATGTACTGTAAACATATATTTTGCTGCCCAACTCCCCACTTGAACTGTCTTTTATAAATCTGGCACTTAATCACAGTAGTCGCTTACATCTCAGTGGCACTATGCCTTGTTTGAGGCGAATTAAAAGTAAAAAAGAAAACGTCCATTCAATCTCAGAATTCAGCAAAGAAAATGTTATTTCAAACTTCAGCTTTTTCCCGCAGAAGAGACGTTGCAAGCTTGTCTCTGCTCCATCGTTATTTTCATGCCAAGTGCTCGTCTGAGCTCTAATCTATGGTCTCCCCTTGCTAATCTTTCACAAAAAATCCCCACTCATCTAGCCAAAATCACTATCAATAAATTCCCCCACTCTCTATCTGTGCTTGAACCTAAACGTAGATTCCATGAACAAAGCTTCTTTCCTAGAACTGCCCGCTTGTAGAACTCTGTTCTACTAACTACAATATTGCTGTCTTCAAGTCCAACATAAACAAGTTCTTATTGAACCGCCCTCATAAATAATCTAATTATACCAAATTTCCACAACAAACGATTTCTATGCTACTGTCCCAATGACTACCATACACACATTAACCATTATCCTCGAGTGGCCTGTAGATTTGATATGTGGTGAACCCTTTATAAAAGAAAAAAAAAAAATTGGCACAGCTCTCTTCCAACCTGGAGCACATGGTGCAATGGGGAAGGTCGCAGGAAAAATGGTTGGATCATTCTATCACTCCAAAAAGTATCTCACTTCTGATGCACTCCCTTTCTTGTATAACATCCAGATACATCATAAGATAGAGTACTGTTGGAAGAGGTGCTACGTGAAGCACTCTTTCCTGCATTGACAGAGTACAGAATCGACTTCACAATCTAGTGAGGATGTCCTGTTCTCTACAACCTCTTTCTCATAGAGGAAAGATTGCAAGTCTTTCTCTACTCTATCGTTATTTCCATGGAAGGTGCTCGACCGAGCTCCTATCTATGTTTTCTTCTGTAAAACATTCACAACAAAAACGCGTCTATCTACAACCATTGTTAATAGTTTCTTTTTTCCTCTGTGTACCTTAAACTAAAAGGAACTTCCATCTTTCTGTAATGTTACACATGTGTTAGCATGTAGACACCATTGCAAGAAATAAAGACAAGGAGAGAATTCAACTCACTTTATTTCCAGTTGAAACAACAGACATTTATTTAAAAGGTGCTTTCCAAAATAATGTCTTGCCTCTTGTTCAAAGGTCTTCTCGTACTCCAATGTGCTTAACAAAACTCTGCTGTGTCGAACACGTGGTACTCTGTACCTGTCTGGCCATATTTAGCATGCGTCTTTTCCTGTTACTCTCATGCCACCTGTGTAACACGTGTTTCTCTGTCCTTCTCTAATTTTTTTCTTTCCTCGCTGTGACGTCACCTTGCACAAGGTTCGGTCATTTGCATATAGCTGCTGCTGCTGTATGTGCGTCCATGCTCTGTTACAATTTCAAGAACTGCTCATCTGTAAAACACAGTACCAGAGGGCTGTTTCTCAGCTGACTACAACATGGTTGTTTTCAAGTCTAATGTTAACAAATTATTGCTGAACCGTGCTTTTAAATAATGAAATTCTGCTTAGTCTCAATCATCATTACCAATCCTCACAGTGTTGTTTTACTGTCCACCTCATAAGCTCATTAAACCTTATCTTTAACTTAGCTTCTGGATCTTCACATGTGATGATTTATTAGTAAAAAAAAACTGAGATTAATTTCAGCTGCCTACAACCCCATCTGTGGTCTCATCCTGAGATCGAAATGGGTACAAAAGCCCGGATTTATCAGGCGTTTGTTCAGATGGTCCTTCTTTACGGCTGCGAAACCTGGCCGATGAAAGTTGCGAATTTCAAAATGTTGGTAGTGTTTGACCAAATTCTGCGGGTCTACTGGCACCATTTTGTCCCCAATACACAAATCTGAATGTGATGAAGGATCATCCATCTTAACCAAGTACTTTTAAAATGCAGACGTCATTGGTTCGGCCACACAACGTGCCGCAATACAGGAGAGTATTCATGAAACAACAGCTCCAGAACCATTCCAAGATTGGCGAAGACACTCGAGAGGCCAGCTAAAGATGTGGTTACACACATTAAAAGCCGCCAGTGAACCTACCACTAGTCCACAGCAGTGATGGGACGATTCCGATATTTTTCCCAATTCCGACACAAGTACTGATTCTGTACTAAATTTCCGATTCCGATACAAGCACCGATCCCGATTCTTCCTACGTCTCTAAATATTTAACTATAAAGTTACTATTTTTTCCTGACTACCATAAAAACACATGTTAAAGGAGCATAGACGTAAAAACACACATGGGGGGGGGTGAATGTGATCTATAAATTTTAGTTTTACTGGTTGCTTAAAATCAATAAATATTTGCTATTCCATTATTACTACAACGAATGGGAGATTTTGTTTTAAACAAAATTAAATAAAAAAGATAATTAAAGGAATCGTTTTTAAATTTTTCCAATTCCGATACTGATTCCGATACTGATTCCGATACCACCAAAAGTTCCAATTTTTCTGATTCCCAGTTCCGATTTCGATTAATTGTCCCAAAACTAGTCCACAGATCTATGGTGTTTGTCGCTCTGTCCTGGGACTTGCTGCACATAACTATCTTAGCCACTGTGTACAATTGTGCAGGTGTTCGTCTGCGACACTGTATGTTCTAATAAAAGGAGTCAGTTCAACCCATTCTAAGTGAGTGTTGCCAAGTGAATTCAAGTAAAAAGAAAAAAAAAAAAAAAACGTCTGACAAACAAAGCCTTTTAGTAAGATGCGAGGACTCATCTAAGCACTTTGAGAATACAAATTGAGAAAACCAAGAATCACAATTCCCAAAAGTAAATTTTTATCAGAAAGGATTGAAAATACTCCTTCCATCTGAAATGATAAGCCTTTATGAATTATATATAAAATATAGAACTGAAATGAAACAAATATTCAAAGAAGAAAACAATTTAAAAAAAAAACAAAAAAACAAAAACAAAAAAAAAAACAAAGCAAAAAAATAAATAGTTAATTAATTAGATGTCCTTTTCCAAAGCAATATGCAAATTTGTCAGTCTTTGGATGTCGGTTATGTAGTTATGACTGCATATATTAGAAAGCTGTTTTTCTACCAGGTGAAGAAATTTATTATCCACTTCTTCCCGTGAAAGGTAATTCTTCTTAATCAGTTAGACGTTACTAATAAACTCTGAAACATCAAGGAAGAAAACAAACAAAAAAAGAAAAATATGAGAAATAGAATTTATTAAATATAATGGCAAAAGGAAAAGTTCGTGACCTCTATGGGCTGCCAAAAATGTCCATCTGGCTTACAAGTATTCTTGTAGTAGTAACCGAAAGGGTAGAGAGTGAAGGGAAAGAGAAGAAAAGAGAGATAGAGAAGGTGGAAGAAAGAAAGAAAAGGGGGGAGGGTGCACTTACTGGAAGCTTCTGAGCGCCCTTTTCCGAATGGAACATTTAGAAAGTTCGTTTTGTTTGTTTTTTTTACTTTCAGAGTTCGTGTTATTTAAAAGTTCTTTTTTATCAGTCCTTTTCCTGGAAACTCGTTTCCGTAGTCCTTTTTGCAAAGGTTAAAATTCCATGGAGGCAGAATATTTTAGAGTTTTCAAGTTTCTTAGAAACTTTCCAGCGGCGAATTTTCTTCTTAAACTTCAAATATCCTTTTCTCGATAATTGAATTCAGTTTTCAAGTGTCTTAGAAAACTTTGAGGCGAATTTTCTTCTCTTGGTTCTTTTCAACAATTTTAATGTCTTGTTAGGACAGAGTTGTACTTCGCCTGTTATTTCCCAGGCTTGGTTCTTTTCAACAATTTTAATGTCTTGTTAGGACAGAGTTGTACATCGCCTTAGTAAATTTTCAGGCGTCCCTTTTTATCCGAGACCTTAAAGGAATGCATTCGATACTTGTTGTCTCGACGACACTCTTTCCACAACTGCCGAATCAATTCAAAAATGTCACACACGTGCTTCAATTTATCATGAAAACGTCTCATCCAATCAACGGGCATAAGGGAGTCAGGTGACATAAAAAAAGGGGAAGTTAGGGAAGGGGGCAGGAAGGAAGAATAGAAACAGCAGAAAGAAGGAAAGAAAAAAGGAAAGAGAGAAGGTGGAAGATAATTTCCACACAGGAAAATAAAGTTGGCATTTTAATCTCACTGTCAGTGCAACAATGGTCCAACTTTATAAATGCAGAGATTAAGTTTTTTTTTCTTTTTAGCTTGTATAATAACCAAGTCATTTAAATGTTAATACTTTTCAATTATTACAAATAAAATAAC
Source organism: Euprymna scolopes (assembly GCF_053919585.1). Classification (NCBI taxonomy): domain Eukaryota; kingdom Metazoa; phylum Mollusca; class Cephalopoda; order Sepiida; family Sepiolidae; genus Euprymna; species Euprymna scolopes. Next base: position 75,027,611 of record NC_136500.1, on the reverse strand, counting down.
CGGATCTAAAAAAAAAAAATATCAAAATCCCACACTTATGTCTGCAGAATACAAAATGACTGACCCCTCCCCACTAACTCCCGATTACTTTTCTTTTTGCATTGCCCTGATATTTCCTTTGATGACACACTTTAGGTCCGAAATAGTCTTGGGGGGATTATTTTGATACACATTATCTCCGAGATAATCCCACAAATAGAAATTGTGTATGTGTGTGTGTGGGTTGGTGGAGTGGGGGGGGGTGCTAAGATCCAGTAAGAGTAAAGCCCATTTAAAATCACACCCCTACTGATAAGACGACCATCAAAGTGTCCCTGCATTACAACCAGTTATTTTGTAAAAATGAAGAGTTTCCTTGTAGTATTCATAAATAAGGAGTTGTTTTCTTTTGCAAATCAATGTCTCTGCTAAGCGATTTGGCTACACGCTATCCAATCAGCCTGCAGGATGTATTAATTTCATCTGTTCCCTGAAAAATTTGTCTAACCCTTTTGGCATGGACATTGATTTGCAGGAGAAAAAAAAAATCTAATTAGGAAAAATAAAATAAATTATTTGTGACTGCTACAGGAAAAATAAAACCTCTTTTAGCATAACAACGGAAGGATTTTGTATTATTTGGATTCTTTGGACTACTGTTCTCATCTTGAGTTTTATTTTCACAACGTTTGTCGATGTAATTTCCGACCTTCTTCAGATGTATCTTTCCATGGCGCAGTAATCAGAACACTTGGAAAATCAATTCCAAAAATGATATTTTCCTGAAGGTTGAAGGTTCGGTTCTTAGTGTGGGCTATTGGAAAATACAATTGCGAATTACTTAGGACCTCTATTGATGGAACGGTCAGTGAGTAGAGAGAACCCTGGAAATAACAAGGAAAAACATCACTCTCTCACTCCATCTCTCTCTTTTCTATCCCTGTCCACTGGACGCTTCAGCATTGACAATCTTCACCTGAAGATAACTACTAACCAACCTGTGACCGCCTCAAGAACTTTTCTTTCTTCACTTGCATATCGTCCAACTTTCTTCCAGTTAAATAAATCCTTTCATTAAGTTTCTGAATTTTTGAGATGAGGATTGGTTATTCGTATTATTTGGATTCTTCAGACTACTGTTCCTATCTTGATTATTTATTTTCTCCTGTAAATCAATGTCCATGCCAAGCGATGTGCTACCAATACATAGAATTGCATTTCACATTTCTATAGCCTCATTATATCGAATAGGTGTTTTCTTCATCTGCCCAAAATTGCTCCAAACTTCGTAACGACCACTAGGAAATGCTCAATTTATGTCAATGAAGAATTTGGAGTATATCACTGAATGGGGATAAAGCAAAGACTGCTTGTCATTCATAATTAAAACTTGGTGGATAAGTTAAGCATAAACTGATGTTTATTTGTACCAAATATGGTCAGATTACAGAAAGGATTGTGAATTTTATTAAGGATTTCATGAATGGCATTTTTGTGGCTAACCGCAGAATACTAGAGAGCAACACACAACTCAACACAGCAAACCAGACTCTAACCGTGGCCCTTGAGACTATAATTAAGGCCTGTTCGATTTAATGTGGTGCCATACAAAATAAATCTACCTGCAGATGCATCCGAAGTAAACAAAGATGATCACTAAATCAGTTAAAAAAAAAAAAAACTAGAAAAGTAAAAAACAAACAAACAAACAATAAACATAAAACAAAAAATTGCTCTATTTATAATAAATTTGGCCAAGAACAAACAAAATGGTGGTTCCATATGCAAAGAAACGGCGTTGTTACCCTCATACAGAGATTGGGGGGGGGGGATACCAGTCACACCTTTTACTGCACTTTTGTGTGCTCGTTGCGTGAGTTAGTTGAAGGCTACACGGTTCGTATGTTAAACGGACAATTTTTGTCTTGGAGTCTTTTTCAACCTGCTGCAATTGTGCACCGATCATAAAAAAGGAGGAACGCTATGTGTTTCTTTATTTACTAGCGGTTATGAAAGGCGTGATATGGTCAACGCGTCAGAAGGAAGTTTATAGCAATGAGACCTTCTTCACTGCTTCCCAGCTTGTTCTCATTTACAAACACCGTCTGAAAATGCGTTTCAGGCTGGAAAGGTGAAACCTTCCTCGGCAAATTTCAACGAAATGTGGGCGAAAGTTTCGCATTGGTGTCGAATAAATAAAGCTGATTTTGAATGGCACTTGAACGTACATTAGAGGATAATGGGTGGTCGAAACGAGCACTGACCAATTTTTGACCAAGTCTGGACTAGAGTAGGTCATTTCCTTATTTTTCACCATTTTAACTTAGCTAGTATATATATGATGTGATAAGTGCCCCCCCGTTTTTTTTTGGCCCCACCTTTTGTTGATAATCCCCATTCCCGTCTTAGATTAGGTGACAGATTCGCTGTTTTGTGGGCCTACTTTCTTACTTTCGAAAGAGGTGATTTGAAATAAGTTCTTTTTTTTTTTTGTGTGTGTGTGTGTGTTTGTGTGTGTGTTTGTGTGTGTGTGTGTGAGTGACCTGCATCTATTTTTCGACTGGTAAAACTACTCACTTGCCACATGTGAGGGGAGTTATACTAATAACCGTTTTTGTATATAAAACTTTTATTCCTCCAGCTCCCCACATCATGTAAATAATGTCATTTTGGATTTTAAGTAGATCATAGAAAGATTTTGTTTTGATTATTGTAACTAGTCAAGTCAAAATATACGTTAGTTAGGTCCAGCAATTCCCCATCCTCCACCTTCTTTTTGCTTGTTCTAGCCCAAGCTTATAAATAGAATAATTTTTAATTTTATGTTTATTGTTTTTTTTTTTTTGTAATTCATAAATAAATATTAACGTTGTTGTCTTCACTTGCAATTCCGTGTCTGACACATTCATGGACTTTGGAGAATGAAAGATGTTTAGTCACCATGGGAAGAATAAGGTAAAAGTTATCTACGTGTCTTCACGGCGGGCAATCTTTTGTGTAGCATAGCAATTTATTAAACGCGTGACACAGCGATTTATCAAACATGTGGCGCGTTCAATATACCGTTGTGTATCACTCGACTGCGTTTTTCACCGCTGAACCAGATCATAAATACCCACTCGACTACTTACATACGCCGTATAGCATGTAATCCATTGACACGCAATTAATTTTATATCAGATGTAGATAAAGTGTACTCGACACCGAGATAAAGAGGAAAGAAAGGAAAACAAGCAAAAAAAAAAAAAAAAAAAAAAAAAAAAAAAAGAACACAACACAAAACACAGGCGTCGCTAGTTGAGGTTTATTGATCGAATAATACAAATAGCGACAATCATGTAATTTCTCAACCCATGTAAAATTTATTAGAACGACGATATGTAGTGGCTCAAGAATTGTATTAAAAAAAAGATTATGACTTGCTGAACGTATTAGTATTAAAATCAATTTAGTATTACCTATAGAGTAGGAAAAAACAATAAGTTTTTAAATTAGTCAATTAGCTGACACACGGTCCTTCCTGGAAATGGATGTTATCTAGGCTAGTTGATCTAAAAATCTTAAAAAATCAGTATTATCTACATATAACACCATTTTCATACACCGAGCAGCACTAGATTATCTTGCTTACAGGCTAAGGAGTCTGATCTGCTATGTTGAGTTGTGTGTTGCTCTCTAATATTCTGCGGTTAGCCACAAAAGTGCCATTCATGGAATCCTTAATAAAATTCACAATTCCTTCTGTAATCCTTTTTCCAATAAATATACACAACTGTTATAAGCTTATCACTTTTAAGTCAGTTACGAACCTGAATAGCTCGCCTCATCTGAGAATGCCCACACAGGGTTGAAATTAATAGTGTAGTCGGCGGTGTTGACACTTAGCCAAAATGTTCCGTATGCCCAGAGGGATGATAGAATTGTAGGACAAATTAATTTCTCAACGAAGTAAAATAGACATTTGGCGACAAAGAGTCTGAATTGAGGTACACGGAAATATCGGCGGCAAATAATACATAAGATTTCTTTCTCCAAATTGGAATGAAAAAATCAATGTTATTCCGATGTTGGTCGTCTAGGTCCGTTTCGAAGACAGTTTTCCTCTTAGAATTGTTTGTGTCATGTTCAGATCTGCATTGTTGTTAGTGTTCTTTTACAGAACGCCCCCCGCCACAAATGAACGCCGTACAGTCTTGTTTGAGCATGCACCAACACACAAAACGTTATTTCCCTTCCAGTATCCGTTTAGCTGTAAAGATAAACACATCAAACATTAACAGAAAATTTTGAGCAGTTAAAACAAATGCTGTAAAAATTTGAAATCAAACTTCTCTACTCTATTATTCATTTTTTTCCCAACTATAGTATCCCCTCCTTTTGTTTCACTTCTTTCTTCCTTTTTTCCAATAAATACATACAACTGTTATAAGCTTATCACTTTTTAAGTCAGCTACGGACCTGATTAGCTCGGCTCATCCGAGGATGCCCGTATAGGGTTGAAAGAAATTTATAATGAGATTGGGCCACGCTTGTGTTGGATTTTTTTCTTTGAAACCTTACGCATATATATATATTATTTCATGAATCTAAGATATTATCTATGTTCAGTATTTATTTCAACAGGGCTCAAAACATGAGTAGAGATAATTAGTAAGTTTTGAAAATATATAATACATGGCAATTAAGCTAAACAGAATTTTCTGCGTTTCATTCTAGTAAGGATGAAACGCAGAAAGTTCCATGTAGCCATATATAGTTTCAAAATTTATTACACACACACGCGCGCGCGCTCACACACAGATTGGCCCACTTAAAAGTAGCCTGATCTCTTTAATCTTTCTCTTAACGACCAACTGACACTCCCAGACAAAATGCAATTCTTTTTCCAACAAGATGGCGCCACATGCCATGCGTCTCACATATCACTGACACGAGTTCATGACATGTTTACAGAAGAGAGAACAATAAGCAAAGGGTTATGGTCACCATGTTCCCCGGACTTGTCATCATGTGATTTTTATCTTTGGGGGACTTTAAAACAAAAAAGTTTATGCAAAAAATCCTCACAATTTAGACTAACTGAAGAAGAACATTACTAGACGCTATCAGGAGAATCACCAAAAGGGATCTACAGGCAGTACCTACAAACGTTGTTAAACGTGCCCAGAAATGCATAGATGTCAACGGGGAGCACTTCCAGCATCTTTTATAACACTGCAGGTAATTTAAACAATAAAAGAATGTTCCTCCTCTCTACTACATTTTCTGGGCTACTTTTAAGTGGGCCACACTGTATATGCAGAATTATTCTTTGAAACATATTTCCTTAAATTTGATGGGCAATTTACGTCTGCATATTTTTGTTTTGATCCCTTCTAATTTCCATATATGTTTTCTAGTTTCGAGCAGAAACTGGCCGATGTATCTGCCGTATTTGCTTGTATCTCTAGTACTTTCGGATCCATCCGAATCCATCTTTAGAGGTAGTTAATAAGTAACGAACATAATGTTTACATATTTATAAGTAGTTTTGGTGATAATCACATGATAGTTAATACTAATAGTTTATGATGGTTAGTGGTGGTATTATAAGCGTTTTAGTATGTTTTCGCTATTATTGAAATTAATTTTGTTGATGGATGGTATTTTTGTTTCGATGTACAGGGCTTCCAATCTATGCAGATTTCGTTTATTAGTTGTTTTATATTAATACGTTTTGATTAACTTCTACATTTTAATTAATAAAAACATACTTCCCATTAATTTGTAACTAAAAAATAAAATTGATTACTTACTTATAGCAAATGTAAAACCTCAAGAGTCATCATTCCTTAACATATATTCCGCATCGTTAAGGTTTAAGATATGAAAATCCTAGTATATAAATTTGAAGGTCTTTTGGGAAACTGTTTCTGATAACGACGAAAAGAAACAAAAACATACGCATAAGCCATAACCTTGCTGAGGAGGTTAACTATGCATTTATCCGACACCAGCGCTACAGGCCAATATTTACTGGTCCAAACGAAGATCAAGCAGAATAAACTTCATCTATCTTCCAGCAGTTTTGCTTTAGTCATTTATCAAGGTACGAAAGAACTTATTTGCAGGTGACGTTCCCTCAATCTGACAAGATCATGTAAATGGCGCATACAAAAGCAAGCAGCTAACAAGGTAGGATTATGGACTTTCATTCATGTATGACACAAGGTTGAAGTGCAACAGTGAATGGAGGTAGCTCCATTTTCACACAGTTTTCAACATGACGGTATATCTTACACTTATTGATGAAATTAAGAGTGTTCCAGCTTTATTAACCGTCCTAGAGCGAACAGACTATTTTTTTATTAACGTGTGATAGCTTATCAAGACCCAAATTCCACTCAAGGACAAATGGTAAATGGTTTGTGACAAGTGGATAGTGAGTTCATCAGAGTATATCCCAGTAAAGTACTTGTAAAATAGGTACAGGAGTTGTAGTTGGACGAGTTTTTGCTGTGAATATTTCACAAGCGGTGAGCAGAAACTGGAGCTCAGTCGAGCACCTACCATGAAAATAACCATAGAGTTGACTAATGCTGTTATTTGTAACACACTGTAGTCAGTTGAAAAGCAGTCGAGTGGTATTGTGTTCCGCAGACGTACAAGTTTTGGAAACAAACTCTGCTAATGGAAGATTCACCTAGCTTCAAGTACATAGAGTAAGAAAGAAAAACGCTTTACCGTGGTTTAGTTTGACGAGTTGTGAATACCTTACAGGGGGGGGGGGCAAAAATATATAGTTAAATCGAGTACCCACCATGAGTATAACGATAGAGTAGACGACTCTTGTTATTTTTAATAAAGATTAATGTCCACTTTCGTCTATAAATATACTTTTTTGAGATGCTTGTTACGTTATTTTAACCGACGTAAAAGAGTGCATCAGCTCGCATACATGCAAAGGGATGGGCTGAAGAAAAGAGCGGTTCTCACGAATGGTGTCAAATGAATTCAACAACTCTGTCTCTCTTTGGGCGCATCTTAAATAGTTATACGGTTGTCGGGCGTTTAGTGGTTCACTTTGTAACTGACCTAAAATACACGTGGGAAAGTGCATGCAAACTTTTTGATCTGTTCATTGAAGTGCTGCCAAAAATATACGTAAGCAATTTTTGATACACAAACATTCCTGTTGTGTAAACCATATAAACATATACAATAGAACCCCGGGATACGGTGGCTCTTAGATACGTTTCTTTTTTTCAGGTTACAATATGGAATACGATGTTTTTCATGTCCCTTGTTACGGTATTTGCCCCGTCTTACAGTATTATTCATAATGTTATTTGATTATATACATGTGTACTATATACTGTACTATATTTTGTTACTAATTTTAAATGCCGTATCCCGGTGTTCTACTGTATAATCCATTAACAGATAGACGCACGCGTACGCGTATAAGGTGGCCGAAAAAATAACGCAACTAATTAAAATTATTCTTTATTAAATACGCAATCGATTTCTCTTTTCCAGATATTAACAGTTGAACTTGTAAAGGTTGAGCGGTAAAATAGATAGTCGTTCCACATAATTACTGGAGTTATATATATATATATATATATATATATATATATATATATATATATATATATATATATATATATATATATATA
>NC_136500.1:75009973-75014973 GCF_053919585.1 Euprymna scolopes | reverse complement strand
TGAATGGAGAAGTTTTCAAAGAGGTGAATTGCTTCAAATACCTAGGGCCAGTCATCATTGAAACTGGACAAGAGGATGCAGATATTAATAGCTTTCTATTTTAAATTTCTATCTGCGTCACATCCTACATGTACCCTGGCAACACCTCCTGCTGGACGTGGTGGTCTGAGTGCGGTGTCACATCACCTACTGTTACATGAAAAGGGCTATCCCCTTTTCATGTAAGTAAAAAAAAAGAAGAGAGTATTAGTTAAATGAAAATGATATCAAATAAAACGAGGATCGAACCCTGTAGATAAGTTTTAAAGAACAATAGGTTTTAAATGGAATGTCCAGTTTAATTGTTAATTCTTTTAAAATATTTTATAAATACAACTTGGCTGGAAAAACTTATTCACATTCTTAGAAAGAATGCATAATAAAAATATCGGTTACAGAATTAACAAGTAGGTTAAATTCCTTTGTAAAACAAAGAGAATGGGAAATTTCCTGGTCGTCAGAAATGGTTTTAAAACGTGTAAATCGCGCATGTTCGAAACACGTGAATTGTGGTCACGTTGCTGTGACGTCATAGCAGGAATGATTTCTCAATATAAGAAAGAGTTCGAAGTTAGTTAACAATCAAGGAGAATGAGATCAGTTAGATCAGAGAAGCAGAGAGGTTCAGACCGATTCTCAGTTAGAGTCAGGGCACCATCTTGGAAGCGGGAGGCTTAGAAGGAACCATGTAACAACTTTGAATCCCTGAAGTCCAGAATCATTTCCGACCGGTCGAAGAATAAACTATCAACATGCTTTTATAACTGCCGTCTTTCTGTGTTCATCATTCCAACGAGAAAAGGTAATGTGTTTATATTATATGTACAACTGCCAAACGTAAATGCCAAACACACTATCTCTCGGTCTATCTGTCAGTGTATCATAAATCTCCTCTTGTTGAATTACATGCTCGGCTCTCCTCTAGTAACCTGTACCCTACCTGTCGGTCTCGTTATATATAAGACCTGTTTTCATCTCTCAACAATATGAACACTCACAATGAATATATATAATATCTAGCATCTCACAACGTGATCACACACATGACCACACTAAGACTCTTACTAACATGAACAACAACAGTCGTCATCTAAATAAGAACAACGTAACACTACCACCAGTGGGTTCTTTTTATGAGACACCTTCGCTGGGATGATTATGCTCTCTGCTGTCAATGAGGTGATCTCATCAGAGAAGTCGTTGATCCGGTTCCTCCTTCGGACTGGAAGAAGCATTTCGGCAGCCAACTTAAAATGTGGCTTGAAACACTTAAGCAAGATACCAAACTGATTATAGGTTCGACAATCTATCGTGTTCGTCGTTGGCTGTCGATAGTGTCAGCATTGGCGATGGATCGTCGGGCTTGGTCAACTTTCATGCGAGATGCAGTGAATTCGTTGGATTTTGGCTGGTTGTTTTTGTTTTATGGTATATCAACCCTTTTCAGATTATTTAATGTCGAATCCAGTGATTTTGAAGAAATTTTTTACATAGAATGTATATATATATTTTTTTTTTTTCAAATCGGTTTCTATTTAACCACAGTTGGAACCCTAACAGGTACTACCACCCCGAGTCAGAGTGGACCTGGGAGCAATTGCAATTAAGGAATGGCTCCACACTCCCTAAAGCCCGCAAGATGGGGGCTTACCATCGGATATAGTTTAAAGTCATATCCAGGACCGAATTCATTGGAAGAAGCCGGCTAAACTGATCCGGGGTGAATACCACCTCAAGACAAGACAAAACAAGACAAGAGGAGAATTGTTAATCTATCTCATTAACACTTATCCTTGAATAATTTTTGGCCTTGATACGAGGTGATTCATTATTTTTAAAAAGAAACACAGTTGTAGAATTTTATTTTTAAAATCAAACAATTTTCAATTGAAAAAGTTGACGTCTTAATATGAAATGATAAACAATCCCCTTGAAACCTGTCGAACGTGTCATTATCAGTGTTGCTAATTCAGCCGTTTTTCCACTAGATCTGGTGAAATTTCCTTGAACAGAATCTTTTTTTCCAAGAACTTCCCATTTTTTGGGGGTATGTTGCTATCGCACTGTTTTCCTGCAAATTACAATATGATTGTCTTCAAATTACATGTCAACTTGTCATAAACTAAAAATATTTTCAAAATTAAAAAAAACATTCCAATAAAAAAAGTTTTAAAATGAAATTATTTGCCCCTCTCCTTCAAACAGCCTAAAAATATTTTGTTTTTGATTGACACTGTTTCGCATTTTCCAATTTCAGATACAGCGACCATGATGAATATTTTCAATTATACCCAAAAACACATTGAACATTTCATCCAACATTTGTGTCTTTCACCTGTTCAAACAATACATCTGTTTTCAACAACTGTTTTCTATTAAACAATGACATGTGTAGGCGTATATGTATATTAATTTCGCTTATTATTTTTGTGTGTGGCATCCCGTAGTTATTATTTTTGTGTGTGGCATCCCGTAGTTAAGATAAATAAAACATACTTAAAACAAAAAGCGTAATTGTCTATTTCTTCATGTGTATACCAGCATACGGGGGTGGGGAGAGAAGTATCTGGAGAAATTTGTCACCCCCAGGACAACAATATAGCATCCGCCTATTGAAGTATGTATAAAAAAATCATTGCACACACTCACACACACGCGTGTAGACGTGTACGCGTATACGAAAAAAAAAAAAAAAAAAAAAAAGAAGGCAATTTGGTATTGGTTCTAAAAACATAACAACAACAACAACAACAACAACAACAGCAGCAGCAACAACAAAACAAACAACAGGTATATACAAACTAAGAAATAGTTATGAGAATGAGGCCAACGGCCATTTTGAAAACTGATACGTAATAATTTTGATGAGGTTTAACTGCCAATAGTCGTTATCGTTAGAAGCAGTTGATGGGTCAGCATTCCAGGTGGGAAATGTGAGCGAAGGAAGATGCAAGATTTCAAAATGTGTCGGCTGGTAGCCCGGTTGGTGTCATTGACTGTCGGTGGGGGGCAATTCAGCCGAAAGAAAACGCGGTAATACAAAACTAGAATGGCTTAGCGTTTTTCTCAAACGTTCTTTCTTTTTTTCTATTTTTCTTTCTATCATTCTCCCTAGATATGAACCGCGTTTAATCTGGTTCCACAAAACCAGCTTGATTCAAACGTTTACTCCCTGTGGCCCGTTGGGTCACAACCACTACCACTACTTATTCTACTTTGATTTCATTAGAAAGTTCATAAACTGAACACCTCTTCTTGCATAACTAAAACTAACAATTAATGATGAGATGATGCCAGTATTTTCCCGATTCCGATACAATTACCGAGTCTGTTCTAAATTCCCAATTCCGATACAATTACTGATTCCGATCCTTATAAATCTCTAAATATTTAACTATAGATTTGTAATTTTTTCCTGATTACTGTAAACCATATGTTAAATGTGCAGATATTTTCTCAAAGATAAAAATGCACTTATGGGGAACGATCTATAGATTTTAGTTTAAAGTTAATAAATATTTATTATTTTAGCATTACCACCAGCAGTAAGAAAAAAAAAGAAGAAGAAAAAAAAAAGACATTTAAAGGAACAGTTTTTGGCATCGGAAAATAGGCACAAATTTTTCCGATTTCGATACTGATTCCGATCCCCCAAAATGTTGCAATTTTTTCAATTCCTGATTCTGATTAATCGTCCCACTACTGCTAATAATTCTTTTTACTCCCATATAATCCTTATCCATAAAATACGGATCATTGCACGGAGTGAAATGATACAAGAATCATACAATAGATGAGGAATGTCAGTCTTAAAGATATACTTAGATCTGATGACCTCAGAGGAAGAGTCGATCTGGGTAGTATAGAGAGATGTGTGCAGAACAGGCGACTTTGATGATAAGTATATTGAAAGAATATATAGCAGTTTTTAGGTTAGCAGATGTAGGACAGTTGAGGTAGCAGGGCCATTTCAAGGAAAACATGGAAGGAAGTGATAAGGATGGCCGAGAGAAAGATGGATAAATAATGACCTGGTCAGAGATAGGTTAGTTTCGAAGTGGGTTTTTAATCGCCGCCAAAGATATTGTAGCTTAGAAAATAAACCGAATATGATGATAATATAAAAGTAAAGTGACTAAATATTTTACTATCGTTTACATACATATTTACGGTAATTACGAACACCCTACGTAAATTAGATGACAAAATTGCGCAATTAAAAAACAATGCTTAAAAAAAAGAGATTCACCCTTTTTTCTAAATACTCACGTAGACATTAAAATTATTCGAGAGTGGTTGGATCAATATGGAGTTAGAGAGGGCGAGACAAATACATAGTTAAGTGACCGATGCGCTTCTTGTTCAGCTAGGTATAAATAATGACTAATGGGAAGACTTAAAATGAAACGATTGAAATCCCAGAACTCAACACTATTTTAGCACGTATTTTGTGTCATTAAAAAAGTTACAGCTGCCTAGCATTGTTCGGAAGTGAAGTTAATACTCGCGTTGGGACAATTAATCGAAATCGAAATCAAAATTGTGAATCAGCAAAGAGTATCAGAATCGATATCGGATTTGGTATTGAAATCGGAAAAATTTGTACCTATTTTCTGATGCCAAAAACGATTTTTTTTAATTGTCGATTTTTATTGATTTTGTTTAAAACAAATTCTTCCACTGCTGATTTTAAACTAATAGTAAAATTAAAATCTATAGATCATCCCCTGCAAATGTATTTTTACGTTTGAGAAAATATTTGCACATTTTACATGTGTTTTTCTATTTACTTTGAGAGCATCTGACCGAACATACGATAGGACTAAATATGATGTGCATGCATTTTTCAGACAGTATGCCTTGAATATAACTAAAGGTATCAACCTGAAAATAATCGACTTCTTAGATGTAACATTAGACATAAATACTTGTTCCTACTACTCATTCTGAAAACCCAAATC
>NC_136500.1:74984973-75004973 GCF_053919585.1 Euprymna scolopes | reverse complement strand
ACAATACATTGTAATCTACATTGCACTGTAGAGAACCTACTGTTGATTTTCTAAAAATTTTTTTTATATATAATGGTTTGAATTAAAGTTTAAAATAAAAAGTCACGTATCAACGTTCAACTGTACTTTAAACAGAAACATTCATTTTGAAGGCGCCCTTGTCATATCAAAGAACATACTGTTGATTTTATATGTCGGGCCTTTCGGCTTATGTGGTAATAAAACTTCCCAAATGCACTTGTGATGTTAAGCTGTGTAAGGTATTAACTTTGGTCAAAATCGCCTTCTTACACTGGATTGTTTCAATTATCGATACGAAGGCATTCCGATACGAAACCTCTCTAAGAACATTTCCAGGTACATAAAGTACCTTCGTGTAAAATTTCATAAAAAATCGGCTCAGCCGTTTTCGAGTCCCTAAGTAACTCTCTTTCTCTCTCTGTCCCTCCCACACACAGAGTTTCTTTTACATAATAGTAGATTCTGCTTTTTCAATCACTCCAGAGTGAACTCATTGCAATACTAATGACTCTGATTTATCAAAGAAACATTGGGAGGAGAGATTTCCGCCCCCACGAGATGGTCCGTTAGATTCTCGTTTTCAGAAAACAGATAAGTCTCTCATAAAACTTCTTCGTTCACTTTGACGCTTAATCCCCAAAGAAGCAGGACTGATATCGCTCCTCTGCCACATGCTTCCTCACATAATGCCGGATCATAGTCTGTCACCAATTTTTACTGCCCTGTTAACAGACGAGTACCCATTTATACAACTGGATGGCGTGTTTATCCAAAGCACCTTGTAATTCTGTTAAGACCAAGCTTGTGTCTTTCAATCGTAGGCGTGTCCCTTTTCTTTCTGAAATTTTCATGGATGGTTCTGTTCTTGAGGAGGAATCAACCCTGAAACATTTTTTTTTTCTTATCAAATGTTTCTTGTAGTTCTCATATTAGATTCATTTCCCTTTTCATTTCTCATAAAGTCAGTTCTTTCTATCACTACAAACACTTTCTCACACCTGAGGTTATTCTCTATCTTTTCAAATCTACTATCAGACCTTGTATGAAGTACTCTTGTCATATCTGGTCAGGTGAATCTCTGTACCATTAGAGGGTTCTTGACAAGGTTCAAAAGCCTACCTGAAATTTGGTTTCCCCGCCTCTCTTCTTATTCTCCACACCTTCTCTCACAGGCGTAATGTTGCTAGTCTTAGTCTTTTCTATAAATACTATTATGGCATGTGGCCTTCAGAATTGTTTGATTTATTCCCTGCTTCCTTTGTTTCAGATCATTTGACTCGTTGGTCTAGTGGTCTCTGCAAAGCTGTTGTTTTGATACCTCGATATAATATTCCTATTCCAGTAGCTTCTTCCCAAAAGCTGCAAGATTGTGAAACTCTTCCTATTCACTGTTTTTCTTCTACCTTAGTATTTTCAAGACTTCTCTTGTCTTTGCAATAATCATCTTTTGTTCTTTTCAGCTCCTTACATTAAGTGGCTCCTTTCCTTGTCTAAGCAATTTCCATAAAAAGGTAACCCATCTCAGTATAAACCAGGTTCAACATTGCTTAAGTTTGTGGACCCGACAAAAACCAGTGTTTTAACATGATTTGATCGTGTTGATAACCTCTTAAAGAAACAAAACGGCTTTAATCATATTATTCGGATTATTATTCTCTTGGTTATTCTCAAGATTTTGGCCGACGGGAGAATAACATAATAATTAACAATCTCTCTTTCTGGATTGAATAAAGGTTTCAGTTCGAAAGTTTGTATAAGTTACCAAATTCGTGCTTAAAAGATTTTCAAGTTCGAAAAAGTTCCCCTGGAGAAGATCGGAGTTTACACAAGTCGGATGAGAACCGTTGTACGAATGATCCAAATCACACAAATTGGCAATCCTCATCTAAAAAAAAAAAAAAAAAAAGATTCAGAAACATTCCACCGGTTTTAATTGGAAATAGAAGCGAATGAAGTAGTCTAACATATTGAATGGCCTTGTGCCATGCTTGACTTTTCTAAATATTGGATGTCTGAGATGGAGTAAACATTTTTGCCACCTGTGAGTGAGGAAAGAATAACTGATCTTCACACATTCTGAGCATTGTGCTTCAGCAAGGCAGCCTGCATATATTGTATCAGGTTTCTTGACGGCTTTTCAATTCTATTTTTAGCCCGTATTCAAGTGTATTGATTATTCCGTGAATATATTGATTATGTGGAAAACTTGCTTGCATGTGAGAACGTCCCATTAGATCACCATGACCAGCCCAAATAACTAATATTTTTCCTCCATATCTCCTGAATACTAGTACAGTCTAATAATAATCAGGACTAAAAAGTGTTCCATGTGTCTGAATACCCCATATTAAAAAAATATACTCCATTAAAAATCGTTCCTCAAAATAACTAGATTCGGCATTTTTATCTTAAATAGTAGCCTTTACATCCAAGTGACAATTTTCCTTGTTTGGGGTGAATAAGAATATATATATATATATATATATATATATATATATATATATATATATATATATATATATATATATATATATATATATATATACACACACACACATCTAATCTAATCTAATCTATCTATCTATCTCTCTCTCTTTCTCTCTCTCTATATATATATATAAGTGAGAATGTGTGCATGTGTGTGAGGACAATTCTAAACCTATATGCTCAACGAATTTTTTATCTATAGACTTGAAATTTAGTACATAGGGTAGTCAGGCACGTGAAAAACTTTTTAATTGGCTTTTAATCGAAAAAGGACTGCTAAGGGATCAAAATTGAAAAATCTGTTTGTCAACTGTTTCATGACTATGGATATGCGAATCGTTCACATTATGTTAAGAATAAGAAAGTTTGAAAACACTTTTTAAAATCGTGTCAAGCTGGCCTAGTGGTTATCATACTTGACTCACTATCTTTAGATTTTGGTTTCGATCTCAGCTCAAGTATTTTTTTTTTTTACTTCAAGAAGTGCACTGTTTAGGAAAAAAACATAATACTTTCATGTCTCAGTTTCTGTCCATTTTTAAAATTTTATTTTTTAAAAAGAATTTAACGTTATTTTAATACCTACAGTATTTCTATTTATAAATAAGAATTCTGCATTAATCAAAATATAATATTTATGTGTATTTTATGTTCGGGCAACGTTAGGCGGCCTGCTAGTATATCTATAAAAGATTATGAGAATGTGTGTGTATGTGTGTGTGTGTGTGTGTATGTGTGTGTGTGTGTGGACAATTCTCAACCTATATACTTAACAAATTTTTGATCTATAGACTTGAAATTTGGTATATGGGGTATTCAGACACATGGAACACTTTTTAATCGGTCTTCATCCAGAAAAAAGAACTGCTAAAGGGTCAAAATTGAAAAATTAATACCTGTGTGTGTGGGGGGGGGTCATCGGATTTTTATTTGTTTGTCAACTATTTCATGAATACACGTCTGTGAATCATTCACATGACAGATTCCTTATGTTAAGAATAAGTATGTTTGAAGACACCTTTTAAAGATCGTGCCAGGCTGGTCTAATGGTTATCGTACTTGATTCACTGTCTTTAAAATTAGGTTTCCATCTCAGCTCAAATATTTTTTTTTTTTACTTTCAAGAAGTGAACTTTTTTCAAAAGACATAATACTCGCATGCATATGTCTCAGTTTCTGTATGAATTAATATAGATGTATGTCTATTTACGACCGGGCAATTCCGGGCGTTCTGCTAGTCTATTCTATAAAGGGCATTTGTCTATGTATTTCTCTCCAAAGTTTTATTTTACTTCAGTCGAAGCTCTCAGAAATCAAGAGACCCCCTTCTTGAGGCTAACACTTGATCTCTTTATGAGATACATAGATATTCGAATATTACATTAACGTTCTATTTTACATCTCAAACACTGAGTTATTAAAGAAGTTGAGAACATTATTTTCCTCTCCCCAATTGATTTTAATTTTAATATGTTATAGTATATCTTTCTTTTTGGTCTTTTGGTTTAACTAGATTCCCGGATGAGAATTCATCTTCTCTGATGGAGTGTCCAGCTATGTGCTTGATTACTTGAAGTAACATCACTAGGAGAAGGTGCACCATTTCTCGCAAAAACCAATGTTGGTTAGCCATACTGGGGAGATCTATGTGATTTTGAATATTTGGTCAAGGTGTACTTGTAGGGAAAAGTATCCTCATGCCAGGTTGTCCTGACAGACTTTTGTACAGAAAGACCTTAGACACTTGAGGACATTGCCAAGGCTGCTGCAAGAAAGGCCAGCTCTCTATATCTAGCTAGAAAACTACCCACACCAGACAGTAGCTTGTATCTCTACAAAGCTACCATTTGCCCATGCATGGAGTATTGCTATCACATCTGTGCTGGTTCATCTACCACTAGTATTTCACTCTCCGAGAGTGTCCAAAAAAGAGTCTCTAATCTAATAGATCCCAAGCAATATCCAATCCCTGTCCCATCGCTTCAATGTTGCATCCCTTTACTAGTTTTACGAGTACTTTAATGAAATGTGCTCTCACAAACTCACTTGCCCCCTCCCCCGACGTAAATACACCCAAGTAACCGAACAAACAGCAAAACCCCACCTCTTCACTACAGAGGTCTTTAGATGCTGGAAAGCCTTCTACTCTAATAGTTTCTTCCCGCGAATCGCTAGACTTTAGAAGTCCATCTCCGTTCATTGCTTTCCTTACTGTACTAACATACATAAATTTAAATGTAATGGAAACAAACATCACGCTGCTCACCTATCTACCTAGTGTCCCTCTACACATGGTCTTAAGTAGTAGCCCTTACATCCAAGTGACAATTTTCCTTGTTTGGGGTGAATAAGAATATATATATATATATATATATATATATATATATATATATATATATATATATATATATATATACACACACACACACACAATTTCCCGATTGTACTAATATGCAGAAATTTTGGTCAAATGGTATAACGATCCAGATTTTCGTCTTCCGGCTAAGAATGTATTCAGCAGTCAGTGGTGAAATGTGAAAATTAGTTCCTTTTACACATATGAAAATCTAGGACAACCTATAAGTAATTTTGGAAAGTGATTTCTTTTATTGGAAACTTTGAATATTTTATTACAAATATATTTATTACACTTGGAACGTTTTCTTTTTTATACAAATACTCAAAGGAAATATTTAAAAAAGCTGCCCCCGCCTCCATATGTTAAGAATGGCTGCTTTAATTATTGTGTAGTTTCATCATATAATTCAATAAATGAAAATGTGATTTTGTTCAAAACTAAGAGTTAATTAACAAAGTCCTTAATTTTGCAATGCATCGCTAACTGTTGAACACATTTTAGCCAGAATGCCACTTTACCTAAATTTTAAATGTAATGTGAACAAAACACTCCATTTAGCATTCTCTTGATAAAACTAGCCTCTAATCACAATTGTACTTAACATCTCAGTGGCTACGCTCTGTTTGGGGTGAAATAATAATAATAATAATAATAATAATAATAATAATAATAATAATAACAAAAATATAATAACGACAACAACATCAACAACAAAAACAACAACAACAACAGCAGCAGAAACAACAATAGCAACACAACTAATAATAATAGTAATAGCAACAACAAAAATAAGAAAATAATAACAAAATAATAACAACAACAGTAATGAATTAACAAGGAGGAAAAGTCCTGCCAGATCGTTGATTTCGCCGTTCTAACAGATTAGAGGATAAATATCAAGAAGACAGAGAAGCAGAGCAAATACACAGAACTGGCTGAAAGGAATATGAAAGATAAAGAAAGTCAGGATAATAAAAAAAAACATTGAATGCGGAGACTAATAAGCATGAGCTACAAACGCTAACTGGACATATAGAAAAAGTAACAGAAGTAAAGATAGAGAAACACCTCATGGAACCAAGAAAACTGAAATTGTATAATCGTAAGTTAACTAGAACCCCTATTCGTTCGTGCTAGCTTAGATAAATACTTTTGCAGTTTTAACAAAAAAGCTACTAGTGTCTCCATTACACCGAATATGTACAGAATGCTAACATCAATATATTACATATGAATGAGTCCCCTGTGGAATTTCCACAGGTCCCGCTAGTTTATATTAATACAATTATGTGAAACCTTACGCGTGTCTGTGTATGTGTTTCTCGTCTTTGTGTGACATTACTATGAAGAGATTATTTATTGAAATGGAAAATGCAATACAGTAAAATGGAACGAACTTTCCAAAGTCCTATTTTAAAACAAGATTTAATTACGATATTAAATCCACTCGAATATATTTTTGATTTCTTCGTAAATAAGCCAGCCATTTTAACTTTTTATTGACCTGAAGAGAGTCGAAAGAGTAAAATAAGGAATAAATAGAACGACAAACAGAAACAGAAAAGGAAGAACAACCAAAAATGGAAGACGAAAAAAATAAAGGAATAAAAAGAAAAAAAAAACGAATAAAAAGAGAAAAAAAGGAAAGAATAAGGAAGAATGATAAAACAAAGAATAAAGATAAAAAGAAAACCAAGAAAGAAAAAGGAAAATGAGAAAAAGGAAACGCGAAAAGGAAAACCAATGCAGAAGAAAGAAAAGAGATTAAAAAGAGCCACAATGAAAAATGAAAGTATGAAAAAAGGAAAAGAAAACAAAAGAAAAAGAAAAAAGTAAGAAAAAAATGAACGAATAAAAAGAAAAAAAGCTGAATGAATAAAAAAAATAGAAAGTAAAAACGAATAAAAGAAAAAAACAAAGAAAAAGAAAAAAAATAAAGTAAAGAAAAAGGCAAAGAAAAGAAAAGGAAATAAACAAAAAGAGATAAAATAAAATAAAGAAAAACGAAAGAAAAGAAAAAAAGAAAGAAAACATTTTTTCCGGCATGTCGTTATTTTTGTAGCAAGAAAAATACGAATTTGGGCGCATTCATTGACTGAACGCAATATACGAAGGCAACGTAGAGGCCACATTATAACCGGGTTTTGAGTAGTGCTAAGAGCTATGTGGCAGGGGGGCGAGGAGAAAAATGGTTGCCCGAGAATTTCGTGGGACTTCGAAATTTTTTTTTTGTAATATCAAGAAAAGAATTCACTTTTTTGTTGGTCTTTACGCCTCATGGCATAGCAATCGTTAGGGGCGCAAACAGTATGACTAATCGAGGGGCAAAGGATACGGGAGGGGGGTATCGAAATAAATTTTGCATCCCCCTTCCAATAAAATAATTCCTCACGAAACCCCGTCAAGTGTGTACTGATATCAAATATATCCATCTTGAATATTTGTTACCGCAGATGAAACATTTCGGCAGATATCTGAAGATCGCATTGCTCAACATTATTCGTTTCTAGATTCCAGTTGTGTCACAGTGGACACCGCCCCGGTTCAAGTTGTTTTTGGCTTCTTGTAAAACATTTACAACAGCTTAGTAATAACGTTTTATGAACAAATCTAGCATATAGCATTACATATTGGGTTGCTTATAAAAATCTGGGCTTGTTTGGTTCGCAAAACTGCTATGCTGGCCCTATTTACTGCGGCATCACATATTATTATCTTAAACCCATCCATTGTAAATCCATCCTAGCCAGGGTTTTCTCTGAACCCCAAAGTCCTCATAATCCAGGTTGAGGTGGTTTATTCTCTATTGGCTTAAGTTCATAGCTTTGTATCCTGTGTAGTTCTAGGAGATACATCATCCCAGGCCGTTGCCTCCCGTCTTTCGGATAAGAGTAAGTTTATTGATTACTGCCTGAATGAATGCCGACGGGGATGCCTAGACAATTTTTAATAGACAATAGTGTGCTTCTCCTTTAGGGACGCTGGTTTGGCTCTTCCTCACCTTTCGATCTTGTGTGACGTCTTTATGCGGTGGAATAGAAGTAAATAACATTCTAGTTAGAGTCTATGCCATTGTTCAGATGGCTTCTTCCCTGGTGGCTCAGATGCATGGTCCTGTGTGCTGTACAGTTCTAGGAAGTCCACCATCCCAGGCTTTACGTTCTTACCCTTTGAGAATGGATTAGTTTATTGCTAACTGAGGTGCCCGTACTGGGGAATGCTGATAAGGCTGTTTAGGTATATTTCTGTAGGCAAGAATACTCTTCCTATAGGGTTCTGGCTTTTCAAGTCCTATTTTCTCAACCGTCTGTCACATCTCCCCACAGTGGGATGGAAATAAACATCGTATTTGGCATGATAATTAATTAATCAAAAATCAGCTAATCGCCCTGCTACTTATAAGATATATAAGTTTTAACTTTGCACCAAAACATTCTATATTTAAACCTGCCTATCTAATATTGCACAAGACATTTTATTGTTAGACAGCTATTTCAAGCCCATTCTATCTGGCCTAAATATGTATTTATTTTTTTTTTTAGTTCACCCCAAAGAAGTCATATTGCTACTGAATCAAAAGTGATAGGAGGTATCTTGTGTTGAGAGTTGGTAGCAAGATATTTGTTCACATTACATTGGTATGGTCAGAAAAGCAGGAGGCAGAGAAGGATTTCCACAGGCAAGGTGTCCGATGAAAGAAAGTACTAGAGTAAAAAATCCTTTGACATCTAGGAACCTCTATATAAAGAGGTGTGATTTTGCTGCTGGTAGAGTGGGTCGGGATATTTATGTTGAGGGTTACACATGCAGTATGGTCTTCCGAGCAAATTCTGTGAAAGTACTTGCAAAACAAGTATCGGGATTCAACAAGTTTTGAATCTCGCTATGGATCCGATTTTTTAATGGGCAGCTTTGATGCGGTCTAGAGGCGCCGCTTAATCAAACATTTCTTTAAAAGACAATTTTTTGGGTGTAGGGATAGCAGCATTAGGTACTAGATGTATAAAAATATAGTTACAAACGTAAAGTTCAATATAACTTGCATCAGAAGCCAAGTTATAAATTAGTGCTACGTGTTCAGAAAGTTACTTAATGGAGGAAGTAAGTGGAGGATGAAGGAAGTCAATTCTGCTTCTTGGGAGTTCGACATCAAAGTGAATGGACACTGTTTTCGAGGTTTCCACCGCGCTACGGGGATTGTAAGGGGAAGATGCAACAGAGGCTGGAGCTTATCAGACAGCGTGGGATTATTAGATAAAAATTTCTGATTTTTGCACTTTGTCCAAGACTGAGTAGTTGGTGATTGATGTACTAGTTCAAAATAAGTATAACGTTGCATATTATGTTGCCTAGAAAGTTCTGACATTATTTGGTTTGCAAAACAATGCTCTTCTAACTATCTACTGTTGTATCACACATCATTATCATATAACCATTCCCCGAAAACCCCTTCTATCTGGTGTGGTAATTATTCATTCAAAAAATCAGTTATTCATGCCGCTATTTATAAAGGGTACACATTCTGACTTCGTCGAAAACATTCAATATTTAGATACGCCGCTCTAATCTTGCTAAAGGCAATTTACTGTCAGCTAATTTTATTTTAAGAAATGTATTTGTCTAGACGATCTGGTGTGATAATTATTCATTTGAAAATCAGCTGCTGTACAAATTTCGATTTCGCCTGAAAGCATTGGCTATTTAAACCTGCCTTGTATTGGATAAAAAAAAAAGTACCTGTCTAATAATCAAACCTAATTGATTGTATTCATCAGTTTTTTTTTTTATTTCAAGACCAAAGTGTAGTATCTGTTCCGGCCGATACTGCAACCAAAGACCATTGTCCTTGTGGTAATCAGTTTCTGGTCCATATAGGGGCAACCTTATATACCAAGAGGCATCATTACCAGCCCCCTTCCTTCCTCTCGGGATAGCTAGTCCCCTTTCCCCTCCTCCCACTCGCTCTCCACATTAAAAACGGCCTTGTGCCTAATTTGCTCAGTGGGGAAGCAAATAATACAATCAGGTTTTTATTCCATTTTCACCCCAAACAAGGCACAGTGCCACTTTGAAGTAGGGGGCTACTATCGGGACAGTAGTGGCAGGAATACTATGTAGGGAGTTGAGCAGCAAAATGTCTATTCACATTACACTTCTGCATGTCAATACAGTTGGGGAAGCAGGAAACCGGAAGGGAATTCCAGAGTCTAGCAGTTCTGGGGAAGAAACTATTAGAGTAGAAGGCCTTCTTACATTTAGTGATCTCTACTGTGTAGGGGTGGGACATAGCTGCTTGTCGAGTTTGTCGGGGGTATTTACGTCGAGGGGGTACAAGGGCTTAAGGTTCGTCAGAGCATCCACCATTAAAATACTTGTAAAACAGACAGAGAGATGCAACATTTCGTCGATGGGATAGTGGTTGAAGCTTGGATGACAGTTCAGGACCTATCAGGTTGATGACTCTCTTTTGAACTCTGTCCAGGAGCGAGAGACTAGTAGCAGGTGCACCAGCTCAGATTTGACAGCAATACTCCATACACGAGCAAATGGTGGCCTTGTAGAGGTACAGGATACTTTCCGGCATAAGTAAGTTTCTAGCATGAGAGAGAGAGAGAGAGAGAGAGAGAGAGAGAGAGAGAGAGAGAGAGAGAGAGAGAGAGAGACTGACTGACTACCTTCCTCGCAGCGGCCGTGGCAATGCTCTCAATGTATTTATTCCAAGTCATGTTCCCTGTGAACGTTAGGCCGAGGAGTTTGAAAGAAGTACTTTCAGGTAATGTATCTTTAGCCAAAGCTATTGGTGGTTGAGAAGGTTTCTTGTAATTATTGATGAAGACAAGCTTAGTCTTAGCAGCATTGAATATGACCATCCATTTTTGTTCCCACTCCACTACAGATTGGAGGTCTTCCTCTACTGTTTCTGGCATTTCCTTACATATGTGTTCATTTGTTTTCCCCTCGTGCCTGTTATAGTGTGGTGTCATCAACAAATATACCCATCTCAAAGACAATTTTATCAGGGAGGTAATTTATGAATATTACACAAAGGCAGCATGCATACCGTTTCGTTTGACAATCCTTCCATCCCATTAATCCTTATCCTCGAGAGATGACCGAGTAGTAATTTTTAAAAAAGTATGCATTTGTGCTAGATCATGGATTATACCTATAATCTCAAAGATTATATGCTGTCTTTCTTTTTATATAGAGCTGCACAAAGCAGAGGATCGATAACCGTTCATTTGGAAGAGGTGTAGCATGAGTTGGAGGAAGGCGCCATAATATCAATATACACCTGGAACCTTTAATAAGTTTTCCAATCTAATTTGGCTGCCCACCCCCGGCATACGGTTTCGTTAAATGTCATCACAATGTGTATGATAAACATATCCTGAAGTTAATTTATAAGAAACGTTTCTTGTAAAGGAACCGCTCAGAGGGTGCCATTATTATATTAATGTAATAAATTATATGGAAAGCGATTGTGAAATTAGCGAGCTGGGGAAGGGGAGGGACATGTGTAAAGGAGGTCGAGAACTCCCGAGGAGCCGTCGGTTAATGTGGCACTAAATATTCTTTTGAACTTTAAAATGAGTTGGAGGAAGTCGTCATAATATTAATATACACCTGGAACCTTTAATAAGTTTTTCAATCTAATTTGGCTGCCCACCCCGGCATATGGTTTCGTTAAATATCATCACAATGTGTTTGATAAATAGAAAAAAAACTTTCCCTTCTTCCTTCATATGTCTTACACCAGAAAGAATTTCTATAGACAGAGCTTCCGCGGAACACCTTTCTGCAGAGCTGCTTCCCTGCAAACTATACCAATCTTTAAATCCAATGTCAAAAAGTACACCTCATGAACTTTTCCATAAGTAATCAAACAGTTCATTGTATTCATCGATTTCGGTTGATAATCGATCCATTGCATTACCCCTTATCTTCGAGTGGCTTTCGGCCTTGATAATTAATGAGGAGAAGTTAAATAAAACGTATACATCTATGCCGGATCATAGATTATCCATATGATCTCAAAAAGTATATGCCGTCTACATTTTCATAGAGATGTACGAAAAAGAGGATCGATAAATCTTCATTTTGAAGTTGTTGTATGAGACCGAGCATGGTGTCATAATACATAACACACATTCGGACCCTTTAATGTTTTTCATTGACAGAGATTCTTTACAAGGGAATCTCGCATGCGGAACGCACTACTAAAGGAATGCTTCTCTAGAAACTACAACATAGTCATCTTCAAATCCAATATTAACAAGTCCTTGGCACGAACCTTGCCATAAGTAATAAAACTTAGTTCATTATATTCATTAATTTCGACTGACAATCGTTCCATCCCATTAACCCTTATCCTCGGGTGGCTGTTGCCCTGTATAAGTGATGACCTAAAAGTATAATAATAAATAAATAAGGAATATCGCTATTGGTTAATGTCTTATCTAATCTCCTATAATTATAAACGTTTTGTTTTCATACACATTTCAAGTTCACAAGTATTTATCAAAGTTGTGTCCGTTTACTGTATCTATGGTAAATTCGACTATGAATTTAAAGAATTTAAGCCGTCAATTTGGTATTTTTTTTTTTTAAAGAATTCATTTGGCTATTTTATAAGAAACTAGCGAGGGGTACCCGGCGTTGCTCGGGTGTTTGGAGGTGTGTGTGGTTTTGGGTAAATCAAAACTCCGGGGGGGGGTTAAAATAAAAAAAAGTGTGCAAGTATGAGGATCGAACCCGAACCCTTGAGGCAAAGTTTAAAATTAAAATGTGAAAAAAAACGAACAAACGTGCGACATTAACCACTGGGCCATCGCGAAATACTAACGGAAATACGTTTGAATTTATTTAAGTATTTAGAATTAGCAGGTGCACGTTTTAATGACTTAATGACGTCAACTTTGACTGCGGGGTAGTATTTTATTTACTGCGGGAACGCTTTTTTATTTTTATTTTCCCAAGATGTTGGGGGGAGGGACAGCTCCCCATAAAAAAGGGGATTGTCCAAATTGAATAGCAATTGTCTGATATAAGGAAAATTTCCACATTGATCAAAGCTGATTGCTTTCGGACATTTCCGGCGATCGAGACCGGAAAAATATTTATTTAGCGTTTAGGCCCCGGCTTTGGCATTATCTACTTCCAAGGCCTCATTTGGGGCCTGAAAGCGCTGAGGCACCAGGGCCAGTAAGGGGTGGGTGGGGAAAAAACAAGGTCTTTGCTAAACTAAGCTAGCCTTGTATAAAAACAAGTACTTTATTAGGTATAACTATGCTAGAATCACTATCATACTACAACAACCGCCTACATTCTTACCAGGACCTACTTAAAACAACAGCTCCCCAGCTTACGGGATGGCGGGCGACATTCATTCTAAAAGAAAAAGTTAAAATATTTACAATGAACAAAACAAAAACATATGTACAAAACAAGGAAGGGTTTAAAAATATTTACAGTTAACCAAACAAAATTAAATATGTACAAAACAAGGACATATTTTATTTTTTATTTATATATGGTGGGAAATGAAGGGGAAGGGGCCAAACTAGAAAACACCAAAAAAGAAAGAAAAATAAAACAACTAAACAAATTGCCTATGGGGGCGGGTTAGTAAGGGATCCCTCCCTACCTAATCGCTAATCGTCAAATGGAGCGCCCACTGTCTTCCGGTCACTCCCCAAAGGAAGAGGTGAAAGCAAGCAGGTCGTTTCTTAATGGGGAGTGGTGGACCTAGGGGACAACACTACCGCGAAAATAACATAGGGTTGGGTCGTCGGGGATGGACGGCGTCTTCCAAGATATTATACGTAAGAGGGCAAAGTAGACCGGGGACAAAACAAACAGGTGGACTGGGCATCTTTGGAAGCTCTCCTAGTGCCGATGAATCGCAACCGGAAAAATACCGCCAGAATTAGTGTCGCTTTTATTATACGAAAAAGCCTAATTCACATGCGGCGAGCGAAAACTGTTGAATATTTATCTTTTCAAAGTCGAGCAAATTAAATACAGGCGACTTCCGTTGTTAACTCGTAGATATTATGATTTATATGTGATATAAAAAGTTTTAAGAAGGTGTGAGCCAACCGACCGCTTCTCGGAAAAAAGCCTTTTACAGACATACACAAAAAGCGAACATACATACATACATATATACATGCATACATGCATACATACACACATTTTCGCTTTTATATTTATAGAAGATAAACAAATTTTCTCATAAAAAGTTTGACTTCAAGTATCTCTACTTATAGATGGCACAGTGTCTGCGTTTGTAAGTTTGTTCCCTATAGACCCCGACATGGCTGAACCGATTTTTTGAAATTTCATATAAATGTACTTTATGTGTCTGGGAGTATGCTTAGATACGTTTCGTATCAGAACGCCTCTGATAAGGAAAATTGATAACCGAAAAAATCCGATTAAAGAAGGAACAGTTCGATTTTGATCACATTTAACACTTATACAACATCACAAGTGAATTTAAGACGGTTTATCATCACACTAGTAGAAGGTCCCGGCTCATAAAACCAATAGTAATTTTTTTGATAATACAAGGGCGTATTCGAAATGAATGTTTCTGTTTAGAGAATAATTAAACCATGATACTTGACGTTTGCATTTTAAACTTTAATTCAAGCCATTATATAAAAATAATGTTATAAAATCAACAGTAAGGTTCTCTACAGTGCAATGTGCATTTTTTAAGTAGACTACAACATATTGTGAACTAAGTCATTGCAGAGAGGCATGTGAAGCTTCTTCCCGGTGCACCGCGGTGGGTTCCCAACTAGAACAGGCAGCCAACCAATATGATTGAAAAATGGGTGATTTCATTGATTTCGATGACAATAAAAGTAGTGGAAGTGTGAAACATCCGTTAATCCTCATTTAATCCCGAGCGACGCTGAGTTTTCATACTAGTTTATTATAATTTGGTAACCCTATTTGGGAGCTCATCGTTCAAACTTTTTCGGCTGAACATTCACAGGAAACGTGAATGGGAACAAATTGTATCTCCTCAACTTAAAGACTGTTTTGTGTTTGTTCTTCGCTCGTCGTCGCCATTGTCTCTTTACCTCCACTGTCTCTTCCTCCCTCTCATACATGGCAATTTGATAACCAACTGACGTATTCCGAGAGAGGGGTATTCTTACTCTAAGGGAATAATAGCTGCTACTTCATTAGTGTATAAGTATGAAAAACTGAAATTTAAACCCGGATCAAATATTTTCACCATGAAAATTCATTCGCAATACTTTTTATATTGATACTAGCGGGGGGGGGGGGATACCCGGCGTGGCCCGGGTGTTTGTAAGTGTGTGTGTTGGGGAGGGGGCTCAAAACAACCCTGTTTTAAAAAAAAACCTTGGCCTGGTGTTTGGAGGTGTAAAAGAAAAAAAAAGTTTTAGTAGGAAAGTAGGCTTCAACCCCGAACCTTTGACGTGGAGATGGAAACAAAATGGAAAAAACCCTGGGATCTAACCATCTCGGCCACGGGAGAAGAGGAATGAAAAGCATCTTAATTTAACGTTTATAAAATGAAATTGATAGGTGCGAGAAACTTAAGTCGCGTAATGTTTGACCTTGAAACATGACGTGGCTGCAAGCCAGTTTTCGCTTGTTTATACTGAAAAGCGAAAGAAACACGTAGCGATCGAAATATCTGGAAAAATAGCGCGTGAAAGTCGGGCAAATTAAATACACACGCGACCCCCGTTCTTAAGTCGTATATATTATAATTTAGACGTGATATAAAAAGTTTTAAGAAGAAGCAAGCCGAACGAGAAGGCCAACGGAAAAACCCTTTTGCAGACATACACAAAAAGCAAACATACATACATTTTCGCTTATATATATATATATATATATATATATATATATATATATATATATATATATATATATATATAAGAACCTTGTTTGATCTATGGCATGTCTTAATGGTGAAACAGAAAAGTTGATGGAATCTCAATAAATGCTCTATAGCAATGTAGAAAAGTCACCATTACTTTATATATTAGATAAGTAAATGAGATATTTTATTATGACTTCATAGAAGATATTTCTAACCTTACATTATCCCATGTGCGTGGGTTGCTTAACTAGAATATGACAAAGAAATCCCATACATAACTATTGTTTTTCTTTTAATGTACAGATAATTCCCAGGAAAATTTGCAGGGAAAAAAGGATCAAATTGCCTACTTGTGAGATCACGTCGTTTGAGTGGTTAGGATGGTGTCGGCTTTATTTATTTATTATTATTATTATTATTATTATTATTATTATTTATTTATGTATTTATTTATTTTTATCTAAATGCGATTTACGTCACCTTAGAAATTAACGGCATCCATTTATTACATGTTAATTTTAAAGTTTCTCAAGACGTTGTAAAGTATGGCTCTTGCAGCTGACTCTTTCATCGTTCTCTCACAAATAAACGTATATATTCATTTATCATTGAGGTCATACACATCAACGCCGTCGCCGTCTTCTATGCACACGCAGGAAATCAATGTGACACATTGAATGTACATATGGGGGCAAAATCCAACAATATGGACTTTTAAAGGTTCAGTGCGAATCTCAGTTTACTTGATTGGGCAAGTGACATAGGAATGATTTCTTCTTTTTTTTCTTTTTGTGTGTTAGAGAGATATTTTGATGTGAAAAACCAGTAGCTTAAAAGAATTGAACGGAATAAAATGCAGAATTTCATATTTTAAGCATATCTTCCATTTTTTTTTTCATACTGTTATGCTCATATATTATACTTCAGTTGTTATTATAAACCAAAATAAAACATGTATCAAAGAATTGACTATTTTCACGTGTTCCATGCTCGATTCTTTTCTCCTCTTTAAGGTTTTTGTTATTTTTTTTTTTAGAGTCGAACTTCTTTTTTTTTCTTCGATTTAACAAAATACATTTTCGATTAAGTACATTTTTCTCCGCTTTCGCTTCGTCGGATACATTTTCTGTTTTTTAATCCGTTCTTTTATATTTTTTGTGATCTTTAAACCATTATTCTTACATTATTCTTTTCTTCGTTGTTTCTACCAGTTCAATATAATTCCCACCGAGTTTCTTGCCAAAATTAAAGAAAAAACAAAAATTCTAACTCTGATTCTAACTGCGTCATTTTCCAATATGGCTGACCGAGTTTCAACATTCTATATTCGACATCGGATATATATGAAAACGATTCATGTTCAACTGGGGGAGAGAAATCGAAATTTATAGAAAAAAACTGTTATTTTAAAAATACAGTATTATTATTTTATGAATTGCTCGATCATATAGCTGTCATTTATTCGTTTATTCATTTATTCACCAGTTGTACATAACCGGCGTTGCCCGGGAGTCTTTTTACTTTATTTTTTGTTTTCATTTCTTTTTACTTATCTCCTCTTTTAAATTTTTAGGTAGTGTACAGTAGTACGATACAGTCACGATGAAAGGTGAAAATGTTGGGGAAGTTGAAACTACATCTACCCAAAGAAAATGGTAAGAAGCAACGCTGCATGGTAGTCACATTTTAACACCAACCTAACGCTGTGTTTGAAAGTCTCGCAAAAGAACAAAGGAAGGAAATTTGACTAAGTTTTTTTTAGTGGAAATAAAAGGCGTTTGTTCATGGCAATTTTCAAACTACGCCTGCATCTTGGTTTTACAAGTCTCTTCGTTCGCTATATGGTTATCAAAACTCTGTCGTGTCGAACGGGCATTTTCTCCTCTCTCGTCAAAACGTCTGTCCAAGTCTAGTCGCCGCCACGCTGGCTTTTCAAATCTCTCTCGCCGGCACGTGCTTCGCCTAACTGTCGCCACCCACATGGTTCCAAATTTCTCTCTGTTTTTCTTTCCTTTCTCTTCCTTCGCTGTAACGTCAACTCGCACCACGGCTTGTGCTAGGGGATAGGGTTCCAGGCTCGGTAATCACATATTCTTTCGAAACCAGTTAGGAGAAATGCTTACTCTTATACCGTGCTACATGCAATATAAGATGTAGATCATACGACAAAGTGTAGACATCATACTAAAGTAGATTCTTGATACGCAGATGACAACCGGAAGTGACACTGAAAATGAATGCACTTCTAGATAACTTACTTTCAAACTGCCGTGAAAACCTCGAGAACTATTTGAGAATGTCAGTTGTGTTCAACCAAAAGATTGAAGCATGCGTACTGCATTTTCAGCTTGCGTCCACAATTTACCGTACACAGATGGTATTAACTGGAATGACATGCATGCAGCAGTTGGTTCGGTTTCGAACGATCTTTTAAACTGCTGACGTGGGTGTACAGAACAGTGTACATATTTGCAGATGGCTGGCGAGAAAGAACATCTAATGCAATGTGAACCAAACTCCATTAAACGAGATGCCGAAGCAGAGAAAACGGATATATCTCGAGGATCCAATTAGGCAGTAGAAGTTTACACGAAGGTAGAAAGATCTGTTACCATTTCGAAATATAAGACAAAGAGAAAGGAGAAATAATATGGAGTTGTCGTAGAGGCGGAGTTAGGCACGTATGCAAATAGACTACTGGCGTAATTTCAATTTTGTTGTGTGTAAAATAACACTGTAACACGTACTAGGGCTTATCTACTCTACTATATTAATAAAGTGATCTCAATTTCCTCCTTCTTATATAGTTTTGATAGGAAACTGACTGAACAGTTCGTTGACAAAATTTTCGCACTCATCATTTACAGCTTAGCTAGATATTCTTTAAGAGACAAGATTTTTTGCGTAGGAATAACAGGATTAGATGCTGAATGTGTAAAAATATGGTACAATAAATGAGTGAGAGTGAGGGTAAAGTTTAATATAAGGTTTGATTGAGTTAGAAAAAGGACTCGCCAAAATTTCACAAAAAAACACCCGTCTAGCAGAAAACACTATCAATAATCCCCCCCCACACTCTTTATCTGTGTTTAAACCTAAACGTAGATTCCATGAACAAAGCTTCTTTCTTAGAATTGCAAGCGTATGGAATTTTCTTCCGTTTTCCTGCTTTCCAGCTGACTACAATATGGTTGTCTTCAAATCTAACGTAAACAAGTTTTTGATGAGCCATTCCATATAAGTTAACAAATTTACGGAATTTCCATTACTAACGATTACTTTATTGTCTAATTGTTTACTGTACATTCTTTAACCCTTATCTTCCAGTGGTCTCTTGGCCTTGATAAGTGGTGATGCCTTTGTAAAAAAAAAGTTATAGGTTAGTGTTACGTGTGCAGAAAATAACGTCATGTGGGAAAGTAGGTGGCAGATAAACGAGGTCAAATTGGAAGTTGGACGTCAAAGTGAATAAACTTTGTTCCACCGCGCTACGAGGATTGTAAGAGCAAGATGCAGTTTACCAAGTGCTATATGGGCTCTCCGCTTATCTCGACATTGTTTCCAGTAGTCCTGAATTTCTATTTGCCATTGGAGTAAAGCAGTGCCGGTTTAGGGGAAATGTGGTTAATGATTGTGAAACACTTACTTCACAATTACATGCAAAGCTACCATTGTCTTTCAAGACTGAACGGAGGCGATGATTTAATTTTGTGAGCTTCTATAAAAACAAATGTACGAATTATCACCTTCTGACGCAGACGATTAATACTTGTAGTTCAAACACGCGAAACTAGACGGCAAAGTCACTAACTCACGGTGTGACTTTATTGCGAGAAAACAAAAATCTTCGCTCAAAGATAACTGCTCACAGACTTTCAGGGGCCTAAAGAACTTTCTAACGTTTCTTTACTCAGACACTGTTTATCTTTCTTTCGCATATCTCGAATGGTGTATGCGATTAAATAAACGTTTCGTTGTTATTATAAAACGATTTTGTTTTTACTTTGGTGCAATGTTTTCAGTTATTTAATAAGAAGATTTGGTTGTATTTCGATCCCGTTCCAGTTCTCTCAAGGCAGTAACCATCATCCAACTGACGATTCTTCCATCCTTTATCCTCGAGTGGTCATCAGGCCTGAATAAGTGGTGATCCAGCAATTAAAAGAAAATAAATGCGAAATGGTTGTTAACAGGGTAAAATTTGGTAAGAACGACTATTTACCCGCTTGAACGATTATTTACCCGTTTCATATTGCA
>NC_136500.1:74972473-74979973 GCF_053919585.1 Euprymna scolopes | reverse complement strand
TGGGCAAAGCACAGTGAAAGAGAGAGAAGGGTGCGCGATTTTGCCTTTTATGTGTAATAAATTGCGAACAGACGGGCTTACCTGACAAACGCTCGAGGTGTGCATTCTGTAAAGCGGGCACGTCCAAAGGAAAATGGCAAGATGGCGGCGGCCGGTTAATATTGCCAAGTAATCACGCAAAATCTCGTGTTCTCTCGCACACACGAGAGTTCAGCTTAGCATAAAAACGGGTCACTGTGAGTAAGAAGGGAGAAGGAAAAACGTAGTCAAGAAAAGACGACGCTTCTGACGACTGAGAAGAAAAAAGAAGAAAAAGAGCAAGAAGTAGAAGAGGAAGAAGAGAACGATACATGAGAAGACGAGGTGTGTGCGGTTTTGAGTAAATCGAAACAGACAGAAAAAAAACTCTGATTACATTTTATATACTCGATCACGTGACTGAGAGCTGGCTTGTGATTGGACAAGCCAGGGGGAAATAGATTTCAAATCTCGAAGTTATGAGAAGTAGCTCTGCTTGTTAGTAGTGTCGGCTGCTACAGATACCCCATTGTTGGAAAAGTTTTCGGAAGAGAACCAAAAATGTTTATCGAAATGAAAGAATGGTTCTTTTATGTGTATGTTGTGATTTAAAAAATCTGTAGTGAGGATTTTGTAATATGTCCGTCCGTGACAGTTGCCTGTAAGATCCATTTTTGTGTCAACACGAGGCTTGTGTGTAACTGTGTTCAAATTTGTTTCATATAATTGACAATTTCTTTAAATTTGAACAGTTCCAGTGGAATTGATAAACGATGGTGACGAATTGATTGTTGACGAGTTTACTTCGGTAGAGGTGTGAAAAATAAATGTGTCGAGTGTGTTCTTTTGTGAAGAGCGTTTTGTATAACTTGTCGCCAGTAACGCGTTTTAGTTGGACTCGACTGTTGAGTTAGCAGATATTTATTTTTTCTGAGGGGGAAAAATGGTGCTTTTCTGTGAAAAGAATTTTTTTGTAAGATGATTTTGAGAAGGGAAAGTTTTTTTTTAGCAGCGAATATTTTCGCTATGTGTGTAAATGGAGTCCAATTGACCCACCATGTTTTTTTTTGTAATTTGCGCGGTGCGAGTAAAAGCCAGAGAGTAAGTAATAAACAAAGGTAGCACGCAAAACAATTAAGGTCCAAGCCATGGATAAGAATTTTTCGTACACTAAGAAAGTGTTAACATTTTTGTAGGCTGGGATTTTTTTTTTGTTTTGTTTTTTATGTGTAGCCGTTGTAAAAGAAAAGGTGTTTTTTCTTTGTTTTGTTTTGTTTCAAGGAAACGTATCCGGTTGAAACGTTTTATCATTTTCCGTGAAAATGTGGGATGTATTTGAAGTGAAATGTATTTCGGCGAAGATGTTTTCAACTTAGTGCATGTGACACATGTCTTTGAAAATGTTTCAGTTTTTAGTTTATCGTGTTTGATGGGGATGTTTTATCTTTTTTTTCGGCGAAAAGAATGTCCGGTGTTAG
Source organism: Euprymna scolopes (assembly GCF_053919585.1). Lineage (NCBI taxonomy): Eukaryota > Metazoa > Mollusca > Cephalopoda > Sepiida > Sepiolidae > Euprymna > Euprymna scolopes. Next base: position 74,978,477 of record NC_136500.1, on the reverse strand, counting down.
AACAGAGTTCTAGAAAATTCTCAAGTGATGAGTAAGCGACATTTAAAGTTTGTTTTCGCTCGTCAGTGTAAAATGGCAGAATTTTTTTGTGCTCCTTTTTGTTCGTGACAAGTATGCGGGCAAACCGAATATTTATTTATTTATTTATTTTTTAGAGGAAAAATATTCTTCGGCGATGTAAAATATAACGATACTGAAAGTTTGTTGTTTTTAAGTATAATGAAAAATAACTAATAAAGCCTAGAAAGTTGTTGAAAGCTACGTATTTCGGGGTCACCAAATATAGAAATGGGAAAACAACGAAATGAATGTTTCATTCTATATTAATAAACTTTATTTGTTACCTTCGCTAATAACTTTATTAGAAGAGTAAAAGAGAGAAACGTATTAGTAAGAGAGTTCAGTGTTCATACGCGCTTGTGTTATAGTAGTGAAGAGTTCGTTGATAGAGAGGAAAGTGTTCCATGTATTTAAAGATAGAATTATATATTGCCGACATGTTGAGGGAGACTATAGTGTTTATAGCTAGTAGCCATCGGTACAAAGGAAGTCGGTTAAAAGAAAGAAAAGGCAATGACCTCAGTGCGTTGCCGTGTTGTCATGAGTGTGTGTGAGTCGTATCAACGAGGAAAGTTCTTTAGCATGACAAAGAATGCACGTGGAAATAAATGTAAGTTTGAAGAGAGATAGCTAGCTTGTAATACTCACGTTCAGCCTGTGGCTGTAGGCCCCAGGCGATGTGTGCTTCAAGGCAGAGCACAGTGAAAGAGAGAGAAGGGTTCGTGATTTTGCCTTTTATATATCCGGTTACGTGTCTGAGAGCTGGCTTGTGATTGGACAAGCCAGGGGGAAATAGATTTTAAATCTCGAAGTTATGAGAAGTAGCTCTGCTTGTTAGTAGTGGCTGTCGGCTGCTACATATTAAAACATTCTTTTTTGTATCTTATTTGATTATCATACTTGTAGGTGAACATTCTCCGTTTTTAACAACTTCTCTTATAAAATGCTGTAAGCTATCCCGAATATAAATGGTGACGAGGTTAATAAGTAAAACCATTATTAATTACAGCCGCTCGAAAGTCGTTGGAAAAGCTCCACATTTAGATATAAATTCAGAATTTAAAACAAACATGGACCTGATGTTGTCACAAACACGAAAGCATGAAATATAATAAAAATACACAAAACAATAATAAAAGCTGTAAGACTCAGAAGAAAGATACGCGTGTTATGATTTGCAGGTGCTTCCTCAGTTATCAACCTTGAAAACCGATAGTCGATATCCTATGAATGTTGACTATTCTAATTTCAAATGCCAAAATAACACAGACGTAAATAGAAGCGATCAATGCAGTAAACCCAAACTCTCGAACTGCTAGACTTTGAAATTCTCTTCCAGTTCCCTGCTTCCTCAACTGTACTGACATGCAAAAGTTCAGGTGTAATGTGAACATACATCTTGCTGCTCAACTCCTTAAATAGTATTCTTGCAAATTTTGTCCAAAATAATAGCCCCTTGCATCCAAGTGGCACTACTGTGCTTTGTTTGGAAAGAAAATAATAATCTATATATTAATACGATAGCGTGTGTGTTCTTTTGTGTGTCACGCTTTCCGGCATTTCCCAGAATTATGAAAAATGATGAAATATGTGTTAATTGATTGGTATGTTTGCAATGAAATAAACATCTCAGTCAATATATCAAAATTATTATTTTAGTAAGAGGGAGGGGCGATAATGTGGGCTAAAATTATGAAAAATAATTGTCGAAATAAGTAACATATCCAAGAATTATTAAAAATGATGAAATGTGAGTTAGTTGACTGGTGTGTTTGTAATGAAATTGGTGTGTTTGTACTGAAGTAATCAGAGCAGGGCATATATCAAGGTTCTTATTTTAATAAGGGGGGCGATAATGTGGGTTAAAATTATGAAAAATGATTGTCAAAATTAGTAACATATCCAAGAATTATGAAAAATGATGAAATGTGAGTTAGCTGACTGGTGTGTTTGTAATGAAATAATCATCATAGACAATATAACAAAGTTATTATTTTAGTAAGTGGCGGTCGATACAGTTTTAACAAAAGGGCTAGAATAATAGGATGGTTTCTTCATTCATGCTGAATGCCCACGGAATGCCCAGCAGCAATATATTATATATAAAAGATGCCACTATGAAATATCCACAGGTCCCGCTAATAATAATAATAATAATAATAATAATAATAATAATAATAATAGTAATAATAATAATAATAATAATAATAGTAATAATAATAATAATAATAATAATAATAATAATAATAATAATAATAATAGTAATAGTAATAGTAATAATAATAAAAAAAAAAAAAATAAAAAAAAACAAGAGGAAAAAGTGAATCACAAAGAAAGATAGACTAGCGGTGAAATCCAATGCAAATGTAAAGACATAAAACGTCTATGATATATCTATTCACTACGGTACAAGGCAAAATATGACTGCAGATCAAGCAAGACACCCCGTAAAGCGAGGACGGGTCTCAGAGCTGGGACAAATGGGAATAAAAGGGAAGATTAATGATAAAACATAATATCAGAAACCACATTCCAATGAAATTCACTGCAGAAGAGGGGCATAACGCTAAAACGGCAGAGACGGCATAAGTCACTAAGGAAGCAGCAGAAATGGAACACATCAAAGAAACAATAAACGAAAACAAAACGAAACTACCGTCCCTAAGAGACGAACAAAGGAAGAAAGTAAAGTCAGAAACGGAAACGGTGGCTACTATAGAAATACTTAGACGTATCTGAATAAATAAAAAAGGATGCGCCCGTTCAATACGCATTGAGCGAGGAAAATTACATTTTAAACTGAAACATAACCGACCGACAAAGCCTCTTACAGAGATCTGGGGACGTATTAAAAACGAATCTGATGTTCAAAAATAAATTTATGTTGGGTATCTTCCACTCTATAATAAAGAGAAATGTACATTAATTTGTATATATTTCTATTCTTATAAGTGTAAAAAAAATGACGTTGTCTAACAAATTTACATAAACTACAACATCGTTTGATGCTTCATACAGCACACATCGTTTTCAAAATATATCTAAAGAAATATATGTATAGAAACATAAACTCTAATCTACAGCAGGGAGACCCGACGTTGTCCGGGATCGAATGATGATTAACGAATGTTTCACACCCCCATATTTTTATTGTCATCTAAATCGGCGAAATCGCCCATTTTTCAATCAAATCGATGATTGCCTGATGTTGCCTTTATTGACTTAGTGACTTAGTCCACAATACATTGTAGTATACATTGCACTGTAGAGAGCTTACTGTTAAGTTTATGAAATTATTTTTATATATAATGTCTTAAATTAAAATTGCATGCAAAAGTCAAGTATTATGCTTCAATTGTGCTCTAAGCAGACATTCATTTCAAACGCGGTCATGTCATAGCAAAGAACATACTGTTGATTTTATATGTCGGGCCTTTAGGCTTATGTGGTAATAAAACTTCTCAAATGCATTTATGTTAGGCTGTGTAAGTTTGGTTACAATAGTCTGTTCATTCATTCAACGGAATATTTCGATTATCGATACTTATCGAAGACATTCTGATACAAAACCTATCTAAGAACACTACTAGATACATAAAGTACTTTTCATGTGTCAAAAAAAAAAAATCATTTTTTCAGTGTTGTCCCATGAAGAGATATACTTAAATATTTGAAGAAATGCGAGGAGTGTACTCACTGTTGTGATACACTTTATATAGCTTATATGAATATCTAAGACGCTGATGAAGCCCAAGTTGTGCAAATTATAATTTGATAAACAATTATATTCTTATATGCCAACACGGAGGGCGGGGTGAACGCAATATTGTGACCAATAAAAGAAAAACTTTCCGGAAATTGTGTGTCTCTCCCTATTGGCGTGTTATCTTAAAAACCTGGTTGGTTGCATCAATAAAATGTAACAATTAGTTCTTAGTCGTTCGTTGTAATGTGCGCCAATCAACATGAACCCACAACTAAAGTCAATAAGTTTTCATCAACCATGTCCAACCCCTAAGAATATATAAGGAAGAACCTAGAATGTTTGAGAATGACCTCTCCCTCCTTTCATTTACATGAGAATCCCTCTTCTGCAGACCACCATTTTCTGGCTTAGAAATAACGTGGGTCAAGTGAGAGACACTCAACTGCCTGATATCAGAATAGGTTCATCAAAAGCTAATATGACCAGAGGCAGTCCCCAAATTGACTAAACAATCTGCGATTGTGGAGAGGGTGAACACACGATTTAGTATTGCATTGTCTATTCTCCACTGTCCAACAAGTGCAGCTTAAAAACATCGTAACACCAAAGAGCAGTAGTAAGTCTATCTATCTTTATTTTCATGTTAAGTGCTCGCCTGAGCTTCAATCTGTTGTCCCCTGCCAAAATTTCACAAAAAGTACTCCTCTAGCAAAAACAGTCACAATCAATAATCCTCCCCACTCTTTATCGGTGTCTAAATATAAACGCGAATTCCTGGAAAAAAGTTTCTTTCCTAGAACTACTCGCTTGCAGAGTTATGTTCCGCTGACATGCTTTCCAACTTACTACAATATAGACGTCTCAAATTCTACCTCATTTTAACCAGTAACGATCAATAAGCTGCTGACTGTGTAAAGAAATGGGTAACTTGTAAAAGGCCGTGTAAAGATGAAACTACAAAATCGATCCAAACGTCTCCAAATGTGGAGAAAAAGAATATGTGATAACCCTACTGTATTTACGATTTTCCATCCTTTACTATCCAACCAGTGCAACTTTAAAAGAACTGGTAGAGGTCTGTGTAAAGGGCTCTCTAAAGAAACGGGTAAAATGTGTACAGATGAGGTTAGAAATGCAATGTTGGTATGACTTCTGAAATGGACTAAACGTTGTATGTAGAGATTCGCAAAGAAAATAAACGTTTGGTACGAACTTTTTTGGGGGAAAGAAAAATTATTTATTTTGTTCGGTTTCAAACGCAAGTCGCCGACACATATTTAGAACATGGCACAACGTATACCTCTTTCTGTCCTTTTTTAAAACTACACTCAGCTGTTGTGTGGCAGTATTTCTCACTAGAAGCCATAGGTCGGCCGGCTCGCTTTTTTCTTGCTTAAATGAAGTTAGTTGATATCACGAGTTGTCAATATGCGTATGTGTCCTAGCCTGATCATTGAAATGACAGAGCCAGCGACAACGTTACAGAAAACCGATCCAACTATCTGCAAATATGAATAGGAGGACCATACGCTGCAGCACTGACTTGCCTTCCCTGTTCTATCTAACATATGCAATGATGCTACCAGATCATGCTTTCTGAAAATAACGGTTTCCCGGCCTAAAATACACCAAACATTAATATTATTGTTTTTTCCCCTTCTGCAAAACTCAGTCAGGTTCTGCAAAGCTATAAGGAAAAACAATAATCCCCCCTTCTTTTTTACTTTTCCTTCTTTCTCTCTCTTCCTTATATTTTTTGTTTGTCGTTGTTAGCAGCTCCTGACGTTTATGGATGGGATCCTGGTGGCTGAACAGTCCCTAATCAAGGAAGGTTAATATGCAACTGGAACACTTCACTTTAGCTCTTAATTTGGCTAGTTGGGTGATTGGAGAGGTCTAACTCGATCAATTGGATGGTCACACCAAGCCCCATCATATAAAACCTGCACTAACCATACTCACAACAATTAATATTCATATACAAACTAATAACTAATAATAACTATCCTCCATCCCTCCAAATAGTGGGAAATGACTGAGAGTCAATTGGTTATTTAAAGATATAAGGTATATATTTTTTTATCTAATTCGACATTAAATAATTCGAAAAGGATTGATATGTCGTAAAACAAAACAATCAAACCAAATAAAATCAAACCAAAACACCATGAATAAATATTTGAAGATATAAAGAACTTGAAGCATAAAACCTTTTACCAAAATAACGGATTCGCCATA
>NC_136500.1:74802473-74964973 GCF_053919585.1 Euprymna scolopes | reverse complement strand
AAGGGGAGTGGTCACGCTAAAGGTCAACAAGAGGTCAAATTTACACATTCTGCTTGTAGTCAAAATGTCGCCTTCATTTAGCTCTCTGATTTTGAAATTCATTAGGAAAAAAAATTCTTCGACGCTACAACTACATACACTTCATGCTTACAAAAGTAAAGACAAACATTTGAAAGAGGAAAAAACGCATTGTTCCGTCAAGCACGCACAGAAAATTAAATTATACAACAAGTAATTATATTTTTCTCAATTATGTAAATTCAGATATTTGCATGCTCTTTTTTGCGCAACTTTCAAAAAATCATCGATACCAATTTCACAAATAATATTCTAAATTTTAGAATGATCTTCCGAGGTGAATTCTTTGTTTTAATAGAAACAAAAGAAACCAATTTCTGTTCTATATCAAAGTTTTTTTCCATAAATTGCAAAGAAAAATTGACCGTTTAAATTTTAACAAAATATTAAACCATGCCGATTAGTTCATTTCAGCTAAATGGTATTTTGTTTTGAATATCGGGGATTTCGAGCCACGGAGATCTCGTATCAGGAGATTTCAGTCCACAATCGTGAATACCCGGAGATTTCATAACACTTTTTTTTCAACACCTACGGTTTAGGCTGGCTATTTTAATTTTTGTATGAAAGTTTACGACATAATTTGGGTATCGGGGGAATTGTTTATCTATATATATAAAAGGCAAAATGTGTGTGATCATTTCGTGTATGTCTTCAAAAGGCTTCTTTCGCACGTGCTCCCGGGGTTGTTACTATCGCTTAAAACTGTGTATATAGGTCCTATATAATAATATCTAGGAATTAGAAAAGCGCGTAGCGTATAGATTTATTTACGTCGATTTTTACAAAATTATTGCTATTTTGGCTTCTCGCATGTTGAGTGGGCTTTTTAGTATAAATATGTGAAACTAAACTCAAACGACGTCCTCTCGGCATTGCTGGTGATCAAAGTGTAGTATCTGTTCCTGCAGATACTGCACTTAAGATAATTTGTACCAGTCAATGGAGGGGAAACCCTCTATACTGGGACAATTATTATTTTTGGTAACCAGAGTGACCCCTTTTAGGGGAGCTGGTTTTTACCTCACATTAAAAACGGCCTTGTGCCTAATTTGCTCAGTGGGGGAGCAAATAAATACCATCTGTTCCTGCAGATACTGCAAGCAAAGACCCTATGTGGGGGCAGCCCCACAGATAAGACCTTGGTCAATGTAGGGGAAACCCTTCATGCCAATTGTCACTATCCAGCTCCCCTACTCCCCGGGGAGTTGACCCCCATTTCCCCTTCACTCCTCACATTAAAAATCGGCCTTGTGCCTAATTTGCTCGGTGGGGGAGCAAATAAATACCGACACGGGAGATCTGCAATGGGTTTCGGCAACATTTGGAGGAGCGCTTCACCAAACTACCCAGACTCTGCGGCCAGGAGTTTGGCAGCTATCTAGCTGGCTCACCCCGCCTTACTGCGGTCTGAGCGGCTAGCTGCGAGGGGATGGTTACGGAGTGTTAGGTCATTACTGCGTTGAAGCAGGTTGGCCGCAACAAATCTCCGGGGCTCGATGGTTTGCCTTACGAACTGTTCTTGAGGCTGTCGCCCATGTTTGTGCCCCTTCTGACGGGCGTGTTTAACCACTGGTTTGCCCAGGACTCGATCCCGAGGCAGGTAACCAAAGGAGTGGTAACGCTCCTGAAGAAGGGGAACCAACATGGAGGGGGGAATCTAGACGACTATAGACCCATCACTCTGCTTAACGCAGATTTCAAGATTTTGTCCCGCGTTCTTGCGAACCGACTGCAGGTTGTTATCGGCGACTTGATCGAACCGGATCAGAACTACGCTGTGAAGAGTCAATCGATTCAGAACAATCTGCACTTGATTCGCACGATCTTAGAGGGGGTAGAAGACGACACTGGAGCCGCGCTGATCAATTTAGATCAGTCCAAGGCATTCGACAGGGTGGACCATGGGTTCTTGAGGTCTGTTGTGGAAACTGCCGGCTTTGGTCCGGACTTCCGCAAGTGGATCTCCGCCCTGTATCGTGATCCCGTGGTGGTGGTCCAAGTAAATGGTAGGTTGTCGGAGTCCTTCGGGGTCTCCCGGTCGGTGCGGCAGAGTTGCTCGCTGTCGCCTCTGCTTTATGTCCTGGCATTGGAGCCCTTCCTTCGCAAATTAAAGGACAAGGCGGCGAGACCAGTCCTACGTGGCATAGTTCTGCCTGTCGGCAAAGTTGCCAGGGTGTCCGCGTACGCCGATGACGTCACCATGTTCATTGCACGACGGAGCGATATTAAAGTGGTGATAGAAGCGATCGCTGAGTATGAAGTTGTCACAGGGGCCGTGATCAATCGCAGCAAGTCCATTGGCCTGCGGTTGGGCGCCTGGACCGGGGTAAACCCGCTTCCAGGTGCGTTCGGCTGGACTGATGGTCTAGTAAAGATCCTCGGTCTGTGATTCGGGCCGGACCTCCAGCTGGACAAGAATTGGTCGGAAGTACAGACTAAGGTCGAGTCGTCAGTAAGGACTTGGATTCGGAGGAAATTGTCCTTGAAGGGTCGCGCGGAGGCATGTGCTACGTAGGTGTTTCCTCTGATCCTTTACCGTTTATCTGTTCTTCCCCTGCCTGCGGACCGCTGTAAAATTTAGAGCGCCTCCTGTTCAAACTTTTTTGGGTATGAGGAAAGCCGTATGTCCGTAGACAGGTCTGTACGCAGAAGCTTAGCAAGGGAGGCTTAGGGATGCCTGATCTGCAAAGTCACAAGCACGCAGAAAGATTGGCGTTCCTGAGTCGGACACTGATGGAGGAAACGCCCTGGGTACCAGTCGTGGAGCAAGCTTTCCCACGGCTCATATCCGACCCTGCCGCTGAATGTCGCAGAAGACCGGTGGGGGAAAGGTGTTTCCTGACCGAATGCCGAGCCGCCCTTAGGGCATTGCCGGGGTCCAGTGACCTTGCATGGCCTAGGTGGAGACTATATGAGGAATTAGTGGTGGGGACTGCAAAAGACCTGCTGGTGGAGCGGCTACATCTGTCGAGGGGGGAAGTTTTCTCGCTGTGGAGTTGGGCGCCTGCCAGTAGCCATATTAACAATGCAGAGTTCTCAATCACGTGGAGGTTAGTCCGGGACGCACTGTCACTCTTTGGCAAACTAGCCAGGGATGATCGGGATAGGGATTACTATTATCCCCCGTGCCCAGGCTGCAATGTCGAAGAAGAGGAGGAGACGAGAGAACATGCGTTCTTTCTTTGCAGTGGGGTGCAGAGTCTCTGGGAGTATGTCGAAGGGGTAACGGCTCGCATCGACCCCGAGCGGTCGGTGCCACTTGATTTAGCGTACGTAGTCGACAATGTGGATCCGCCGTTTGGCAGGGAGAAACGGGCGGTGTTTCTAGCGATCCTAACGGTGGCTAGGTTAGTGACGTGGGTTTCATGTCTGGACGTTGTCTATGAGGAGCAATCTGTTTCTGATCACGATCTGGTCGTTCATTTTAAGCATCAACTTAAAACGAAAATCAGATGTGATTGGAAAAGATTGCACCGCATCGACTTTGATAGATGGGTGCACAACACTAGTTTGTGCATCCGACGAGGCGCTAGATTTCAGTTCGTGTTTCCACCCTAGTGGTATTGGTCCTAGGGTGCTGAGGTTTCTTTTTCTCGGAACCCAGCCCCATCAAGACAAGTAATATAAGGTTTACCTTATAAGTATGGTAGGTTTAAGGCTAGATAATTGCGTAACCACCAAGAGTGGATAGCTTGTGCTTTTTATAGGGACTAGGCTAGGGTAGTATGTGTGTTGATCCTGTTCCCATAGCTTTTTATTTTTTGATAGATTGGCACTAGGAGAGCTTCCAAAGATGCCCAATAGTCCACTTGTTTTATTTTGTCCCAGGCCTATTTTTGACCATTACGTACTTTATCTTGGAAGACGCCATCCATCCCTGTTGTCCCCAACCCTAATTTATTTTTCATACAATTCCCTAGGGAACGACCTGCTTGCTTTCACCCTTTCCCCCTGGGGGAAGAGGACCGGAAGACAGTGGGCGTTTCACACGACAGACCAGCGAATAGGTAGGGAGGGTCCCCTTACTAACCCGCCCCCATAGGCATTTTGTTCATTCGTTTTCTTTTTCTTTCTTTTTGGGTGTATTCTAGTTTGCCCCCTCCCCATCATCTCGCCCCCATTAAAAAAAAAAAAAAAAAAATTGCCTTAGTTTGTAAATATATTTTTCTCCTTTAGTTGCTTGTAAATAATGTTATGTTTTTTATGTTTTTTCCTCACAGCGTGAATGTCGCCTGCCATCCCGTAAGCTGGGGAGCTGTTATTTTAAGTAGGTCCTGGTAAGAATGTTAGGCAGAACAGTGCGTGATAGAAACTCTAGTGTAGGTTTTATAATAAAGTACTTGCTATCTGACGCAAGTCTAGCTAAAGACTAGAAAAGACCCCTTTTTTCCCCACTTTCCCTTACTGACCTTAGTGCCTAAGCTTTTTCGTACCCCAAATGAGGCCTTGGCAGTAGATAATGCCAAGGCCGGGGACGAAAGGCTAAATAACACGTTCTCTCGGCATTGCGCCGGTACTTGGCCCTCGGGCCAGGATCAAAGTGTTGCATCTGTTCCGGCAGATACTGCAAGCAAAGACCATATGTGGGGGCGACCCCACATATAAGACCTTGGTCAATGTAGCGGCAACCCTTTATACCAAATGTCACTATCCAGCTCCCCTACTCCCCGGGGAGTTGATCCCCATTTCCCCTTCACTCCTCACATTAAAAATCGGCCTTGTGCCTAATTTGCTCGGTGGGGGAGCAAATAAATACCTTCTCGGCATTACGCTGGAAAAAACGTCCAGAAGCAATCAGCTTTGATCAGACACCCCTCCCCAACATCTGTTGGGGAAAGAAACAGTTAAATTTGGGTAAACAAACCCAAATGCTGTGTAACTTTTATTTGACCTTCTTAATTAGGTCAAATGGAAGCAGCAGAGTTAACTTTTATTGCGCACGCCTCTTTTTATAGGTAAATAACCTGCTAAACATTGTCTGTTGTCGCCGTGGGTCAATGGTTAACGTAGCAGGGTTTTTTTTTCCACACATTAATTTCCAACTCAAGGGTACGGGTTCGATTCTCATACTTACCTACCAAAACATTTATTTTATTATTTAAACCCCCCCCTCCCACCGGAGTTTTGATTTACCTCAAGACACCTGGGCATCGCCGGGTACCCCCCGCTAGTATATATATAAAGCGAAACTGTATGTTCGCTTTTTGTGTATGTCCAAGAAAGGCTTTTTTCAGAGAAGCGGTCAGTCGGTTCACAACTTTTAAAAACTTTTTATATCACATGTAAATCGTAATATCTCACAGTTAACAACGGAGCTCGCCTGTCTATGTAATTTGCTCGACTTCGGGAAGATAAATATTCAACAGTTTTCGCTCGCCGGATGTAGGTTAGGCCTTTTCCTATAATACTTCCCCCTACCCCCAACGTCTTGGGGGGAAAAAAGCATTCCCACACTAAAATGCTACCCTGCAGTCAAAAGTTGACCTCATGAAGTCATTAAAACGTGCACTAATTTAAGTAATTAAATAAATTCAAACGTGTCTCTGTTAGCATCTCGCGGTGGCGCAATGGTTAACGTCGCACGTTTGTTTTTCACACTTGAATTTACAACTTTGCCTCAAGGGTTCAGGTTCGATCCTCATACTTACCTACCAAAACATTTTTTTATTTTACCCCCCCCCCCGAGTTTTGATTTACCAAAAACCACACACAGCTTCAAACACCCGGGTACCCCTCGATAGTTAAGAATAAAGAAGAAAATATAATTGAATTGTTGTAAAATTATTTACTGTTATTGACTGAAACAAAGACATAATGTCGGACGAGTAAAAATATTTGGAGCAATTAAATTTTCCCTCACACTCGACCGGCGGTCAAGTGATTTTTTTTCAAATCTCAAAGGCTGTAACCATATATATATATATATATATATATATATATATATATATATATATATATATATATATATATATATATATATATAGAGAGAGAGAGAGAGAGAGAGAGACCCGGTTATACATATACAAATGAAGATACATGTACGGATCCTCAGTGAGTCGGTATGTTTATACTTTTATTAATATCTATATTTATGTAATTGTATATACGTGTATAGGGGTAGATACGTGTGTATGTGTATGTATGTATGCATGTATATGTGCATCTACTTCTTACTGAAGATCTATATCTCCACATATATATGTATATAGGTGGGTGGGTGTGTATATATGTATATGTATGCATATGTATCTATATATATTTGTGAGTGTATAAGAGTCGTGTGTATGTCTGGATATGGATCCATGGATGTCTGCATATACATTGTTTATATGTGTGTGCGTATGTGTTTGTATATGGATGTGTAGGAGTGTGCATATATATATATATATATATATATATATATATATATATTATATTATATATATACGTATTTGCGCGTGCAACGTATGTATTATTAAAAAAAAAACAACCCATGGTAAACTGATATGGACAAGTCGACGTATAGCGACTAGAAAAACTTTAAATGAACCCTGTACCAAAATATGACATCTACACTAACCCTTTCCTTCTCTCTCTCTCCCGCTCTTTCCGTCTCGCTCTCATTCTCTTTCCCTCTCGCTCACCCTCTCTCTTTCTCTCACCTACTTAATATTAAACAGTTGAGATGTAAAATTGAAACTTCACCTTCCTCCTATCCTTACCCCCTCCCCCTTTTTTCTTCCTTTTTTACCATCATCTCTCCACCCCCCCCCTCACTATATCCATATATCTCCACCCACGCCTACCTGAATCTGCTACCCCCACACACACAATACAATCTAATGTATCTTATCCTCAAAACTGAAATATTGTCAATACCCGTCTCCCTCCCCCTTTATTATCTCCTACCTCATCCCCCTTTCTCTATCTTTTTTCTCTCGTATTTCTTCTAAAACACTTCTTCCTAATACTAACAACCACTTCTGTAAGGCGTGACGAGGCTGTTAGACCGCAAACATGGTCCAACATCTGAAACATATGTAGTCAAACAGATAAAACGGTACTAAAAAAATAAAACATTATATATATAGTAATTTATAAAATATATATGGCGATTAAGCTACACTGAATATTCGGCGTTTCATCCACTCTAGGATTCGTCAGACTTATGCGCGAATTCTGTGGTTGTTTATCGTTTTTATATGGTCCTCTTCTGTTGAGGATTTTAGTTAGCCAATCTGCTTTCTAGTATCCACCGCGCCCCTTCCTATCAGCCAATGGGCATGCATTTTTATCGAACAAAGGATCTGTTTTAAAACTAGTTTAGTGGTTTAAGGCAGACGTTTTCTTTTTTATATATATAAATATACATATGTGTACATACATATATGAACATATATATACATATATATACATACATATATGTGTGATCGTTTATGTATATTCATGTTTATTTAATTTATTTATTTGTTTATTTTCTATTGTTTTTATGTGTGTGTGTATCTATATATCTATAAAAGTGAACGTGTCTGTGTGTGTGTGTCTGTGTGCGTGTGTGTGTCTGTGTACATTTCCCTACGCAATAACTCTGTCAATTTTTAGTCTACAGACTCGAAATTTGATATACAGTGTACTGAGATTTGGGGAAACAGATGTGATCAGTTTTTGGCTAGAAATTTCGCTGTTAAGGGGTCAAAGTTCAACGATTTCACCTTTGAGAACTCTACCAAACTCCTCCGACAATTTTAGGTCTACGCACTTGAAATTTTAGATATAAGTTCCTTGGACATGGATCTAACTTAATAACTGGATTTGAGCCCAAAACAATAAATTTAAATTCAAAGTTAAAAAAAATTGACCTCTGTGGTCTCTTCCAAATTACTCAGACAATTTCTGGTCTAAATATTTGAAATTTTACCTAAAGGGTATTCAGAGATAGGGCAAGCTTTTTCATCAGTTTGTGTCGAAAATTTTTAGTTACCAATATATAAATGTATGTATGTATGTATGTATGTATGTATGTATGTATGTCTGTTTGCATGTCTGCCTTAAACTTTCAATAGAGGCGACGGATTTTACCAAGATCAGTATTGTTTTAAAGTTCGACCTTTCTTACGACAAATTGGCTAAAAACATTAATATCTTCCCCTTCAACTAGGCACTTTTCTACAGGGGGGGGGTTCACTTTTTTCGCCGATATTTTTTAAAGTTATCCTCTCCTTTAGATTGTCTAGCCTTAATTTTAAAAAAATGTCGCTTCCGGTTTGGCGGTGGTCGTAACAGCATAAACGTTAGGTTTTACCCCGTTCTTTTCCTCCTTTGCGGTACGGGTTCGAGCCAGCCTTCCTACTACCACTTTTTTTTTTTTTTTTTGCTCAACATACACATCCAAACACCCGGGAAACGCCGGGCTGAAATGCTAGTTATAATAATTTTTAAATACCTACATACACTACTGTTTCGTCCAGAGTGATCTAATGATTATAACATCTTGATCTGCGCATGCAAGCTTAAGTTACCGACTTTCATTTCAACTGTAAAGTGCTCAACAATAAGAACCGAGTTCTTAAAGGGACTGACATAATTATTACTAAAATAATTTTGTAAGAACCTAAAGACACTAGAGTGTCATTGTTTCAGGAATCATCAGTGCAGGCAAACACGATTACTACTGCTCAGGAGATTCGAATCCGGCCACGAAGTCATCTCTGACTCCATTAACAAAGAACAAACCTCACAGCCAACCTCAACAGCGAGAAAAATATCATTTACATTTACACATTTATTTTTTAATGTAATATTCGTCCAGAGTGATCTAACATCATGCTAGCTTAAGTGACCGGCTTTCATTTTAACTTTAAATAAAGTGCTCAACAATAATAGCCGAGTTCTTTAAGAGGCTCACATTATTATTACTATAATAATTTTTAAAATACCTACAGGCACTAGTACTTCATCCTTTCGGGAATCATCAGTGCAGTGTGCCACGATTACTGCCGGTCGGTATATATATATATATATATATATATATATATATATATATATATATATATATATATATATATATATATATAGATAGATAGATATATATAGATATATATATATGTTTCAAATCATATTCAGAGTTTTGAGGCCGAAATGGATCTTCATTAAATTTATTTGTTACAATTTGGACTATAGTATAAGGAACATATATTTTAATAAGTATATATTATATTTTATCTATCTATCTATCTATAAAGAGAGAGAGAGAGAGAGAGAGAGAGAGAGAGAAAGAGAGAGAGACAGCTAGCTAGCTAGCTAGATAGATAGATAGATAACATAAAAATAAATTTCTTTTAGCGAAACAGATCCGATCCAAGACATGATCATTCTCATGACAGTTTTCTGAGCCTTACTACTTCCGTTTTGGCTCATTACAAATTGGAAATGGGTGTTTTATTTGTAACACAAACCCTATAAGATTGCCGTACAGAAACCATGGGTTCTCTCTATCCAGTTTAGTTTTTCAATAGAGCCCCTATTTCCTAGATGTACCACCTTCGCCACAGCCGAGGAACCCCACCCCCACTCCTGTATAGTAGCAGGTGCAAACTTGGCCCAAGAATGTCCTGAAACTGTTCAAAATAGCCCCTACTTTGAACAGTTTCAGGACATTCTTGGGCAAACTCAGCATCTCCTTCAAGTATTATACATACCCGCTTACCTGAATACATACAGCGCCTAATATTCCCAAATTGTTACCCATTCTGACACTGTCTAAGCTCATCATTGCTTAACTTCGTTAATCTAACAAGAAAAGGTATATCAGCATGTTTATGCTATATATTAATTTGGTATTACATTTATATTACATATGAATAAGAAAAAACTTTATATGTTATTCCCACGCACATCATTTTTTTTATTTTTCTCATCAGTTTATTCAAGTTGAAAATGAGGTATCCTACCAAATGCCAGATATTCATCCGCTATCTCATATTCCTACCGAGAGATCTTAAAATTCTAGTCGTACTTTTTAGTACAATTGTTTGAATCTCTGTTGCACTTGGTTCACCGGTTATATTTGTCAGGTAGTTTTGGAAATTCTTTTTTATGATTCCAGTTGCTCCTATAATTACTTGAATGATAGAGATCTTCCTACGATTTCAGTTTCTTTTCATGTCGTACATAAGATCTTGGTATTTCGTTATCAGCTCTGTTTAACACAGCATCATTAAGGACATTAACTTCTAATAAGGTTGTTTTTTTCTCTTTCCTGTCCTATATCACTATGTCAGATTTAACAGATCCGTTTTCAAAGTACATAGCTGTGAGAATTGTATAATTAGTGGATGGTTTATGACTTATTTCCAACTGTTTTTAAAGTTCCTTATGTTAGTTGGTCTAAAAATGGGCCATTACACGTTCTACTGATGAGACGATCATTAGAATGTCCCGCACTTGTTCCAATAGGTTATTTGAAAAGTGTGGAGTTATCCCAATCTTGATGAATCCACTTAATTCTTCGTAATTGTTTGGACGATTAATCCGAAACGAGAATCGGAATAATCAGAACTGTTTGAGTAATGGAATCGGTATCTGAATTGAACAAAATTTCAGTTCAATTTTCAATTCCAGAAACAGCCAAGCTTCTCAACCTCATCAAGGTGTACTACGTGCACACCCGGGGTGCTACAGGGAAGAATTCGATTCCTTCGTCGTCCAAACAGGCGTCCGCCAAGGATGTGTGCTCTCCCCCATCCTGTTCAACTACATCATCGACTGGATCCTAGAGAAGAGCTTGGTTGGCTTCGCTGGTGTCCACGACTGTTCCATCACTGACTTCGAGTTTGCTAACGATGTTGTGATCCATACGCACTCGACGAGGTCAGTCGCATGGCCTAAATGGTTGGAATGAGAATCAACGCTTCTAAGACGAAAATTCTCTCTGGTAACGTCCCCGCACCTCGATGGCGAAGCTGTAGATATCTTGGCGCCAAATTTACAGCCACCGGTCAAGCGAAAGACAAAATCATCAGCCGTATCAACCTGGCTAGAGCAGCCTTTATCCGTCTTCAAAATCGACTGTGGTCTCGCCAGGAAATAAGACGTTCCACGAAGTTGCAGATCTATAAGGCCATTCTTCTCTATGAATGTGAGATGCGGCAGGGGTTACCTTGTACTACACTTTGATCTTGTCCAAAGGTCCCCCCCATTAAAAGTGACATTTTGTTTAGCATCACATCCTGGTGTGTCTATTGTACAGATAAAGTAGTTTTACAAATTTATATTGCGCTGATTTTTTTTCCCCTTCTCGTGTCTGAGGAGATTCAAAGTAGGTTCTGTCGTCTGCAGTATTTTTCGCTTCTTTCATATTATTTTTATTTTTCGCCATTCTTTTTTTTGTTAAAAAAATAAAATAAAAATAACCGTTTGTTCGTACGCACGTCTCGATAGTCGATCGGCGATTACAGGTAGGCAGTCCGGAACAAATCACGTCGGAAACTGAAAGAAGACAAAAGAAAAGTGTCAATGTCACCTGGATAGACAACATTGAAAGACATAAGGACGAAGCATACACGTTGGAATAAAGAAGAAGAAGAAGAAGATTAGGAGAGGAGGAAGAAAGATAACAAGTAAAAAAGAAAGTGAGATAGAGAAGAACAAGACGTAGGAGATTATAATGGGGAAAGAGGAACAAAAATGGAGAAATGAGAAAGAGGAGGAGAAGAAGAAGAAAAAGAGGAAGAAGAAGAAAATGAAGCAGAAGAATGAAAAGGAGGAGGAGAAGGAAGAGTAACATAATAACAAGTAAGAAAAGAACGGAGAAGAAAAGGAAGAAGAAAAGAGGGGGAAAGGAGTACAAGGAATAATAATAATAATAATAATAATAATAATAATAATAATAATAATAATAATAATAATAATCTATATATTAATATGCTTGTCCGTACGGTGTCACGTCATCATCATCGCAAACATTAATTAATGAAACGCGCCATCATCATCGCAAACATTAATTAATGTGAATTATCTCCCTTTATTCTTCAATCTTTATCAGTTAAAAATCATTAAACCCTTTTATTTCCCAAAAGTTCCCGAACAAAAAAAAAAAAAAGAAGATAACTGTCTATTTATGGTTCCGGATTATTTTAAAGACAATTATGCACAGAAGGTATCGTTCCACAGTTTAAATAGTATAGTCTTTTACTTACATTTTTAACGATGTCTTCTGTTTATTATTGTAGTGTAATATGGAACGCTTATTCTATTTTATTCAGTAATAAATATATTTACATTTAACGTTACGAGTTCGTTTTTTTTTTACTGTGCCACTTTATCTTTTTTTTTATTTATTTACTTTTGAGTGAGCCTTACACAACAAAAAATATGTTTAGAAATACATGTTACAAAAGTCAAGAATGACTTTATTAAATAAATCACCAAAGTCACCATTTGTAAATACACTGAGTAACAGTGTTACTCAGTAACACAGAGTCAAAACATATTTTACGTCTTGTTCTGTTTTGTTTTTGTTTTACGGCATATCAATCCTTTTTCGTGTTATTTAATGCCGAATCGAGTAATTTTGTAACATTTTACAGCTTCACGTTGTTTACATAGTTATTACTTATGTTTTGTTCGTTTTATTTTGCTTCTTTTACATGCAGTCATCATCTGCTAATGCCCACCCACAGGCCATACATATTTAAATACTATAAAAAATGGACACAATTTTTTTAAATATGAAATAAAACAGTGTTTCATTACTTACGATTTAATTTATTTAAAGAAATATTTATTTCCTATTTAAAGATTTTCAGTATATTTTGTTTAACTGAAGAATTTTTCCATTATTTTTATTACATTGTTAGGTGAAGTTTTAGAATAGTTAACCCCCCGCCCCATATTAAGAATGGCTTTCAGCATGATTCTTACAATAGCGGTATCAAAGTTTTTTTTTTTTAATTTTAAAACAAATTATAAAAAAAAAAGATACAAGACTATTAAATTCTTTTTCATTAAATCGCTATTTAGGTGAAGGTTCAAAATAGTTAACCCTTCTCCCCATAACCGTTTTTTTATGCAGTAAAATACTTTGTTTCAATAATTATGGTTTAAATAAATATTTATTTCTTATTTAAAGATTTACAGTATATTTTATTTAACTGAAGAAATATTTATTGTTCGTACATATATTTTTCCCTTATTTTTTTTTACATTGTTAGATGAAGTTTCATAATAGTTAACCCCCCTCCCCATATTAAGAATGGCTTTCAGCATGATTCTTACAATAGTGCTATCAAAGTTTATTGATTTTTCTTATTTAACAAAAATTATAAAAAAGATACAACATTTTAAACATTTTTTTCGTTAAATCGTTATTTAGGTGAAGGTTTAGAATAGTCAAACCCTCTCCCCTTATTAAGAATGGCATTTTATTATTTCAGTATGATGCTTACATTTTTCTTAATATAAAAAAAAAAATACAAGAAAATGTTACGCTTTTTTTTTTTTTTTTTAATTAAAATGTTAGATCAAAGTTCGGAATAACTTACTTTATAGCCAATTAGCCAGCTTACTTAACTATATAACATTGACATAAATTTGATAGGTACAACCTACCTCACATCATTTTGATTATCGAAAAATCAAAATTTAACTGTACTTCGTAAGATTTACAGAAACACTTCATTTTCTATGCATGTAATACACAAGAATCTAAATATTATAACAGATTACAATGTTTTTATGGAAAAAACTTTTGTACAGAAAATTCAAAGTGTTCTATTTTTTTTTTTAATTCAATTTTCACCTCAAACAAGGCACAGTGCCACTTTGAAGCAGGGGGCTACTATTAGGGACTTAATTTGCGGGGTCATTATGAAGGGAGAAGAGTAGAAAGATGTTTGTTAACATTACACTTGAACTTCTGCATATCATTGCAGTTGGGAAAGCAGAATCCCGGAAGGGAGTTCCAAAGACCCGCAGTTCTGATCAGGAAGTTGTGATGCATTAATTGAAATCTATATCAATAATTCGACTTAAAAAATATTTATGAATTTCCAAATCTTCATTGAATAAAATTCAAAATGAATAGAAAAGTCTATCGCATATGTAAAAGTTGACGGTTGCTTATTTAACTTCATTAAAAGTCATCAAAGTCAACTAAGAGCTGCTCAATATTCTGGCTTAATGGATCATTTAGCAAGGAATGAAGATGGTTATTCTGGTGTACTAGTTATTCTACCATCTACATTTACATGAAGTCCTAGAAATCTACAACAGCTTTATCAAGATGCAATGGCAGTTTTCTGTGACCTATTCATTACTTACACATGTAATCCAAAATGTCCTGAAATATTAAATAACTTGGGGTCATCAGAACTTGCACAAAATCGATGTCAGCAATGTCACAGTTTTTTAAATTCACAATCTGACTCCCAAGAACCTGCTGACTGACCACTATTCTCACTCCAAGCAGCTGATCGACGTCCCAGTCACCGCCTCAATCATCACCAGCACTTCCTGACAATATCAACAGCATCAGTTACGATCGCATTGACCTTCAATAAAAGTTTAAACTAAAGTTCTTTCTTTGTTCTACTTGCTTCCATACGTTCATTTTTTATAAGGAATTTCTTACTGATGTGTTTTAAAAGATTTTAACTACCGTGGAATTTCCACGGATCCTGTTAGTAATAATAAGAAGAAGAAGAAGAAGAAAAAGAAGAAGAAAAAGAAAAAGAAAAGAAAATTAGCTGTCTGTGAAACCAGCCTAAGCGATATTGAAAAATACGAAAACGCGGCGAACACGTTGAAGAATAGTTAATTAGAAAAAAAAAAAAAAAAAAAAAAAAAACGCAGATGATAATTTAACTATCGAAGAACTTTTATAGTAATTTAAAAATATGCAATTGTCATCAAACTTGTTTTATTTTGTTTCGTTGTCGTTTCTTATTTCTCCTGTTGTCCGCCATTTTTATTTTGTGACGCACGATGGCTGTCAGTGAATTCATTTTAAACACAGCAAGAATATTGGTTATATTCCTTCTTTATTTCATTTCCATCCGGATCCTTGGAAAATTCAAGGAAAACTGTATCATTGATTGTATTCCAAATCACCATCCATTGCGGATGGGGTGGGAATATGACTTACTACCGATTGTTTGTACTCCTGTCTCCACGCGAATCAGTTCGAAAAGAGGCCGTAGCATCTAAAAATCTGACCTTTTGGCTACGATGAGAGAGTAGCATCTGTTCTGATGCTGCACTAAGTTGTGTCCTTACTCGATGGAGAGGAACCCCTTCTAGGCTAAGGCAATTTTTTTTTATCCCTTCCAGGGTGCCCCTTTCTGAGTGTGAGGACTTCCCCCTAGATTTCTACTTGGTATTCTCTAGGTAATTAGGAGAGAGTTAATGGAAGGTCGCGCCAATTATCATTTCGTTATTCCCTCCTCCGTCAGGCAAGATTACTTGAATGGGGTATGTTTATTCAATCTATTTGACTTGAAATGATAATTATAGGCTTAGGGTGAATTTGTAGATAAATGAACATGATCGGATCTCGTGGATAAAGGAAAGAAAGAACAAACATCATTATATGTACATATATACAGCTTTCTCTCTCTCTCTCTCTCTCTCTCTCTCTCTCTCTCTCTCTCACACACACAATGTATAAAAACGAAAACATAAAAACGGGAGAAAGAAAAATGTTCCAGACATAGTTCAATTTGGAGGTTAATTCATCTCCTCCACCCCTTCCCTCTTTTTCTTATTTCAAACTTGTTTTTTTTTTTTTTATATGTACATACAATTATCGTTACACTGACGAGCTGATTTTTCCCACTGTACGGTGTAATCACGTTGACACACCGGTTCCCGCTGGATCACTGAAGTTAAGCAACGTTAAACCTGATCAGTACTAAATGGGTAACCATTTTGGGCTTCCAGGTGCTGTGTGTGCTCTCCGCTTATCTCGGCATTGTTTCCAGTCATCCTGGACTTCTCCTTGCCACTGGACTCAAACAGTGTCGATTCAGGATAAGTGTGGCGGGAGATTGCGCAACACTTGCCTCACACGCGCAATTACCCCTACAGGGGTATCCTTTGTCTTTCCAGACCGAACAGAGGCATCTAGGTTTTCTCACTCACATCAAAAACGACCTTGTGTTACATCTTGCTTTCGTGAGGAAGCAAATAAATAGACATCTTCTCACGTCTTGTCCGCTATATCACAAGGACGCGATCACAACCTCTCTCAATATATAATATTATCAATATTTAGGACACTAAGTAATAGCACACACACATACATATATATATATATATATATATATATATATATATATATATATATATATATATATATATATATATATATAAGCGTATGGAAGTTGGCTTGAAGCATTGCTGGTAAATAAGTATATAGGTATTTCATTAGGCTCTTTGAAATGCGAAATAAATGGAATGATGAGAGAGACGAAAATATATTTGTTTTTCATCTATCTTTATCATTCCATTTTTTCGCATTGCATACGCTTTATATATATATAACTACTTAATTTACTCACATAAAATTAATATACGGAAGTATAGATTTATGCGTAAACTTTAAGTATTTACTTCAAAAGTGCTCAATACGTAGGTAGAGCTAGTTAGTAAGTTATAAAATGTATATGGCGATTAAGCTACACTGAATATTCCGCGTTTTATCCACTCTAGGATTCTTCAGGCTTATGCGCGACAAACAACCACAGAATTCGCGCATAAACCTGAAGAATCCTAGAGTGGATGAAACGCGGAATATTCAGTGTAGCTTAATCACTATATACATTTTATGAATTATATATATAACTGGTAAATAAGTATATCAATATTTAAGTATTTGACAAAGCCGCTTGTAATAAGAGAAAAAAAAAAACGGAACGATAAAATGCGAGATAAACAGTACATATAATCGAAGCTTATATATACAATATTTTTCTTTAAAAACTTAGCTATTTATTTTTCAGTTTTTTTTTCAGTAAATATTTAATTTACCGCTTAATAGAATCCGGGATAGTGTAAACTGTTTTGGTATTTCGTGAGAAACCCCTCCCTTTGAAAACAACCGTTTATTTCGTTTGCATAGAAAAAACGTCCCAGATTGGTTGCTATATTTGAATGCTAGGGTTTGGCAACTGATCTTGGCACATTTCCCCCGAGTGTTGGAATAACTTTTTGACATATGCAAGTCCATTCCGGTTCAAACTATATGATAAAAGTGCTTTATGATTTTATTGGAACATTGCTGGTAAAAAAGTATAAGATATTTAATAATTATTATGCTTATTTATTCATAAGTCAATAAATTGAGAAATATATCTCGTTACAAAATATCAAGCGCTCTACAAAGTCATTCGTGAATTTAAAGCTTACTTTCCACGGCCTTGTAACTCGCAATTTCATTTTGTCATTTCTTCATCACATTTCATAACCGATGTTCCTGACAAAGGGCAGAGAATTGCTGTATTCTTAGTAGGCTGTTTTTTTGAGTGAGTGGTATGTGAAGATTTTTCAATCTTTTCATATTATTCTCATTCAACTGTAAATTTATCCATATCGAGTGGTTTTAGACTTAACACATTAGCAAAAAAACCCCAAAAAAACCCCCCAAAAAACGGAAGATGCCAAAATGTATTACGTCGAAGAATTCTTCAGATGACACATCGTTTCATAGTAGTTGACTGTTTTCTACAGATGTCGACATCGTTTCATAGTAGTTGACTATTTTGTTGACACGTCGCAGCATAGTTGTTCTCTTTTCCCCTTTTCTTTATTGCAGACGTCATCGTAACAGGAGTTACCGGCTGGCGAAATAACAACAACACACAATCTACATTTTAACATTTTTCTCTTTTTTTTTTTTTTTTAAAAAAGAGTATTTTCTTTAAAACTGCTCCTAAAATATTTATATGTATAGCGTAATATTACTCCTCCGAAGTCTCCTCGGAGGAATGCAAGAGAATCTCTTCAAAACACACATGCACGTCTAGACAGGTTGAAGTGAGTGTCCCTAATGATGGAGGTCTGAACAGAGCTGAAAGGGAGAAACAGATCAAATATCAAGGTCTCATGTACGATATGAAAAGAAACTGGAATCGTAGGGAGATATCAATCATACCAGTTATTATAGGTGCCACAGGGCTTATGAAGAAGAACCTGAAGTCCTACCTAACTAATATTCCTGGTGAACCAAGAGCAAAAGAGATCCAGACAATTGCATTTATAGGAACAGCGGGGATACTAAAAAGAGCTCTCGGTTGGTTTCAATAAAAAGCCTATGAATGTTGGCTGCTGGTTTGGCTGCTCCATACCCAGCATTGCAATCTTCAAAGAAAGAAAATGTAAGAACCAAGACAAAGATCAGCCTGGACGACTTGGCAGGTGTCTTTCAAAACTTCCTCTAACGTCAATTCCGTCGAACGCGTTAATCTTAATTTCTTGAAGAAATTTGTTCTCTCTACGTAATCTTGACGTGGAATTTTCCCTTTTCTTATTAACACATCCACATACCATAGTACCGTCGAATAAGAAAGAAAAAAAAAAACAACAAAAAAACAACCTTGGAATATATACATATTATTTTTATCTTTGACTATTTTAACACGGCTATTATGAAATGGCCGAAATACTATAGACTTTGTAAGCGATAAACGAAAATCGGAGAAATATGTTAAAGATTGCGTACATGATGGTTATTATTTGGATTATCCAGATTAGTTTCTTCGTGGATGTTTTTTCTCACAACGATTCGACCAATCACCTGACATTGTTCAGGTGCATCTTTTCGAACTCGGGAATCTACGTCAAATTCGAGGATCCATACAAAATTTCAAACTGAACCGCGTCTTTAAACAACTGAGTTAGGTTGATCTCGTCGCGCCAACTATGACCGGGTAGAAGTATTCAGTAATTTTTATCTCATTTTTAATTAGTATCTCACGGCGTTGTTGCACTCATCCGAACCCAGTATAGCTCGTCCCGTATCAAAGTCCCGCTTTCCGTTTTAAAGTCTTCTTTCCATGTCTTTCTTTTTTGCATTGACGATGAACACGTAGCATTGTTAAGTGATAATATACTGATAGAAATATTTTCAGAAAGACCCTTCAATCTACAGCATTCATTTTTGTCTGTTTTGTGTAGACTGGAGTGTGAAAAAGAAAACAAATAAAGCCTTGACCTACTGTCTGTGCCATATTCAGATAGTATGCTATAAAACAAAGAATGAAACGGATTGGAGAAAAAAAAATGAAACGTATTCTGTATTGGAGAAACAGAAGAAAAACAAACAAACAAACAAACAAACAAAAAGCTAACAAATAAACACACAAACTATTTACACCCGAAAAAAAAAAAAAAGCATTAATAAAAGTATAAATAATTTTTAGCGTCAGATTATTTTTTTTTATTGCTTATGCACTGACAAGTCACAACCTCTCAAGCTTTCTTCTGATGATGTTATGTTGTTATGTTAAAAATTCCAAAACTAATTTACGTACGGAAAAAAAAAAAAAATGGATAATTACTACCGTCAAGTATTTTAAGCGCCGGATTCAGATTCCATGGGGGGAAAAAGCCCCCCCCCTCAAAAAAAAAAAAAACCAACAAAAAAAAACAATAAAGCTACAACAACACAGACATGGCGATGGCCAAGTGGTTAACGACATCCTGATAACCTGAGTATGCCACGTTCGAATCCAGTTCAATCCTCAGAAAAACTTTCACTTAGGAAGATGACAAATTTCACGTGGTCTCTCCCGTAAATTCTGTCTAGAAGGAATTCTAACTGGAAAGATACCGGGAAACAAACGCCAACAATAATCATCTGATTCATACAAAATGGATGAATGATACTCAACAATATAAAAACAAACAGACAAAAAGCAAAAAAAAAAAAACAAAAAAAAACAACAACAAAAAAAAAAAACAAAAACAAAAGAGAAACTTAAGCGTGAAAAAAATTTTATAATGGATAAAGCAGTATACAGACATGCTCTGGGACTCATGTAAATGACAAAGAATCGCCTATTCCTTAATAAAAGCCTCCAACGGAAAGAAGTGTAATGTACTATAGTTTTAGATATAAAAAGAGGAAGAAAGAAGCAGCCTTTGTAGAAGTTAGTGTGCTTAATGATCCTAAGAACTGAGAGGAAAAAGATAACGAAATACCAAGCTATTATGTATGACATCAAAGGAAACTTGAATCTTAGGAAGATTTCCATCATTCCAGTAATTATAGGAACAACTGAATTCATGAAATTTCAAAAACTACCCGCAAATATACCCGGTGAACTAAGTGCAAGAGAGATTCAAACAATTGCACTTAAAGGGACGGTTAGAATCTTAAAAGGGTCTCTCGGTTGGAATGTATGAGAAAGCAGGTGAATGTCTGGCGTTCTGGTAATCTCCAACCTTCTTAAAGTGAATATTATCAAACTCGGGAATTTGTGCGAATCTTCGGACTGAACCTATTATATAATCCTGAGGTAGCACGCTATGAACGGGTCGAATTCTCAAGTAATTCGTAATTGTATTCTTAATATCGTCTGCATTAAGGATTGAACCTTTGACCTGAAGAATAATGTCGCTTAGAATCGAATTTTACTTAGTACTTTATCCGTTACGTCACTGTTCACGAGTTCGACAAGATATACCAGAAGAATGTCGGAGGTTACATCAGTTGAAACGTTGTAAGAATAACACTACAATATGAGAATAGTAGTCCGAATAATCTAAACAAATAATCCTAATCTAAAAAATTCAGAAACAAAATATGTATTTATTTTAAATACGGCACACAGCTCTGCCCAAAGGTCAAGGGTGAATTCCTTAACAGAACTATCCAGAGGATTTGTACCCTGTTGCCGCGACACATTTAAGTCGCCAGACATGCTCTGGTGTTCGGTAAGACAAGCACTTCCTAGGAGTTAACTATCAAACCAGAGATGTATATAAACAGTATCTGGTGGCTATCTGATGACCATAGCTAGTGCGTCTAATTGGCAACTAATGGCAAACTACAGCTTCCATTTTTTCTTTCCGGAACTCTGGCAATAGATAGAACGACACCCTAACTAAACTATCGTATGACCATGGCCAAGTTTTCACGAAACCCATTACATGCTACAACGTTCGCTACAGCTGATGCTCGAGGATCCCGTTATGCCACTGTGACAAAGTTGCAGGGGTGATGTTGGCGAATAAAGTTACCCCCATTTATCACGTTACATGATCGTGAAAGTCGGCATTCTCACCAGACGGTCCCGCGAACTAGCCTCTGTCCGCAAACAGAGACAAATCGACGTGTGCACAGTTCAGGGGTCCAAGAAGCAAATTGAAGCCGGGACCAGGGACCTTATGAACTTCTATACAATGATAGCCTAAGAATAAAAAACGTGGATTCTGAAATATATCTGTACCGACCAATGAATATCACCCTTGTTACGAACGGGCGCGCAATTCATTTCTAGACTTGCTGCAATATGCGAGCCAAAGAAGATTATTTGGTGAGCAAATCTCCAATTTGCCACAGGACTCCACATGTAAATGAACATCATGCACATGGAAGTTTTGGGTATGGCACATGCAACGATGACGACACATGTATCTTCGATTTTGTTGATCCACGTGATAGCTAACACGAATACCATCTGCGCAGCTATTACAGCGGAAGCACGTAATCTCAGACTGTGTATGCCTTAATTTGACAAAATAATCGACGAGCTGTCATTGATGCTAAAGTAATATCATACGAAATGATGGCGGCATCACATCGTCCGGTGATTTTGCACCTTGTATGTTGAGCCGCCGAGATAACCTCGTCTAGCTTGAAACGGCGCAGCATGCGTAAAGTGGTGGTGATATAAGGAGAAAGAACGTGATATTGTCGGAAGAATCAATCTACTTCCGGTCACCAATGTTGGGGACATGCGGCAAAAAGAATTAGTCTGCATCAAAGAAGCAACACTAGTTGAACTCTGTTCGACGGCACTTCTTTGCTTTAGCTTTTTTTCTGTTTTCATTTTTGAAGAGTTCAGTTCGGGACAGATGGAGATAATCACGAAATATTTTTCTGGAAATAAATGTAATTCTTTGTGTATAAACTGTTCATTGCTTTAATTTATTTCGAAATTAAAATTTATAACAGAAAACTGTTTCTTTTTTTAAAAGGAAGAAGAAAAATCACCCATTCTTTTCACTTATGACTGTTTTAAATTATTTATAAATCTTTATTTATCTGGAAACTGTTTGTTTTAATTTATTTCGAAATTTTAATTTATTACAAAAACTGTTTGTTTAAGAAGAAAGTGTTCGTTAAAAAAAATCATGTAATTCAATAAATGCTCCAGCAATTAATGCTTTCTTTTCTGTTATTGTATCAATGCATTTGTTTTGGTTTTTCGAAAATTTTCGCAAAATTTCTATAAATTTCGTGATTGTCTTCCTTTTCCCTGAATCGAACTCTCCCAAAAGTGGAACTTAAAGAAAGCTAAAATATTGAAATACTGGTTCAACAAAATATAGACGCTGTCGAATAGACAAAATGCTATGACTGTAGACTCCGACTGTAAAAGAGAAAGTGTGGACAAAGAAGAAATGATGTCAGAAATTCCTTGCTTACGAGTCCATGTTGAATTATCAAGCATGCAGGACAACCAAAGAAAGTCGTGGCATCCGCCAAAGCAACGCATTACAACGAAATGCGAACTTGGATACACGCAAAGGCATACATGATCTTTACCTGGGCACGCGACTAGAGATCCACGGGATATCGAGCGATTTCTTTTCAGCATAATCGATGAGCGTGGCATATTGATCGTTGACGAGAACAAAGTCGACTGTTATAATTATCTATTAACTTAATTACTTATAATAATATACAGGGTGTTTTTCTTAGAGGCGGAGAACTTTAAATCGATAACTCTATTTTCTTTTATTGCAGATTTGGCAACTATCGGTTATTTTGAGTTCAGCTTGATTTGGCAATTCATCATGAAGATACTGACACCTGAACAAAGTTTTCGAGTTGTAAATGACACGACCAATTTACTGGGAGAAAAATTTGATGAACGAATAATTTCCCGATTCGGACACAATTACCGATTCTGTTTTAAATACTCGATTCCGATACAAGTGCCGATTCTGAATATTGGAATACATAAAGGGAAAACATTTAAAAGTTTGTCGAATTAAAAATAGAAAAGCAAAAAGAAAAGAAAAAGAAGAATGAGATTCGGGCATTTGTTACTGTAACTAATAGAGAAAAAAAAAAACAAAAAGATAAAAAAACAAATATGCAACAGATAATTGTTACGAAATCTAAGATAAGTTACTCTTCTATCCACCGTGATACGTTTATTTGTATTTAAAATCATTTTCTAGTTAAAAACATACATAATGTCCCATCTATTGTTAGAACAAAAAAAATGGCTGTCCATGTTTTGCGCAAGGATCCTGGATAACCATTCCAAACTGAAATAAACAAAATACCGCTAGAAATACATTAAATAAATGCCAATAATCGTGCAAAAATATAATTTTCTACGAGAAATTTGTTTAATTTTGGATTTTTGAGCGATTAAATGAGATAAGATTAATGGTAAAAAAAAAAAAAAAAAAAAATAGTTACTCCCCCTAAAAAGTTAGATGCTTATTTATAATTACACTTAAATTAAAAAAATAGGTACAGAACACTTTTTTAGGATGTACATACTTGTCACGGAAAAAAGATGCCATATTCCAAATATCATATAAATAGATGAAGTATTTTTTTTAACTAAGGAAATAAAATTTTATGAGAAAGCGGGATGGGGATCACCATACTTTTTAGAATGTGTTAAACCTATTGTGAGATTTTCGTCTATATTCTTCACTTGTATCCAAAGTGGAAACATGCAATAAAACATTAATTATTTCAGAAGAATCCGATAGACAGACGACGAGTGTTAAGCTGGCGTCGGCAGGATTTAAAAAAAAAACATGTCCAGAACATTTCAAATGTTTTAATAATTAACTGTAAACTCCCTGAGAGGCGGCCTAGAGACGTGAACATCTCTAGACCGCCTCTCACGAAGTTCACAAATAAGTGGAAAAGGTTTACTGAGGAAATAGAAAAGCGAACCTTATAATATTTACTTTGTTTACCAATAAAAGATAAATTGACTTGGAGTGTAAATGCTAAATAAATCTTGGAATGGGATTTATTATCTGCGATTCTGTGGCTCTTAGTTTTATGTTGTAAATGAACACCTTCTAACGAATAAATACATCCGTATTTGTTTCGTGTTTTTTTTTGTCAAGATTTTTTTTAAAAGAATCGTTTATGGAATCGGAAATTAGCCTTTAATTTTTCCGATTCCGATACAACATATTATTATTATTATTATTATTATTATTATTATTATTATTATTATTATTTATTTATTTATTTATTTTTGAAGCATTACCCCGCACGTTGTAGCCTCAGTCGCGAAGTAGACAAAACAAAATATAACTCGAACTCACTTTTTCGTGCAACAACGTCATTTATTTCCTCATTCTTCCGTCGCGCGTGACTTCTCGTTATGGTTATAACGTTTCTCAGATGAACGTGCTCTCGAACGTCATTCACGACTCTGATATGACCCTCTTCTCTACTCTAACATGCTCTTTGTCTTTTTTATTTTTTTATCAGTGACGTCATTTCGCATGCGTTTGCATACGCGCGTCCGCGCTCTGTTACATTTTTTTTTATTGGAAAATGTTAGATTAAATTCTTATAAAGCTACCTTGGACTTGGTTATATTTTGTTTATGGAGTGAAGAGAATGAAGTAAAATGTACCTGTTTGACCTCACAATGTTCGTTGTGATTTGGTTATAAATTCCTACCCCATACTATCTAAGTCTTTTTTCTAGTTAATACCATAAAAAGCCCCTGGGCGGATGTGCACACTGTGCTAGCAAACTCATGATCACATTTTTGCCCAATGGTGCAATCTTCCCGGGAATTAACCTCATCTTCTATAAGGTAGGGTTGTTTTATTGCCAGTCACTTGGGGCGTCTTTACCGAGAAATGTCGACGTATCTGATATCGGCAAATTTTACACTCGTTCAAAATGCCCCATTCCTCTATAAGCAGACGTGTCTAACTTTGTCGCAATGGGAGAGCCAGGTAAATATTACTTACTAGAGACAATCCCAGGACGCCTTCCTCGTAGGCAGTGCATTTTCCCCTCCAGAATAAAATAGAAAATGACAAGTGTATTTCTTTAGGTGCTTCCTCACCTGTGTACGTACAAGATATTTTTCAATTGGTCCTGAATTTCGTTGAGTGGTTCTCACTCACTTCCTCTCTCTCTCCTTCTCACTCACGCACACACATACGGACTCTTAGTCTCTCTCTCTCTCTCTCTCTTTCTTTCACACACACACACACACACACACACACACACACACACGCACACTAAAAACGACTATGTGTCGCGTTTGTCTCCCCAGGGAAGCGAGTCAACGCATAGATTAAACTTTAAAATATCCTATAGGGTATCTTTGGTTGAAGTTACAACATCCATTGTGGTTTGGTAAGAACCCCCCCTCTACTGGCTTCCAAGTAGATTTATTGGTGAGAGAGTAAGTGATTACACCCTGTTCTCTGCACACTGAATTATGACAGTTTCATTTCAAATAGAAATCAATTGTCTTTTCACCTAAGTTTTTCTTTTTACTGATTTTAACTGATTTTATTATCACCTTTCATATGCATAAAAATCGATGGCCCAATCAATAATGATCGTGTTAATCTTATGTCGCTTAAGCGATTTTTACCCATTTTAAAATGAATTGTTCCTAAATCAAATTATGTTGTCGCATCGATTGAAGCAGCACAATTTTAAGCATATTAAAAAAGCATGAAATTCGTTTTATTGATTTGAAGTGAAAATTATTTGGACCATAAGAAGACAGAATATTTGTTGTTTTGAACACAAATAAATTAATAAAAAAAAAAAGAAAGAAATAAGGTACATTTTATTTATTTAAAGAATAGTTATCTGACAATGACAATTATTTTTACGAAAGACACGAACTGATGACCTGGGTGTCCCAAGTTCGATCCAGTTCCACAAAAACCACTTTGACTTAGGATGTTTGCAACCTTTACGTGGCTCCTCCCGTAATCCCCGATATCTTTCTAGAGAGAATTCTCACTAGAAAAATATCGAGGAAATCAATGCCAACAATAGAATCTTTGAATTCATACGGTATGATTATGATTGCCTTTGTGACAAAGCACGTATGAGCGAGTGCGAGAAAATTAGCAGCAGCCGAAGCATAGCTGGCTAGTAAAAATATTAACAACAGCCTCCGTTAAAGCACGAATGCAAATTAGCAAGTGTGTGTGAGCTTGCGTTACAAGAAAAGGAGAGAAAAATATTACACGTGACCGAAGGAAGATGGGCGCATAAACGAGGACGAGAAAGCGCTGCAAGCGCCAACGTCAGGTGGCGGGGAGACAGAAACTTTTAAAAAGCACATGTGGGCGCGAAAGGACCTAGGAAATATATTGAAATGCGTTGTTTTGGAAGAACCACAAATAAATGCATTTCATTCGCACTTAAAAATGTAGAGTCGGATTTTTATTTCTTTCCTATTTATATTTTATTCATTTGTTTGTTCCTTTGCGGCAGTACCAGACAGCGTGTGGGTCTGAGAGGTTTGAAATGTAACGACACAGATAAAAAGTATCGACCACGTTACATCTTAGTGTAGCACCTGTTCGGTCGTTATGATACTCTGGCCAGCCTAGCAAATATATAAAACAATAAAATCATTGTGTACAGTGCCCAGGTGAACTAAAACTCACCAAAAGTGCTTATGTAATAATACACATAGCATGATGCACAAGTGTTAGGCAAATGAACGGTGTACGTCTCACGCGTTTTCTTGCTATAAACCTGCTAATAAGCTTGTTTAATCTTTCAGCTAAAAAAAATGAACTAAGATGTTTTATTTTTATTATTGGAATCTTTGAGATGAGCAATATATATATATATATTTATTTATTTTCGGACTGTTATCCTCACCTTGTTGTTTCACAACGTTTTAGCCAACTATTCCCCTAGTCTTCGTCAGGTGTTAACCTTCGGAACCCGTGGCGCAGTGGATAGAGGCGTTGAATCTCTATGTTTCAAGGTGAGTATTGTCTAAAGATAGCGGTTTCAATTCTATTCAAAGTCGGCTAGAGAATTAGTTGGCTAAAATGTGGTGAGACGACAACAACTATGGAAGGCAGTAATTACTGAAGATACAATTAAGAGGCTCAGCATTCCTGTCCGATCGCAGTTAACCACCTGACGAAGGCCAGAAGACAGTTGACCGAAACGTCGTGAAACAACTATTAAGATGAAAATTATCCGCAAATAAATAAATAAATAAATAAATAAACATGTTTTAATTAAACAGAAAATAATTTCTGACAGGTTTGAAGGTAAAGTTAGTCCAAATCACTGCATTAAAAAGAACAAAAAGAAAGAGAAGAAAAAAGAGAAGAAAAAGGAGAAGAAAAAACATGGGAAATGGAGACTGCGAGTATAATCGTAAAACGATACTTCCCCCGCCCCGCCCCGCCCCGCCCTACTCTACCATTAAGCTATTTTGTTATTTGTGACTACAAAAGAAAGTAAGAACGTAGATATATACCTAAGGGAGAGAGAGGCGGCTGTTCGGCGAGGATGGTAGGAAAAATGGAAGAGGAAGACAAAGTAGAGAAGGAAAGAAATTTAATATTACGAGAAGGCGGGAAGGGACCAGTAATGTAAAGTGGAAGCTGGGTGGGTAAAGATCAGATAGATAGATAGATAGATAGATAGATAGATAGATAGAGAGAGAGAGAGAGAGAGAGAGAGAGAGAGAGAGAGAGAGAGAGAGAGAGAGAGAGAGATGGGCAGTATAATGCATAAGAAACAAATTATCTGTAGGCAAAATCTCGCATTTCTTTCCTATATGTAACATTGATAGTTACAGATCGAATTATTTTTAAAATTTAGTATCAATCGATTGAAATTAAAAAAAAAAAAAATGAAATAATGGGGAAACTTCGAAATATGCAATTTATGAAGGTAGCAGTTTTGGAAGAACGCGAGAAAAATTCTATATAGACATTCAAAGTAGTTTTATGACTTTTTATATACAGAAGAACCCAGGGACGGTAATCCTAGGATACGTTTTTTCAGGTTACGATGTGGAATACGATGTTTTATCTACCCCTGGTTACGATATTTACCCCCCCCGCCTTACTGTGTTATTTATAATGTTATTTGATTATATACATGTGTATTATATTACACGTGACCGAAGTATTTTGCTACAAATTTTCAGTGCCGTATCTTGAAATGTAATAAGTCTTAAGACGTACCTCTCCACCGTACTGTATATCGATACTCTATGGCTGACTGGAATAGCTTCCGTAAATTCATATCCGATCTACCTCTGGTTTCATGTTTAAAAAGGATGTGTCCTCTATAGTATCAGACGTCACCGAATGGTAAATTGTAGGCATAGACCGATTCATACCATTCAAAAAATTCCAAGAAAAACCTAACAGTCAGCAATGGTTCTCCCCAGAATGTGCTGCTGCCATCGCGCACAGAAATCACTTTTTCCATAGCTACCAACGTAATAGATGTACTGAGACTAAAGCTGCTTTCAGGACTGCCAGCAACCACTGTAAAAGTGTAATAAAAAACGAACGAGAGCTATATGCTCAGTCCGTTAAATCAAAAGCGGCTTAGTTCCCACCAGTTTTGGCAAATAGCAAACAGGATCCTGAACAGAAGCGTGCGTTCTATCCCAACCATCATCAATGGACCCGAAGTCATCTCGTCAGCATCAGACAAGGCCAAACTATTTGCCAGGAACTTTGCAGCTAATTCTACCCTATGTGACAAAAGCCATCAACTTCCCGTATTTCCTTCTATAACAGACAACACGCTATGCCGCATACAAATATTTGTGCGTGAGGTCACCAAGCTAATACAGAACCTTGATTCCAGTAAAGCAACTGGCCCTGACGGCATTCTAGTTATAGTACTGAAAAAGCTCCAACCAGAACTTTCCCCCATACTTACGAATTTGTTTAAGCGTTGCCTTAAGGAGAAGTGCTTTCCAACACTCTGGAAAACCTCATCAGTATGCCCTGTATTTAAGAATTCAGGTGAAAAGTCATCTCCCTCTCAATACATACCAATAAGTCTCCTGTGTGCATGAGTAAGTTGTTGGAATCCATATCAAATAAAGAAGTAGTCAACCACCTCAGCAGAAACAACCTTCTTAGTGACATGCAATATGGTTTCCGCTTCGCAAGATCTACCGCAGATGTGCTAACGGTTATATCTCATAGGATTAGTGAATCTCTTGACAAAGGCTTCCTTTCCAGGGCAATTGCTCTTGACATATCGAAGGCCTTCGATAAGGTATGGCATAAGGGACTACTTCACAAGATTTCCAGCTACGGTATCACTGATAATGTTTTCTCAATGATTAAATCATTTCTCTCCGCATAGGTTCATAAGAGTAGCGGTTGATGGGAAGAAATCAGAGGCCCACAGTATTAATGCTGGAGTCCCTCAGGGGTCCATCCTGGGCCCAACTCTCTTCCTGATCTACATCAATGATCTCCCAAAACACATACTTAAATCATTTGCTGACATCTATGCTGATGGCAACACATCAAAGGCCATAAATGACAAGGTTCTCTCTAATTCTCTCTCTTCTGATCTTGAGCACGTGGTACAGTGGGGGAAGAGGTGGCTAGTTACTTTTAATGCATCCAAAACCAAGCTTCTATCTTTACATCATCAACGCTCTGATCCCAATCTGGCATCAATTGAAATGGATGGCTCTCGTCTTAGGGAGGCTCCATGTTTTGACAAGCTTCTGGGCTTGATCTTCACTCCTGATCTGAAATGGAACACGTACATCAGGTCTGTTGCCAAGGACGCTGGGAAAATGGTGAGATCCTTCTACCGCTCCAGAAGATATCTCACTACTGATGCAATTCTCTATCTGTATAAAAGCAAAGTACGTCCAAGGATGGAATACTGCTGCCACATCTGGGCAGGAGCTGCTAAAAACAGCCTATCCTGACTTGACAGAGTACAACATAGACTTCATAGCTTAGTGGGGGATACCCTTTTCTTTTCACTGCAGTCTCTCTCCCACAGAAGAGACGTTGCGAGCCTGTCTTTATTTTATCGCTATTTCCATAGCAAGTGCTCATCTGAGCTCCAATCTCTCGTCCCCCCTCGCCAATCTTTCACGATAAACACCCGCCTGGCTGAAACTACTGTCAATAATTTTCCCCACTCTTTATCTGTGCCTAAACCCAAACGTAGATTCCATAAGCAGAGCTTCTTTCTCAGAAGTACACGCTTGTGGAACTCTCTTCCGTTTGCCTGTTTCCCACCTGACTACAACTTGGATGTCTTCAAATCCAACATAAACAAATTCCTGACAAACCGCCCTCTTAAGTAAGACAATCTATCAAATCTTCAATACTAATGATTACTACAATACTATCTTATTGATTACTGTACACGCAATAACCCTTATCCCTGAGTGGCCTCCGGGCCTTGATAAGTGGTGACCTCCATGTAAAAAACATTACTGTATTACTAAATGATGAATCGTTCCCATTAAAAAATGAGTTAGTATTATGCATCTAAAATTGAGAAAAGCGCATTTGAAAAGCGCATTTGAAAAGCGCATTTGAAAAACGCATTTGAAAAGCGTCATTTTGTAAAGAAATCCGAATTTTACCTACAATGTCGTTTTTATCTAAAGCCGAAACTCGAATTTTAACTTGAAATGATTCCTCATTTAATGATATTTATCAATAATAATATAAATTAATAATATTTACTCACACCAACAACATGCAACAACTTTGAGTGCCCCAAAAGATTTTTTTCTCGCGTTCTTCCATAACCGCCACCTTTATACATTGCCACGAAATTTGACAAATCTTCTAATATAAATAGAAAATTTATCAATCTGACAATTATTTTTACGGTAAAAAGAAAGAGAATATTTTTAAGGCAAGAAGAGAAAGAATATCTGTTGTTTTCAAAAGAATTAAAATGAAAAAAAAAAGTACATTCATTTTATTAACTTAAAATATTTAGCTGACAATGACAACTATTTTCATGGATGGAAAAAGAATCGCGATTTCTTAATAGTATTAAGACAGACATGTTTATTAGTAGTATAGAAAACACCGTGGAATTTCCACGGGGTCCCGCTTGTATTTACCGATTCGCTATAGATGAGGAAAACTGCATCGTATGAGTCGAGTCGGTCTATTTAACTTCTCGCCAGGATTTATAAGGGGGAAGCCTTTACGAGTATTTGATGATCACCTCCATAAGATTTCCGCCCCCGATAATTATTTCGTTAAATGGCGCCTTTGGCAGTAAGAATGACCAACCCTGACCTTACGCTTTGGAAACTAAAAAAAAAAAAAAAAAAAAAGAAAAAAAATGACACAAAGGGATGCAAAAACTCGCGCAAAGAATAGTCAGAAAAAAATAAACGATTAATGTGAAAGGAACAAAGAGGCTGGAACGAAGAAAGGGAGGGGATATATATATATATATATATATATATATATATATATATATATATATATATATATATATATATATATATAAGAGAGAGAGAGAGAGAGAGAGAGAGAGAGAGAGAGAGAGAGAGAGAGAGAGAGAGTCTTAGAAGCTTCTCTAAAACCTTTAAAACTATATAAAAAATTGTCCTTCCTTGGAACATTTTTGCCAGTAAGTCAATCAATCTATTGTATCGCTGACTATATATAATATTTAAGCAGGAAAAAAAAAGAAAAGAAAACGAAAGACACGATTAAAATAATTAAAACAAGATTTTTTATTATGTTATTGGGAAAATAATCACTCATTTTCTTACCAAAGTCGCTCCAAACACTATGGAACCAATATTTGGGTCTTTTTTATTTTTTTAATTTATTTTTTTTTATTTTTCTTCGTTTGAAGATTGTAATGCTGGGTATGGGGCAGTCAAACCAGCTGCCAAAATTGCCCCGCTTTTTATTGAAACCAACCGAGAGCTCTTTTTAGTATCCTTGCTGTTCCCTTAAGTGCAATTGTCTGGATCTCTTTTAACTGAAGTATGTGATCTATCGAAGTTTCTAATCCAAGATGCGATTTAGCGAGTTGTTTACATTACAATGTGATCTACCCATTTAACAATTAACCCTAACTAGTTCCAACTAACTAGCCCTAATCTTAACCTTAACTATTAAGCCTTAACGAACTAACCGTAACACTAACTTACCCTAACTAACTCTAACACCACTAAGCCATCCTAACTAATTAACTAACACACCCTAACACTAACTAACCCTAACTATCTAACTAACTCTAACCCAAACTAACCCTAAATCTAACTAACCTCAACTACTTAACCCTTACTAATTCTAACACCATTAAGCCATCCTAAATAATTAACCCTTACACTAACTAACCTAATTAAAACTAACTAACCCTAACGATATAACTACATTTAATCCTGACCAACCCTAAATCTAACTAACATCTCACTAATCCTAACACTTAATAGCCTTAACTTACTAACGCTAACAAACTTATCATGACATTAAGTAATCTCAACCGTATCTAACCCTAAATAATCAATCCTAACACGCACTAACCCTAACATTAACTAATCCTAACTAACTAATTAGCCCTAACACTTTATAACTTAACCCAACCTTTGCTAACTTACCCTAACCAACTAATTCTAACTCACAACAATCCTAACACTAACTAATTAATCCTAACTAACCCTAACACTATATAACTAACCTTAACTTTTTCTTACTAATTCTAACTCAAACTAACACCCAAATTTTGCTTCAGATGATCAAACACTTTAAATACTGGAATTTATGTGACGGAATTTGAGTAGCAATAAGCTCTGTCAAGGTCCCAATACTCTCCGTACTCTTCGAGTGGAGGTTTGGTTAGTGAGATCTTAACATCCTTCTTGAACCTTTCACGACTATTTGTATGGTATCAACCAAGGCATATACCATCAATTTTAACTTTTTAGAGAAAAAGGTGAGCAATTTATAAAATTTCTTGCAGTTTCAGTTTTCTCATGTCTTTGGTTGTTGTTGTTGTTGTTGTTGTTGCAATACAAACAAAACAGAACATTTGAAACTAATGAAAACCAATTCTACCAACATGTGAACGGAAGAAAAACAAAAACAGAACAAACAAATCCGACCGAAAAAAAAGAACACTCTACTGGAGTAAAATATGGGAAAAGCGACGAGATCACAATAGAAATGCCGAATGGTTGAAAGACA
Source organism: Euprymna scolopes (assembly GCF_053919585.1). Lineage (NCBI taxonomy): Eukaryota > Metazoa > Mollusca > Cephalopoda > Sepiida > Sepiolidae > Euprymna > Euprymna scolopes. The sequence goes on along the minus strand of NC_136500.1, from coordinate 74,931,511 downwards.
TCAAAGAAGAGTTACAACAAAGAAACGCATAGGAAAAATAGTAAACTGGAAAGCACCAGGGCACGACCGGATACATGCGTACTAGTTAAAAAAAAATTCACAACCTTACACGAAAGACTAGCCCAAAACCTGAGAAGATGTATACAGGAAGCAAGCGTACCAGACTGGATGACAAAAGGTAGAACCACACTGCTACAGAAGGACACGGAGAAAGGAACCGTCCCTATCAACTATAGGCCAATTACGTGCTTACCAACTATGTGGAAGATACTGACAGCGCAATTGAAGGAACAAATGATGCCCTTGAACAGTATTCTGAGAAAGTGCCAAGTCGGATACAAGTTCTCCAATATAGAGGAAAAAAATGAACCACCTGATGTACATGGACGATCTGAAACTTTTTGCAAGGATCAAAAAGGAGCTAGAGACACTAATTAACACTACTAGGATCTTCACGAAGATATCCAAATGGAATTCGGAATGGAAAAGTGCCACAACTAGTTATAAGAAAGGGAAAACTGGAAACGACAGAAGGTATGGAACTACTTAATCAAACAGAAATGAGGGCACTAGGGGAACAAGACGACTATAAATACTTGGGAATTCTGGAAGCGGACACCACCAGAGCAGCAGAAATGAAAGAGAAAATTGGAAAGGAATACCAATAATAATAATAATAATAATAATAATAATAATAATAATAATAACACCTTTAAACACAGAAAGACTGATCAACACAAGAGACACTGTAAAAACAAACAATACGTAAAACTGGAAACAAAAAGACAGAAAAGTGGGGCGAAAAACAAGTATATAATAAAGAAGAGAATCACGATAACACGTGGATATCGCTAAGAAAAGGACACTTGAATAGCAAAACAGAATCACTACCAACAGCTGCATGGGAGGATGCGATTAGAACTAACTAGATGAAAGCTAAAATATATAAAACTCAGGGAAAACAATAAAAGTAGACTCTGTGGACAAAGAAACGAAACGGTAGATCACATAATAAATGAATGCAGCAAACTAACCCCCCAAAAGAACACAAGAACAGACACGACTGCGTGGGGAAAGCGGCACACTGAGAACTCTGCAAACGACTGCATTTTGAACATGCAGACAAATGGTAGAGACATAATCCACAGACAATACCAGAAAAATAAAACCACTAAATTTTCTGGAACATGGATGTACACACAGATACACTCATCCAAGCAAGAAGACCGGGTGTCATGTTAGTTAGCAAGAAGGAAGGAAACTGCCAAATTGTAGATTTTGTCGCCCCAGCTTTCTTTAGCAACCAAATTTTAAAAAATCGTGGAATGATTACTACAGAATGACCGTAAAAATTGCACTATATATCGATTCCCGTTAACTAAATGACCTACAAAACAATGAATATTAAAAAAAAGATGTTCCTGTGTTATGCTCGAGACAATGCCGGAAAAATATATATCAGGCTCATGGGTTTGTCTTGTATAGTTTTTACTTTTACTTAAACACACCGATACACACATGCGTACAAACTTACCTTCATATAATAGATGACCACAAAATTATTTAGCAGATGCAATCATTAGAGAGTAAAAAAAAGGTTATTAAATTTTTAACAGAAGGTGGAAAAGAGTATGAGTTGTGGTAAGAGTGATGTTAACTTCTACGGATCGATATGATCTCGTTGCTTTTTGTTCAGCTGTAGATCAATAAAGACAGACAATCGAACTAAAAGGCCCTAAGTATTTTGAACCGTCGTGTAAAATTAACGAATATTTTATAATAGGGAAACCCAATGGAAATCTCAAGGTGCTTTCTACGTCAATCTGCATAATTTGCTGTAAATAATAATATTCTTTATGTAATAATAAATGTGTACGGCACAATTACGTTGACACACCGGTTCTCGCCAGATCACCCGAAGTTAAACAACGTTGAGCCTGGCCAGTACCAGATGGGTGACCATTTGGGAAGGCTAGGCGCTGTATGTACATTCTGGGAAAGTTGGGCGTGGGGCCAGCACCCTTACCCTGTAAAAAGAACTCCTTACTACAAAAACATCTACAAAAAGTTGTAGATGGCCTATGCCCCTCCAGGGGCTCAAGGGCCATGGATGGAATAATAATAATAATAAATGTCTGCTAGGGTGAATACTATTAGGAAGAAGAAAATCTTCTTCTTCTTCTTCTTCTTCTTCTTCTTCTTCTTCTTCTTCTTCAAGTTTTAAAATGCATTTAGTTAAAAATTGTATTGTTTTAGTCGACCGAACGAAATAATTTGATTGTGGAACAAAAATGAGTGAAGTCAGATTTTGTTTTACCTCAGCGAGGTAATCGGATGATCATTAAAAAAACGTTTGTAAAAGATGATAAAGTACATACGAACAGCAACAACCATTATATAGATAAGAACAATCTAGGGACTCACACCTTTCAGGGAAAAAAAGAATTTTTCAATTCGGTGCATCCGTTCGAAAGTTTTATTGGTACACACACACGCACACGCGCGCACGCACGCGTGTATATAAGTAAATAAATAAATAAACATCGTCGCCTAGGTGAGCTTCGGTTTGTATTACTATACACATAGATTCGAAAAAGTTGTAAAAAAAAGCAAAATATATAACAAATAAATGTTATCAAAGGAAAGATAAGTTACTTTTCTACCTAACTGGATATGTTTTAGTGTTTTTATTTAATGTAACACGTTTATTCAGCTCGAAAAACATACAATGTTTTCTGATGTATTGGAAAATTTAAAATGGCGCCCGAATCTCTCTTTGACACGGTAAGTTTGGGAAAAGAAGTTATAAATAAAAAACTAGACAAAATACGGTTAAAAACTCGCTCAATATATGTTACATTGACATAGGCTCACATATATTCGGTGGATTTTAACAGTATTTTGCATATTTTTTTATTTATAACTCCTTTTCCCAAACTTACCGTGTCAAAGAGAGAGTCAGGCGCCATTTTAAATTTTCCAATACATCGGTAAACACTGTATGTTTTTCCAATTGAATAAACATGTTACTTTGAATAAAAACACTAAAAACATATCGAGTTAGGTAAAAAAGTAAATTATCTTGCCTTTGATAACATTTATTTGTTATATATTTGTTTTTTTTTGACAACTTTTTCGAATCTATGTGCACAGTAATACAAACCCGTGAGCTTTTATCAGTAGTGCTGTGTGACTATGAACATTATCATGATGGAAGATAACTCCCTTTCTGTTGGCTAAAGAAGGTCGTTCTGTGGTCAACATGGGTGAAAATATTGCAGGAAAATATGAATGCTGTTTTAATAATCTAAAATTTAAAAATATATAAATCATGTTTATATGTTTAAGTAATAACAACATGCGTAAAAAATGACAATGGTTTAAAATGACTCTTTTACAAAACTTTTGAAACGACCTGATATGATACTGGCGGAAATGTCTGTCGTGTTCATCGGTCACATCACCGAACTAGTATTTGTCTCTTTCCTACTGCAGAAAGATGCAACACAAGTTCGGAAAGTACGGATCGGAAAGCTATCGCACAAGAGGAATTGCATTCTGGCTTACACAAATACGTCTGGGCAGTTTCACTTGCATTCCCCGGTAGGAGCGCGTAAGGTGAGTAACAATAAATTAAACCATTCTAAAAGCGAGAGAAGGTAAAGCCTGGGAGGATCGACCTCTTAGAACAAGACAGCACCACACCTCAGCCAAACAAAAATATGGACATCTTGCTTCAATATCGCCGAGATTCTGCTGGATTTATTGCCGAAGATGTATATTCGACCAATTTGGTAACTTTATTTTTGTAAAAATTTTCGATTGGCTAAACAAACAAATGTACTTTAATACTCATGTTGCATCTGGTGATATGGAAGGTGTGAATTAAATACTTAACTATTCGAATGTAATTGACGTTTAAATTTCTAAGGAATTTGACTACAAGCTCTACAAATACATACAAAATTGTTGCTTTCAATCATGTCCATGAAAACGTACAACATTTGGATCCATGACAAATTTTCTCAACTAATTAACCAGCGAAAATACCAGCTTTCAATGTTTCTTCACTAAACCATCGTTATAAAATTAAAATTAAATTTCGGTAATGTTGAATTATCTTACCTAGACGTAGCCATTCCGAATTCATAACAGTAAGCCGCCATCAATAAACTGCATCTCCTGTACCAAAAAACTGAATGCACGCGCGTGCGAAAACAAACGTGGCGAAACAGTACTGTATGTGGATGGCTATATTGCTCCTTATCTTGGGTTGAGCATATTGGGAAGTGATATACACATTACCATTAGCGTATTAAGCAATGCTCTTTGTGTAAACAAATTGAGCTTACGTATTTGGGCAATGTCAAAACATTGTTAATTCACTGCCCGCTTAGCAGCAGCCGAATAGCGCAACGGTTAGAAGCCGTTTGTACGGTCCGGTTTCGATCCTTGCTTAAGGTAGTTTCTTGTCTAGTCGCACTGATGAGCTGTGAAACAGCGAAACAGTACTGTATGTGATGTTGATGGCTATATATATATATATATATATATATATATATATATATAAAAATCAGTCGGTTTGTTAATTTTGATCATTAATAGGTCTTTGTTTACAAAGTCACTTATCCACTATGGTTCATAACGAACAACGCCGAGTCACACAAAAAGCCCGAAATAATGGTTTTTGGGCTGTTTCATGCAATTGTCGAAAAAGTTACCTGCCCGTGCCAACGTTTGTATACAGTTTCGGTATACGGTCAGGACTTGTGGTGCAATGGATAACGCGTCTGACTGCAGATCAGAAGAATCCAGGTTCGAATCCTGGCAAGTTCGTAATAATTTTTACCATCATTTTATCCAACGTTTACTCATTATCCTTACCCTAAGTAAGGGTATTTTTCATTTTTTTTATTGATTTTGTTTTGTGCATATGGGAATTTCCCATACCCCGAGTTCACAGGGTAAGCGTTGATGGTAAGACGCTGTTGGGTGTACTTGATGTTGAGTGTACTTGACTTTGTGTTTGACTCGGCGTTGGATGTGCCGACGCGGTGAAGCCGCTAGTAAATAATAAAAATAAAAAATTAAAATAAAATTACGTTTGTGTGAAATTTGCAAAAGATAGATTCAGCCATTTCGGAATATATGAGGAACTCTCTCTCTCGCACATACAAAGTTACTTTTATATAAAAGTAGATTCCACTTTACCTTGCCTGAGAATTTCAAGATTAGTCTTCCACGATTGCCGTGAATCCTAATGAAATCTTCACCCCAACAGGCCAATTAAATGCTATTTTGGAAATTAAACGCAACAGACTAACGAAAATGTTATTAAAGAATTAAGCATGGCACGTCAACGAAAATATTTTTTAAATTTGACAGATCAAAGCGGATAATATTTCAAACTTAAGTGCGACTGATCACCCAAAATCCTATTCAGACTTAAGCAGCCAACACAAACTAAAATGCTATCTCAAACTAGCGTGGTAGATCAAAGAATATGCTATTTGAAACCTGAGCATCACAGACCAAAGAAAATGCTATGTCTAACTTCAGCATGACAAACACAAAAATATTATGTCTGGTTTGATATTACAGACCAAAAAACTGCTATATGTAACTTAAACATGGCAGACAAAAAAAAAAAAAAAAAAAAAAAAAAAAACTGATATGTGTAACTTTAGCACAGCAGACCAAAAATGCTATGTATAACTTAAGTATGATAAACCAAAGAAAATGCTATACCTAACGATGGCAGACCAAAAAATGCTATGTCTAAATTTAGCATGATAAACCAAAGAAAATGCTATGTCTAACGTAAGCATGGCAGACCAGAAAAAATGTTATGTCTAACCTAAGATTGATAGATTAAAAAGAAAAATGCTGTCTAACTTGAGCATGACACACAAAAGATATGCTGTTTCGAATATAAGCGTGTCAAATCAACAAAATGCTATTTCCCATTTAATATACCGATAGTCACTCTGTCTATCCATTTGTCTGTTGTTTAAAATAGCATTTGCGTTGGTTTTATGGAGATGCATGGATACGTCTCAAATGATTTGCGTCCATTCAGTTTACGCCTTTATCACTTTCACACTGAAGCGTGGCAGATAAAAATCCTCTAACAGCACAGTAAGCCGTTTTTCGTTTTGTTTCTTATGACCAGATGTGTGGTTTACAATTACATTGACATTTCATAAGCAGGGAGTATTAATAAATAGAGTTCTTTTTTATATACGAAAAGAGACGCCGGTTGGCGATCGGCCGGGCGCATAAGAAAAGTCGCAGACTCAGGAACCAATCAAATTCAAGCTTTTCGGCGGGAAGCACTCATGTAAAAGATGATATCAGTGTCGCCAACTTCATGTGTCTAAATTTGGGTTTCTTCACTAATTAGGGTGGCCTCTCACATCCTACCCGAACAGCTGGGCTCCTCCCCCCATCATGTGTAAGAGAATAAACTTTTTTGTTACACCTCTCTTTCTAGCCTTCCTCTAGTTATTCTTCTTGCGATGCAATGAGTATACTACCGTAGACTATAGAAGCAGTCTAGCTGAGTTCAAAGTTAGTTAATAATACTTTTTCAAAAGGCATGAAACCATTATTCCTTATCAAGTCAGCTATAGTTTAAATAACAGTTTAAAATTAAACAAGGGTGTATTATATTTAACAACCCAAAACAAAATATAAAAAAAAATAATGATAACTATTACCAAACGGAAGAAAAGTTACTTTTCTACGTACCGGAATACGTTTTGTATGTTTTAAGTGTTTGAAAACGTTTTTATTTCAATAAAAGATTTCATTTAAATCGTCTTTACATTTTATCATGGCGGACGGACGAGTTCCAGAAATCCCCAAAGTTTGATTAATGGGTTTTTTGTCGTCGTTTTAGAATACAAAAACAAGTATGCAACAAGATTTACTTTTCTATTTATTAGAAAAGAGAAAATGATGAAAATAAATAAATAAATAAAAAACTTTGACGATTCCAGGAAAATAGTGCACATTTTAGATTATTGCTGTAACGAAAAACGATTTGACTGAAACTTTATATTGAAATGAATAAATCTTAAAACATTTTCAGAAGAAAAATTTTAGATAAGTAGAAAAGTAAATTTTCTTGCATTTGGTAACAATTATTTGGTGATTATTTGTTTTTCGCCCATTTTCGTTGTTAACTATGATTCGTTTTTGCGAAAAATTAATATTTTCCTTACTTTTGAATCACTTAATATTGAGTATTGTTAAAGTAAATACTGAAAATTTCTCTCTGTCTGTCTGTCTGTCTCTCTCTCTTTGTATATATATATATATATATATATATATATATATATATATATATATATATATATATATATATATATATATATATATATTATATCTCTTGGAGCTTAATTGCTATAAATATATTTTAATACATTATTCACTAGCTTTATTTATATATTGAATATTGTTGAAGTAAATACTGAAAATTTATAATAATAATAATCTCCTTATAATATTATGCATACATGAAATAATAACAATATAATATTCTGTATACATGAAATAATAACAATTATATATATATATATATATATATATATATATATATATATATATATAGTAATTTATAAAATATATATGGCGATTAAGCTACACTGAATATTCGGCGTTTCATCCACTCTAAGACTCCTCAGGCTTATGCGCATAAGCCTGAAGAGTCCTAGAGTAGATGAAACGCCGAATATTCAGTGTAGCTTAATCGCAATATATATTTTATAAATTACTAACTAGCTCTACCTGCGTATTGAGCACTTTTGAAGTAAATACTTAAAGTTTGCGCATAAATCTATACTTTCGTATATTAATTTTATGTGAGTAAATTAAGTAGTTATATATATATATATATATATATATATATATATATATATATATATATATGTAGATGATATTTACGTGTTCTCGACTCCAACATCAAAATGAAACAAGAAAATATCGAGTTACATATATACAACAATACATTTATTTACGAACAATGGAAGTATGTGTGTGTGTGTGTGTGTATGTGATCAGACATACTTCTGAATTGTTACGTGTGTGTGACATGTGTGACAGGTATAGTTCTGATATGTTTGTTAATGTCGTTGAAGAAGTTAACTGAACAGTTCATTGTAGTCCATTAATGTATTGGAGAAATTAAGCCAAACTTGCCCCGAACACAGGCGGAAATTTGCTCGTCGATTGCATATGTTTTGGAGTGGACGCGATTCGCATCTGATCGTGGTTGTGTCGCGATGAAAAGAAAAAAAAGGAAAGAAACCGAAGTGGAGAAAAAGAGAGGTAAAATGGAGAATTAATAGCGCCCTCTATCTGCAGAAGACGAGGTCAAAGGGGTGGTAATTTTTCTAGTGTTTCACTTTTACAATTAGTGTCTGTGTGTTCGAGCCAGGCACAAACCTGTTATAGTAGTTAAAATAGCTCGCTACAATACTCCCCCCCCAGATAGCCGGAGTCTATGGAGAAAAGTAAATGGAATCAGCATGTAGGTGTGGTGTAGCATGTGCAAAAAATTAAGTAGTGTCAAAATCTGCGTATTTGCACAGAAACATCGCACGATGGCCACTGCGAGTCGTGCAAGTAGTGGGTTGGACAGAAGCAGCTGGACGGTGCAAGGTGTGTGAGAAGCAGGTGATGACGGAATCTGGATCAAGCGTTACGATTGTATCTGGGTTGGGTGCAATGATTGGTTCTGAGTCAGAAAAACCCGTTGCAGGAAATGCTAAATCGTACAAGCTTTCTAAAAAGGCTGATTTGATTCGATCTATTGCGATCGAGTCAAGTTTGCCATTGCGGTCAATGACAAAGTATTTGACAGAGGATTCCAGAACTAGATACTGTCCATTATAGAGTGGCTGCAATGGTCTGCGGATTGAGTCGATATGGACGAAAACGTACTTACATGAATGAAGATCAGGTGGATAGTATGGCTTGGAAGTGACAAAGCACGGTGGAGTGTACATCACTCAAGACATTGCGAGTTTCAGACGGTCTGAATAACTGAAAGTGGTTGCAGGTATGGATATGTCGACTGTGAAATATTCATAGGGAAAGAAAAGGATGGTTCCAAAAACCATCTCTGCTGGTGTAGCGTACAGATCTCCTTTATTAATGGACCAAAGTCCTAGAAGTGACAGTGGTAAATGTTCACTCAAGCGATACGGTTCGGGCTGGGAAGATAGGGTAGCTTTGAGTCAACGATGAAAGCGTTCTACTATTCAATTAGCGAAAGGATGATAGGCGGTTGTCGCAATGTGATAAATTCAAAAGGATTAGTAATGGTCTTGGAAAGTGTGTGACGTAAACTGGGAACCTCTGTTAGTGGTAACAATGGTGAGTACACGAAAGTTAGAGATCCAGCTCTTTACGAATGAACGGGCTACAGCTTCTGTGAAAATGTTGTGCAAGGAGAGTGTTGCTTACCAACGAGTGAAACGATTTATTATAGTGAGGCTGTAGCGATGACCAACGGAAGGTGGCAGAGGACCAACGATGTCCAAATGAATTTGTGAAAAACGAGCGTCAGACAAAGGAACTTTCCTGGAATTAATTTAGTATGGCGATGTACTTTTGTAGTTTGGCAGAAAATACATTGGCGTATGTAAACGTTCATATTAGACAAAAAAGAAAAAAAAAAAAAAGAAAAGAAAACAAGCTATGATCAGCTTGACTGTTGCGCGCTTGCCAGGGTGCGTTAAGTCATGGAAGTGACGAAAAATTTTCTTCCGACAAGAAGAAGGCAAGTATGATCTTGAATGTGCAACAAACGTACCGCACCAGATTAGCTTGGCCGAAAATGGGATCGGAGTCTTTCTCGGCGGAATAGTTGAAGTCGACAAATTCTGTTAATGACGTATCTCATTCCTGTTCAGCTGTGATGTAATCTAAGTCTAGAGGTTTCTCAAGACTGTTAAGATAAAAAAAAGCGGGAAAGGGTGTCAGCTACAATATTCATTTTTGCCTGTTAAATATTAAATATTGGCAGAATACTGTGTCACAAAATCCATTTGTTGAAGTTCCCTGGGTGTCTGTTCACCAGAAATGGAAGATGTAAGGAAAGCAATCAGTTGTTTGTGGTCGGCGAAAATAGTGAATTTTCTCCCTTGTAACATGAAACAGAAATGTTTTACTGCCAAGTAAATGGCGAGTAGTTCTCGACCGAAAACGCTGTGTTTACGCGGTGGAGTGTTCAGCTTAGCAGAAAAGAAAGACAGTGGCCGTGTTTGACCGTTTACGACCTGATTGAGTACGGCACCGATAGCTACATCAAAAGCATCTGTCGAAAGAAGGAGCTTAGCTGTTGGGTCAGGGTTGATGTAGGATAGTTTTATGAAATTCACTAGAGTTGTCTTAAATGCGTGGAAATATTCAAAAGTCAATTACTACGGTTCAATTATGCTCTAAACAGAAACATTCATTTCGAACGCGCCTCGGTCATATAAAAGAATCTACTGTTAGTTTTATAGACTGGGCCTGTCTGCTTATGCAGTGATAAGACTTCTCAAATGCATTTGTGACGTTAGGTTGTATAAACGTGTTAACTTTGATAAAAATCGGACTGTTCCTTCTTAAATCGGATATTTTCGATTATCAATTTTACATACTTAGGGACGCAGTCCGATACAAAACCTATGTAAGACATATCAAGTGTGTGAAATTTAATAAATCGGCCCAGCCATTTCTGAGTCAATATGGAACTCTCTCTCTCTCTCTCTCTCTCTCTGTATATATATATCTCTCTCTATCTCACACACAGTTATAGAAAGTTCCTTTAGTATATATATATATATATATATATATATATATATATATATATATATATATATATATATATATAAAATAAAATAAGAATTACAGTTAAGTTTGCCAAAATGATCCAAGATGGCAAAACTAAAGTAAATTATAAATATTAAAGAATTAAAATTTATAACGTAATCTCAACCAGATGTAAAAGCACGATAAAACCAAATAGGAGTTAGAGGTTATAATAAGAACAAGTAGTTAATAGAACATGTTAAAAACACGTTGAAAAAGAGTTAAAAACATATTTAATTTTAAAAAGGAAACACTAATGGAAATTTAACCAACTTTCTTGGATACTGCATGTTTGGATTTTACCGTCATTGGATATTTTACCCTTCACCAGACTATCCATTCACGTGAAATCACTTTTTTTATTTACCCTATTCCGTCTGCTTCACTTTTTGTTATCAAGTAAAATCTATAACTTACTTGTAGTTTCATTTTATACTTTTGCAAGCAAAATCCGATCCCGCATTTTGCTAAATCCTACCCTCTGATGAGAAAGAAAGTATTTCTTCGAAGCTCTGCGGATTAAGGACTATCCACTTATTTAGTGTTTCCTTTTTAAAATTAAATATGTTTTTAACTCTTTTTCAAAGTGTTTTTTAACATGTTTTATTAACTACTTGTTCTTATATATATATATATATATATATATATATATATATATATATATATATATATATTTGTAATCATCCATATACAGTACTGTTTCGTTGTATCACAACTCATTAATGCGGCTAGACTAGCACCTCTCCCAAGTTGAGGATTGAGCCTAGAATCGTTGCGTTGATAGTCGGCAGTTCTACCCATCGACCCACCGGAGCGGCACCCGTAAGTGACCTCAATAATTGTCCATTTCAAACAAGCATTCGTCCATCACTTTTATAGTGCTCAAACCGCTTGTTTACAAACAAACAGCGAGCCCCGCATTTTTCAGCCAATTAAGTAGCGGTAGTAGTCAGTTGAATGATGAAGAAAATTATAAGAGGATCGAATGAAATAAGTAAACTTTAATAACTTATGAGGAAGGTTTATTACAAGTATTTATTGATATTGGATTTGGAGATGATCATGTTGTAGTCCATAGGGAAGCAATTATGTTGAAATGTATTCCATAGATAGGAAGTCTTTCTCTTCCGTTATTGATTCAATTGATGCAATTTTGTTAATTGTTCTAGTTACATTTGTATATTTAGAATGAAAGCGGTTGGCATTAGATTTATTGCCAAATTTACAGAAAAAAATCGTGATAGCATTCATGGCTACAAAGCTGGCATCGCTCAAATATATGCATATGAGAATAGTAATAATCTTTCTCTCTTTATTTCCTTTCGTTTTTTCTCTACTTCCTTTTTTGTTCCTTCAATCTTTCCCCTCTTTTATTTGTTTTCTATATTTTATTTTTTCTTTCGTTCTTTCTTTCGTCTCTTCTTTCCTTCTTTTCATTTACTGCCTTGCCTTTCTTTTTTCTCTACTTACTTTTTTGTTCTTTAAACCTTTCCCTTCTTTTATTTGTTTTCTACGTTTTATTCTTTCTTTCATTCTTTCTTTCCTGTCTTATTTTCTTCTTTTCGTTTACTGTCTTGTCTTTCTTTTTTTCTTCTTTTACACACGTGTTAACATATAGAGTTTGCGCAAGGAAACAACCGACAAGGAAAGAATTCAGCTCCTTTTATTCCTTAGTGAAAAAACAAACAAAAGCCATTTATTTACAGACGTTTATTTACAGGTGCGTAACACATTTCCTTCTGTCCCTCTTTAACGTTATCATTGGTCTGCGCACACGATTTTTATAATCTTTTACCTTTTCTTTGCCGTGACTTTCGCACACGGCTCGGTCATGTGCAAATTGTCGTACCTGTTCTGTTCTTGACTCGAGCAATTTTTGTCTTTGTTCTAGTGAAAGTGTCCTCTTTGGGAGAGATAGGTATCTTTCAAATAATAGAAGAGATCATGTGTCTAACTTAGACCTCCTGGAGAGACAAGTAAATAAGGAGTCTAGCACGATTCGCATTAAGGCGATTAAGTATAAACTTTTTACTATTTCTTTTAAAAATGATTTGCTGACTGTTCCCTTCTTTAATATTGACCTAGTGGCCCAAATCTTTTCTACTCTATTATTTCAGTTTGTTCATTCAAATTCCATTCGCGATTAATCCTTTCTCTTGAGAAGTACACATCACCTCACCATAAAACCCACTAATTATTTAACCGCTTAACGGGTTTCATCTCCATATTATCTTTAAGGTGATTAGTCATCTGATTTCTTTACCCTTCCAAACATTTATTTCTGAAAAAAAAAGAACAAAAAAAAAAACAAAAAAAAAGAACAAAAGCAGCAAAAAAAAGAACAAAAAATAGAACAAAAACAGTTAAAAATAAGAAAGAACAAAAAAAGAAAGAAAGAAAAAGAACAAAAGAAAAAATAATAACAACAACCAAAACATTTTAAATTCTTTTATGAGACTCTCTCCCTCCCCCCTTTCTCTCTCTCTCTCTCTCTCTCTCTCTCTCTCTCTCTCTCTCGCTCGCTCGATCAATCTGGTACGCTAAAAACTTTTACGACATATCACACCTTTTAGATCGTCAGATGCAGAGATCATTAAATTACGATTGTAACTTTGTCACTAAATAAATAAAGGTTCTTTATTCGTGAGTCTTTTTTTTTTTTTACAGGAGAGTCACTAATCAAAACCCGAAGGTCACTCAAGAATAAGAGTTAATAAATGTAAAGTTGTAGTGTAATAATTTTATGGTGTAGATTTCGCTTTTCAGTTGCTTCTTAGTTTTCTACTATTTTTTTTTCATCGTTAGCGTTGCGCGTGTACATATACTGTTTTAATTACCTTTTCTTTTTAAACTGCCATTCCTCTTCTTTGGTCGCCAGTGACTTCGTCCAGTGGTCGCTTTTTTCTTAGTCATGAGTCGTCATAATTGATGCTAAACAAATAAAATTTCTCTTCGTACAGACAAGAGATAAGAAACATTCGCTGAGAGTTTCTAAGGGTTTTATTTCTGGAGAGAATCGACATATTCAAAAGAGCGAGTAAAGTTTTCTTTGCTAATTAATTACTTAACTTAGCTTTTTAACATTAATGGCTGGATTATGTACAGAGGGTTTGAGGTGGAGGGCATTTCGCTTTTGGCGATTCCAATGTTTCCTTACAGCATTAGGGACGGTCCTTTGTGGCTCTCATGGACAGACTCGCATTATTGGCTGTCTCTTTCTCACTGTTTCCATGAACACTGATTTGAAACCATCGTTTTTTTGTTTTTTTTTTCATGTTGCGTCATTTGTAATCTCGACTCATCCTTATTTTTCCTACCCTGTTTGATCGCATAATTTCTGTTTTAAATTTCTATGTCATCTATCAAAGATTTAACCCTAGGAACAATCTGTTTTGCAGATTTAGTCTTATAATGGTTTGAACTGCTCGCCCGATTTAACAATTGAAACTAGTTAATTAAACATCGATATTCAGGGCCACCCCTAATGTAATACAATCAGTGGATCGAATCCGGCTCGCGACACCAGTTTATCAGGCATGCCGACACTACTTGTATTTATGTGATAAAACATATGGAACGTAGGATGTATTTAAATTTAAATATTCTATTTAGAATATTATAAAACATTATTAAAACAATCTCACTAACTATTTTGCTACTTAGTTTGTAAGATTCGATATGTGCGTACTAAGTCTGATCTAACTATATTTTTTTTGGATCATTTGTACTTGAGGCACCCCAGAAATAATAATAACTAAAAGGACAGATTTTGACTGTATGTTGATTTTTCTATTTACTTTACAACAAAAAAAACCCAAAAAACAAAAAACAAAAAAACAAAAACAATAAGTGCATTTATAACTTTACCATCGAATTTTTATTTATTTATTTATTTAAAAATGGAGGTTTATTCATAAAAAAAAACGATTGACTAACAGCCTAAAATAATGGGTTTGTTTCCATGTTATAGGCACATTTTTTAAAATAAAAAACAGTTTTAGTTTCATTTTGTAAAATTTGAAAATTGTTAAAATAAGTTAAACTATATAGTTTTATTTACAAACTTGTTTGTAAAAAAACCATATGCACAAACAAAACAAATACATTAGAAAACAAAGCAAAACAACAAAAAATATAAATAAAAAGATTGCTGCACAGAAATAGTATCACGTGGTAAATATTTTCTGTGCGTCATCACCCCTCGATACAGGTTTGGAACTGAGAGCATGCCTTTTCCACAAGCGCCGGCAGGAGCTCAGCGAATACTCGGTGGATAGCGGCGATTAGGCTGGTTTTGGTGTTGTGAGAGGGCATGTTAGTGATGTTTTTGATCTATGACCAAACGAAGTAGTCCAGCTGGTTCAAGTTGGGGGAGGAGGGATGTCTATGAGAAAAAGGTACAAAGTCGTAGCACTCCTTCTGAAGCCAAGCCTGGACCTCTTTGGACTTGTGGGAAAGCGCCGAGTTCTGCTGCGACACCCAAGGTCTGCCAGCGGCTACCTGATTGCATCGGGGGATCACCACACTCTTCAGCACATTCAAGTACACTTTAGTGTTGACTTTCAAGCCGACTTCGAAGATGTGAGGTGGCATGATGTGGCCCTCACTTGAAACAACACAAAAGATCATAACCGTGACCTGAAACTTTATTGAGCTGTGCCCACAAGCGCTGAACCGTCTGGATTTGCATTTTGAGGCAATGATCTTGTTGTTATAACTTGGATCGGTAGAGAGCATGAGTTGTACACCTAACACATTGTTTTTGTTCTTAGTATGTTTTTTTTTTTTTAGCTTCTTACGTCAAGAGCGATTTCATTAAAAACATACACGTAATATCTCTTGTAAAAAGTACTTATAAAAGTTTGGCTCAAAGTTTACGATATATCAACCCTTTTTCAGTTATGTTTTTGAATTTTTGAGATGAGGATTCATTGTTCGTATTATTTGGATTCTTCGGACTACTGTTCTCATCTTGAGTGCTATTTTCACAACGTTTCGGTCGATGTAACCTCCGACCTTTCAAACGGAACCATTTCTATAATCCACGGGTGTAGTATGTTCTCGTGTTATATTATGTCGCCAACTATTATGGTTGTTGTTATTCGGAATCTAGGTGTTTTGAATGCTAAAAATATCAAAAAGAAATAATGTTGATGAAAACGAGATATTTTCTTTACGTCAAAAGTGTCACGCTCATACATTAATTCCATAGCTAATATAACATGCTAACCAAACGGGTCACGGGCAGTCTAGTACACACACACACACACACACACACACACACACACACACACACACACACACACACACACACACACACACACACACACACACACACACACACACACACACACACACACACACACACACACACACACACACACACACACACACACACACACACACACACACACACACACACACACACACACACACACACACACACACACACACACACACACACACACACACACACACACACACACACACACACACACACACACACACACACACACACACACACACACACACACACACACACACACACACACACACACACACACACACACACACACACACACACACACACACACACACACACACACACACACACACACACACACACACACACACACACACACACACACACACACACACACACACACACACACACACACACACACACACACACACACACACACACACACACACACACACACACACACACACACACACACACACACACACACACACACACACACACACACACACACACACACACACACACACACACACACACACACACACACACACACACACACACACACACACACACACACACACACACACACACACACACACACACACACACACACACACACACACACACACACACACACACACACACACACACACACACACACACACACACACACACACACACACACACACACACACACACACACACACACACACACACACACACACACACACACACACACACACACACACACACACACACACACACACACACACACACACACACACACACACACACACACACACACACACACACACACACACACACACACACACACACACACACACACACACACACACACACACACACACACACACACACACACACACACACACACACACACACACACACACACACACACACACACACACACACACACACACACACACACACACACACACACACACACACACACACACACACACACACACACACACACACACACACACACACACACACACACACACACACACACACACACACACACACACACACACACACACACACACACACACACACACACACACACACACACACACACACACACACACACACACACACACACACACACACACACACACACACACACACACACACACACACACACACACACACACACACACACACACACACACACACACACACACACACACACACACACACACACACACACACACACACACACACACACACACACACACACACACACACACACACACACACACACACACACACACACACACACACACACACACACACACACACACACACACACACACACACACACACACACACACACACACACACACACACACACACACACACACACACACACACACACACACACACACACACACACACACACACACACACACACACACACACACACACACACACACACACACACACACACACACACACACACACACACACACACACACACACACACACACACACACACACACACACACACACACACACACACACACACACACACACACACACACACACACACACACACACACACACACACACACACACACACACACACACACACACACACACACACACACACACACACACACACACACACACACACACACACACACACACACACACACACACACACACACACACACACACACACACACACACACACACACACACACACACACACACACACACACACACACACACACACACACACACACACACACACACACACACACACACACACACACACACACACACACACACACACACACACACACACACACACACACACACACACACACACACACACACACACACACACACACACACACACACACACACACACACACACACACACACACACACACACACACACACACACACACACACACACACACACACACACACACACACACACACACACACACACACACACACACACACACACACACACACACACACACACACACACACACACACACACACACACACACACACACACACACACACACACACACACACACACACACACACACACACACACACACACACACACACACACACACACACACACACACACACACACACACACACACACACACACACACACACACACACACACACACACACACACACACACACACACACACACACACACACACACACACACACACACACACACACACACACACACACACACACACACACACACACACACACACACACACACACACACACACACACACACACACACACACACACACACACACACACACACACACACACACACACACACACACACACACACACACACACACACACACACACACACACACACACACACACACACACACACACACACACACACACACACACACACACACACACACACACACACACACACACACACACACACACACACACACACACACACACACACACACACACACACACACACACACACACACACACACACACACACACACACACACACACACACACACACACACACACACACACACACACACACACACACACACACACACACACACACACACACACACACACACACACACACACACACACACACACACACACACACACACACACACACACACACACACACACACACACACACACACACACACACACACACACACACACACACACACACACACACACACACACACACACACACACACACACACACACACACACACACACACACACACACACACACACACACACACACACACACACACACACACACACACACACACACACACACACACACACACACACACACACACACACACACACACACACACACACACACACACACACACACACACACACACACACACACACACACACACACACACACACACACACACACACACACACACACACACACACACACACACACACACACACACACACACACACACACACACACACACACACACACACACACACACACACACACACACACACACACACACACACACACACACACACACACACACACACACACACACACACACACACACACACACACACACACACACACACACACACACACACACACACACACACACACACACACACACACACACACACACACACACACACACACACACACACACACACACACACACACACACACACACACACACACACACACACACACACACACACACACACACACACACACACACACACACACACACACACACACACACACACACACACACACACACACACACACACACACACACACACACACACACACACACACACACACACACACACACACACACACACACACACACACACACACACACACACACACACACACACACACACACACACACACACACACACACACACACACACACACACACACACACACACACACACACACACACACACACACACACACACACACACACACACACACACACACACACACACACACACACACACACACACACACACACACACACACACACACACACACACACACACACACACACACACACACACACACACACACACACACACACACACACACACACACACACACACACACACACACACACACACACACACACACACACACACACACACACACACACACACACACACACACACACACACACACACACACACACACACACACACACACACACACACACACACACACACACACACACACACACACACACACACACACACACACACACACACACACACACACACACACACACACACACACACACACACACACACACACACACACACACACACACACACACACACACACACACACACACACACACACACACACACACACACACACACACACACACACACACACACACACACACACACACACACACACACACACACACACACACACACACACACACACACACACACACACACACACACACACACACACACACACACACACACACACACACACACACACACACACACACACACACACACACACACACACACACACACACACACACACACACACACACACACACACACACACACACACACACACACACACACACACACACACACACACACACACACACACACACACACACACACACACACACACACACACACACACACACACACACACACACACACACACACACACACACACACACACACACACACACACACACACACACACACACACACACACACACACACACACACACACACACACACACACACACACACACACACACACACACACACACACACACACACACACACACACACACACACACACACACACACACACACACACACACACACACACACACACACACACACACACACACACACACACACACACACACACACACACACACACACACACACACACACACACATATATATTCTTTTTGGGATACAAAATTTTATAATGGCTAAATAAAGACCAATTAACATAATGAAAAGGGGTTAGCTAACCGGGCTTCGTTCCTCGCCCAACAGAGCTAAACCGAGAAAAAAATTACGAATAAAAAAATATTGTCATGAATATGGCGGGAGAGAAAAATATGATAAAAAAATAAACGGGGAAAGAATCATATAGAAATCAAGTCCTAAAAGATTTTCTTTTTGTTTACAAACAGAAAGTCTCAAAGACTTAATAAAATGGTTTCTAGGATTTTTAAATAGAAAGGTGGGTGCGACCTTTTTAGGATCGTGAACATGTCAACCCTAAAGTTGGTGGCACAAGCACGGTTATTTATAAGGTGCTCGCAGATAGAACGCCAGAAAGTGAAAAATTAGCATAACGGATCTTTGGTGGTATGTGTTATTTTAAACGAAAATCCAATCTTTGCGATGTCGGCGCAACCTAGTGCGTACGGCAACTACATTTAAATAATAAATAATAGAATTATTATGGAATATCTTTGCGAATGGACGACAACATAGGTCTGGTTAAAAAAAACAACGCGTGTATTCGACGCAAAATAACACCGTTGTACAAACACAGATTTATTTGGTAAATCGGTCACTAGCCAAGGTAGACGAAGGTAAACAGGACATTTATTGGCTAAAGTTTTTTTTAGATTTATAAAAATTGGAAACTTTCGTATTAATAGTAGATTCAACGATCTCGAAGGGATAGGCATTGTTGTAAAGGGTCTTAGCAATTAATTTAATTTCGTCATCTAGATTGGCCTTCGAGCAAATAATTAAAGCTCTATGTGTTAGGGATTTAATTAAATTACATTTTTGATTTGTAGGACAAAAGGAGTCCCACCGTGTATAGAGGCCAGTAAATGTTGGTTTACGATAGACGGGAGTAAGAAAACCTGAAGAAGTCTTGGAAACAAGAACATCTAAAAACTTAAGGGCTGGATGAACGTTATTAAGGGACGTGAAAAAAGCGTCTCGTTGTCAAATAGGCAAAAATTGTTGTCAATGTAAACAAGTAAAGATCTAATTTATGGAAACCAGATAATAGACAAAAAAAAAAAAAAATTGAAAATCTTTATTAAACAAACAAACAAAAAATCTTTTAGGACTTAATTTGATTTCTATGTGATTCTTTCCCCGTTTATTTATTTTTTTAAATCATATTTTTTTTCTCCCTCGCCAGATTCATGGCAATATTTTTTTTTTTAATCATAATTTTTTCTCAATTTAGCTTTGTTGAGCGACGAACGAAACCCGGTTAGCTATTTTAAAAAATAATTATGTTAATTGGCCTTTATTCAGTCATTATATATATATATATATATATATATATATATATATATATATATATATATATGTGTGTATGTGTGTGTGTGTGTGTGTGTATATATTCTGTGTAGCTTAATTGTCATACATATTTTATAACTTACTACCTAGCACTACCTACGTATTGAGCATTGTTGAAGTAAATACTTAAAGTTTACGCATAAATTTATACTTTCGTATATTAATTCATGTGATTAAATGAGGTAGTCATATATATATATATATATATATATATATATATATATATATATATATATATATATATATATATATATATATAAACAAATAAATAAATGATTGTGCGATTCCAATGAGAGAAAAATGTATATTTTAAAAGTGTGAAGCTGCCACCATTTGTGGATTTTTAAAACTTTTTTTTTATTTTAAAATCTTTTAAAATATTTCCATACCGTGCTTGAAGCTTTTATTAGCTCTCTTCAGATGTTTTTAAAAACTCTTATATAAACATTAGATACCTTTACTATATTCGTTCGCCTGTCTATCATGCTACAATTTTAAATAGTCTTTTGTCTATCTGTCACGCTTAATCTTCAAATATCCTTTTGATCGGTCTGTGGCATTAAGATTTGTAAATAGCGTTTCTAGATGCATCCGTGCATTTCTATACGAGGATACGTCCATTCGTTCGCCGGTCTATTACATTCATACTTGAAATAGTATTTTCGTTGATCTGTCATATGTGATGCTATAGACGCCCCCCCCCCCATGGCCGCGAGGGTTAAGAAATGATTAATAAAAAAGGAAAAATCGTCGCAAGTAAACAAAAAAGCTATGACAATGCTTAGAAATGATTCACCATGTCGCACAAAGGTAGCAGGATGAATTTCGGAAGTAAGATATGTAATCAGCGGGAAGTCGTCGAGTAAGACAAAAATTCCAAACATAGGATTTCCGATCCTGAAGGCAATATATTTAGAAATTTACAAAGAAGTTAGTTTACAACAGTTTTTCAATTTGCACCAGTTATGAGAGTTTACGGCTCGAGTCAAATCAGACAGATTTTTAGCAAATAAAGAAATAAACCAATCAACCGACAAAGATGCCTCGACACACAGCTATCGATATCCACACTCAAGGAACAACTGATGTACACACGATGTATCGCAGTTGTGTTTTCTCTTGTGAATTTGCGCTGTTATTATTATTTTTTTGTTGTATATACTTGTAAACCAGTGTTCGCAATCTCGCCAATCGCTAAAACGACTCGACAAGGACGGGAAAAAGAACAGAAAAGATGAAGACAAAAATCACGATAAACATCGTTGGGATTGGCGATTGTAGAGGGACGGCATGATTCTACACAAACTTAAGTTTGAAATAACATTTTCGTTAGTGTGTGAGTCTTAAGTTTGAAATAGAATTTCTTTAAGTCCATTACGCTTAAGTTTAAAATAGTATTTTGGTTAGTCTGTAATGCTTAAGTTTGAAATAGTATTTTGGTTAATCGGTGACACTGAAGTTTTAAATAACATTTTGGTTAGTCCGTGATGACTAAGCTTGAAATAGGTTTTCTTCATTAAGCGCGAAAATTGAATAGACGTATGTTAAGGATATCTGTTCTTATCGTGTACGTCAGAATATCCATCATAATCAAAAGAGAAACGAGAAAAAATTAGTCAGCTTAATGTTCGTAACTTGAAGGACACACGCTTTCATACAAAATGGCTGACGTAACTCGTGACATCAAATGATATTGTATTCATTAAGGACATAATTAAATCTATCCAGTTACTTTAATTATTCCGCAGACAATGACTGAACTAATTTTAGTATTACCATAGAAATGAAACAATAGCCATTGTGTAAGCTACAGGCGGTGTTTTGATTAACAAACTGGACTAGTTAACCACAGTTAACCAAAGTTACATATAACTTGGTAGTAATTTCATGGTGAACGCTCTCACAAATGCCACCCATGGAATCTATTATATAAAAGGCAGTTGCCTGTCTGTACGTACGTATGTATGTCCGGCTAAAAATACAAAATAAAAAAATACCCACAACGTTGGTATTTTATTGATCGCCATTGTCCTGGATGAATAACATCTAAAATTTAGAAAAAATGTTCATTACTTTTCATCAGAAGAGGTCGATTCTTAAGCCAATTTATGTACTAATTAAAAGGAAGTAACTGATTCTTTTTAAATCAAATAGTTACTTCCCTCATGCTGACTATTTCCCCAGGGGAATCTACATAAAAGAAATTGTCTGTATGTGTGCCCTGAGAGAGAAATGGGTTTGGCGGAGAAAAAAGAGGATTGTGGAGAGGGAGAGCAGGGGTGGGAGGAAACGAAAAATATGAATATAGAGATGGAAGTTTTAATAGTAACATGTCACACCTTTGCTCCTAGCAATACCGGGTACCTCTGCGAGTTGTTATTTTTCCAACTATATTTGGCACAAAAAATTTCAGTCTCGCAATCGTGAGCATTGAACAGTTTTATTTTGTTTGTTTTATAGCCGTTCAATGGCATGCAAACGCTGACAATCGCTCTGTCGGTAGAAGTGTTATATTGCGGACTATATAACATGCATGTTTCTAGTTACAATGTCTCCCCACGGAACAGAGTTAGACACCAGGGCCGTTTTTTAACGCGAAGAAAAGGAACAAAAAAATAAAAATTGTCTCAGTCGTGAAGGATTACTCCTTCACTGGCAAAAAACCCCAAAAAACCAAGAAATTGAAGTGTAGCATCTGAAGAACAGATTCTACACGAAACCTTTGTATAATATCAATGATTCTCTAAACTGTATTACTACCAATCCATATCATATAAATAATGTATATATGAAAAGGTTTTCAAATCGCAATACAATCAACATAAAATGTTCATACTTCGATGTGTATAAACAGTGCCACATAGTTTGTGTAATTTACATTGCAGGTGCGCGTCTGTGTTTATCACATGTTTAAATTACTGTTCACCAACGGGACAAATCACGTTTTAGATACAGTTTTTTTTAACAACGTGACGAATAAACATCCTTATCTGCGTGGGACTAGACAAAGCACATACGTTATTTTATAGTATAATATAGTGTGTGTGTATATATATATATATATATATATATATATATATATATATATATATATATATATATATATATATATATATATATATAGCTCAGAGGCTAATTCTGGGGGAAGGGAATTGTATATTTTCCAGGACAAATAAGCAAAAATCATATACACCAAATATTTTTCTCATAAACAGGCATCTTTTACCTACACACACGAATAATACAATGATTTTCAACACACTAAACAAACTAGGAATTCCAATTATACAAACCACATCACAAACTATAAGACGACTATTAAAAACAACAAAACATCCAAAACAAACCAGTTTCCAATGCAGGTATATACACTGTTCCTTGCCAAAATTGTCATCATAGATACATTGGTGAAACCCAGCGTAAATTAGAAAAAGGGCTCAATGGGCATAAAAGAGATATAAAAAAGTATTAAGTACAGTATTCTCTTATTCATTGCAGCATAATCACACCTTTGACTTCAAATAAGCAAAAATAGTTAAATTTATTTCAAATAAACCGCGCCGGAGACTTCTGGAACCAGCGCTTATCGCAAATTCAAGCACAATTAAACAGCATGGAGGTTCCTTTAATGTAGCGCCATTAATAAGGAAACTTTTATTAAAAAAACATAATTTTATTGTAGACACAGGTTAACCCTCTCACACCATAGAAACACCTCCTAAAATAATTAATACATATAATCTCAATCAATAAATTACATAGCAACAACACACTCATTTCATTTCTATTACACACCTATGTTTGAATTTTAACGGACATATTTTTTCCAGAAAGAATATTAACTGCGTCATATCTTTTAAAAATATATTAATGGCTATATGATGTTATTAAAAATATATTAACGGCTATATGACGTTATTAAAAATATCCACTCTCTTTAATAACGCACCCCGCCTTTTGAATTTCCAACGTCTTTTTCCGTTTCAGAAATGGAACACTGTCAAACTTTTCACAAAAAAATTTCAAATATTTTTTCTGGTGTTTTTGTTTTCTTCATTTCATTCATCCAGAGAAAGTCTCGAAATAAAAACGAAACGTTGATAAACACATAACTCGGTTGGTTCTATTATATATATATATATATATATATATATATATATATATATATATATATATATATATATATATATATATATATATATATATATATATTAAAAGATTCATCTGCCTTACTTTTAATGCTAGGTTTATTTATAGTGTCTTTTAAATTCAATAAAAACCCTTCAAAATTTGCTGATGAGGAGACCTTGCTTATCAAAAAACTATATATAATTATTGTACATAACTTGATGTATACCACAATAAAAAAGCATTGTTTTCCGAAACGATCGTACAGATAATTAATTTTGTTGTTGTTCCTTCTTATGAAACGGATTTTTAATTTAATTAAAATTTGATTTTTAAATTTTAAATTATCAATCACATTACTTAATATTGAATTAGCTCTAGGACATTTAACTATCGAGCTTATTATATATCTAAATTACAACGAGCACTTTCCTGTATTTTAATTAAACTAGTAATTTCACTGTTACATTAAAATACACTCAGCTCTTTAGACTATTGTTCTAATCTCCTTTATATATATATATATATATATATATATATATATATATATATATCTTTCCGTTCAATCTTGGAAGACAAAGGGGTAGTAGCGCGTGTAATTGCGAGGCAAGAGTTGCGCAATCCCAAACCACACCTCTCCTGAATCGGCACTGTTTGAGTCCAGTGGCAAGGAGAAGACCAGGAAGACTGGAAGAAAATGCCGAGATAAGCGGAGAGCACATACAGCACCTGAAAGTTCCAAATGGTCACCGATTTAGTACTGACCAGGTTCAACGTTGCTTAACTTTGATGATCCAGCGGGAACCGGTGTGTCAACGTGATTATGCTATATATATATATATATATATATATATATATATATATATATATATATATATATATATATATATATCGAGCATATATATATATATATATATATATATATATATATATATATATATATATATAAGAAATTGGCAGGATAATATTATTGTCCTGTCGATAGAAACAATCTGTAATGATTTCAGCAAAAAGAAAAAAAAAACCCGAGGTTGAAATAATACATATTATATATATATATATATATATATATATATATATATATATATATATATATATATATATATATATATATATATATATATATATATATATATTAGGAAACCTTGGGGATTGGAGGTGGGGCGAAAATAGGTAAGAGGTACGCCATTTTGAGAGTGTTATTCTAATATTACAACATGAAACGCAAGAAGGCGAAGATTAACGTGAAACGACCGACTTTGCCAAAATGCCAAAAGTTTCGAGCAAGTGCGATGCACAATCAGTAGGATTTATTTATACCTAAGCTCTTTTTCACACAATCATAGATAGGGAACTGATAGCGCCATTGCTAGAACGCGCATGCGCAAGTGCATATAGAGTTTCACAAAGAATGTTTCTTCGTAGTCTATCTATAGATACGCAACAGATGCTGCTTATATACATACTAGCTTCTCTGTACGGGTGTCAAAATATCAATAGCATTTTTTGTGGCATAGCTATGTTTTACTATTGTACACTCTCTATCAAAAATAATGGAAAGACCAATTATGCTTCCCCAGTATTTGCACCGATCTCTCTCTATATATATTTATCAAGATAGGTATGTTTGTTTATAGATTTGTAGCCATTATTTATTGATCCGGCTTCCTCTGAAGGAGGAAGTTTCATGGAAATATCAAATTCACAAGCGGTTTCGCGTATATATCTCGTCAGGAGAGATGACGATATCAGAGTTTTGTAGTTCTTACAAGAAAGTGTCGATATCCTCTTACATACAGCGCCTGGTAATTCCAAATAGTTAACCACCCGGTTTCTGACCAGACAGCGTTGCTTAACGTGGGTAATCTACATAATACATTAACACACACACACACACACACACACACACACACACACACACACACACACACACACACACATATATATATATATATATATATATATATATATATATAACATCCAGTCGTTTTACTTGAATGGGTTTATATGTGTGTACGTCCATGTCCCAGAGAATTTTGTGTTTTTCATTTTCCAGTTCTGTCTGTTGTTTTATTATTATTATTATTATTATTATTATTATTATTATTATTATTATTATTATTATTATTATTATTATTGTTGTTCACGGTTAAAAAGTATATATTGAATTTTTCTGGTGAAAAACACGCAAAATCAATATAAAACAAGATAGATAGATAGATAGATAGATAGATAGATAGGTTTTAATATGTTAAAGCCTCTGCGTGAGATGTTCAATGTGCTATATAGCGTTGAACTTAAAAATAAAAACATGTTAAAACAAGAACGAGATAAATATCCTTCTTGAAAACGA
Source organism: Euprymna scolopes (assembly GCF_053919585.1). Classification (NCBI taxonomy): domain Eukaryota; kingdom Metazoa; phylum Mollusca; class Cephalopoda; order Sepiida; family Sepiolidae; genus Euprymna; species Euprymna scolopes. The sequence continues at coordinate 74,903,048 of NC_136500.1, read as the reverse complement.
TTAACCCCACGCGTGGGGTAATACCGATTGTAAGTTTTGTAAAACCTCGTAACCGTTGCAAGATGCTCACTCGATTGGTCACACTTAAACCAACACTGAGTCACATATTGCTTTCGTGGACACATTGGGGGAATAATATCAGCTTAGACATGCAATATGTGTACGCTCATATAGGTCGTAGTATACATGATCTCGCACAAACATTCACACACACACACACACACACACACACACACACACACACACACACACACACACACACACACACACACACACACACACACACACACACACACCTATATACACATCTTCTATCCATCAAACAAGTTGATTTCTGCCGAAAACTCCGACATTATAGGACTATAAACAGGAGTGGTATATATAATTCCAGTAGGAGCATGCTTCATGTCGATGATGGATGTTTCTATAAATTAACAGTCATTTTCATTACATTTCGTCATTTCTTACATTAGTCCAAGGATATGGATTCTCATAATTAAAAAATTACTACGTTTTGATTGGTTGATGTCAATCTAAGTTCTTGAATACACACACACACACACACACACACACACACACATATATATATATGTGTGTGTGTGTGTGTGTGTGTGTTCAAGAACTTAGATTGACATCAACCAATCAAAACGTAGTAATTTTTTAATTATGAGAATCCATATCCTATCTATCTATCTATCTTGTTTTATATTGATTTTGCGTGTTTTTCACCAGAAAAATTCAATATATACTTTTAACCGTGAACAACAACAACAACAACAATAATAATAATAATAATAATAATAATAATAATAATAATAATAATAATAATAATATATTATTATTATTATTATTATTATTATTAATAATAATAATAATATTATTATTATTATTATTATTATTATTATTAATAATAATAATAATAATAATAATAATAATAATAATAATAATAATAATAATAAACCACAGACAGAACTGGAAAATGAAAAACACAAAATTCTCTGAGACATGGACGTACAAACATATAAACTCATTCAAGTAAAACGACTGGATGTTATTAGACCCCCCCTCACAAATAATATAAAAACCTGCTGTAGGTCGTGAAACTTTCATTATATTATTATTTCTACGCGCTGATGAAGCCTAATGTTGCACAAATTATAATTTGATGAACAGTTATATTCTTATATGCCAACACCGGGGTTGAAACAATTTTATGCAATTTTGTGACTAATAAAAGAAAAACTTTCTGAAAATGAGTAAATTCTTGTGTATCTATCCCTATTTACGTGGTATCATTGAAGAATATATATATATATATATATATATATATATAGTTTTTCGGTGGGAAGGTATCCAAAAATTGAAAATAATTGAAGGGTCGTTGATAGTGCTCAATCATAAGAGAGCAAATTATATATTTTTTATTTTTTATGTAAATACAGTCATATCTTGCTACGATGTGCAGACCGTTTCAACCATATTAGATATCATCAGGCAAGAAAATTTAAGGTACAAAAACTGAAAAGGTTTAACACCTTTTCAAATTTTGAAAAGAGAGAATTCGCCATGAATGGCGATGGATGAAATTTGAGTTCTTATGAAAATATGTTAATTCTGAAGATTCGGTTTCTATTAAGAGAAGGGGTGGTTTAAGATTAAGGAATCAGTAAGGACGGGAATATAGTAATACAGAGGTCGGGTGTGAAGACAGTGGCGGGAGGGGGGAGAATAGATGCTGGACTAGCACGGTTCTTATAGCTACCGATGAAACCCGATGGCGAGGATCAAATTTCAGGTAATTTAGGGGCGTTTCAGCTATTGGTAAGATGTAACTAAATTGGGTCAACTGGTCAGTTGATAGAGATTTGATGTCTTTTAGTTGAGTTTTTTTATTTTTTTTATTTTTCATTTTATTCATTTATTTGTTTGTTTATTTATTTATATTTATTTATTTATTTTATTCTTCTTATTTATGTTTATTGTTATGAAGTTTAATTTTGATTTTTTTTTTCTGTTATTAACAAGTATGGATTAATACGGTTGATACGATAAAATGGTTCTCCAATATTGAAAACAAAGGGATTTGCTTCTTTATCCAATTCGACATCGAAAGTTATTACCACTCAATCACCAAAGAACTCTTCGGGGAGGTTTTAGAATTTGCAACCCTTACCTCGGATATATCAAAGGATGAAATGGAAATCATAAAGACATGTAGAACAACTGTGCTACTGAGCAACGGAGATCAATGGATTAAAAAAATTAGGTTAGCCTTTTTGACGTTTCTAAAAATTCCTTAATCTAATAAAACAACGCTTCCCACCAAATAATATCCTCAATAAAATATTCAATAAAAATACAATATAATTAAGCTATAGCTGTAGCGAAAACTTAGAGGAAATCATAAAGAAACATAACATGAAGATTCTAAATAGCACATCTGAGTCAAATAAAAATAGCACCATAAAATCCTGTAACTGTAGAAATAAACAAGAATGCCCATTGAATGGAAATTGCTTAGTGGCATCAGTGGTTTACAGTGCGAAAATCTCCACGAAGGAAAACTCAAATAATTGTAAATATTATATCGGTATGGCTGGAAATACATTCAAGAAATTATTTAGCAGTCACAAAAGTTCATCTGAAAAGCCCAATAGTAAAGTTACCACATCACTTTCAGCTTATTATAAAGAACTCACTAAAAAAGCCTAACATCAACTATAAAATGGAATATTCTCAAAAAAGCCAAAACATGTTCATCATTTAGCTCCCCATGTTACCTCTGTGTTTCCGAAAAAATATTTATCGTAAGATTTAAAGACAGCGATAAGTTACTCAACGAAAGATTAGAAACCTCTATAAACTGCAGACATTACAAAGAACGTCTTCTTAGTAATCCCAATATTACCCCTTAACTTTACCCCATCCATAGAAAAAAATCTGTAGAATTGTAAGTACACACGTCCACTATTTTTTTCCTTAAGCATTCACATGTATGCATGTTTGTGAGTTATGTTGAATTTTATATGTGTATGAATCTATGTTTCTAGACATCTGAACCTGTATTATACCCGTATGCGCGGCGTACAGATGCTTGTACACCCAAATTCATATGTCTATTCAAATATTTGTATATGCATTTGTATGTATATTTGCTTACTGACTGTTCGGTGAAACTTTGTCGGTCTTAATATATGTATACTCATTCACCTGCGGCTGCTCTAAAAACATACCCAATGCACTCATCTAGCCTAAGACCTTAATTAACTAAACTTACCACCAACAACTAAAAAAATACAAATTACATAACACCCTCTATAAACTAACCACCCAAACTCGAGGTTTCCCCCAAACACTGCTTAATTTACCCTTTTTAGCACTAAATATACGAATCTTGAATTTCCCTTACAGGCTTATCTACACCTACCCCCAACATATTAATAAAAAAAAAAATATAATAAAAAAATTAAAAAAAATAAATAATAAAAAATATATAAATAAAATAACATATTTTAATTTCCTAAAATAAAACACTACATAACTTCCAGAAACGACCTTCAAATAGTGGAAATTAATAGAAGCCATCAACCGAACATTTAACTTCTCGAGAAAACTTTTAAAAATAATCTCAATACGAGACTATGATAAAAATATCAATATACAATAATACACATTAATAAAAAATTATAAGCAATAAAAAATTATAACACAGTAATGTACACACAAATATAAAAGTAGATTAATGGTCCTGAATAACACATGATATATGTGTGAATTCTTATGTTCACTATGAGCACCTAAGCAGACCGAAAGCGAAAACTAACATCATTCAATAAATTTTAATATTTTAACCTATTAAAGTACCAACCAGAATAAAATCAAAACACAAATCAATAATTGATTTAATTAAGCTATTAGATATATATAGCAGATCCATAACCCTACTAAGAAGAAAAAGTGCCCTGATGACGATATTTGGGTTTCTCCCGTATACATTCATGTACGTGTATATGGCCGTATGCGAATGTATGAGTTTATAGTATCTATTACTCGTTTTTGTATTATTCGTTTATGTATGTATGCGTGCATAAGGAAACAAAATAAATAAAGAGACAATATTACCACCATTCAATAAGCTTTAACATCAAAGTATAGATATATAGATTAAACATTCAACTTGTTAATAATAGAAAAAAATCAAAGCTAAACTTCATAACAATAAACATAAATAAGAAGAATAAAATAAATAAAAAAACAAATAAATGAATAAAATGAAAAATAAAAAAAATAAAAAACTCAACTAAAAGACATCAAATCTCTATCAACTGACCAGTTGATCCAATTTAGTTACATCTTAACAATAGCTGAAACGCCCCTAAATTACCTAAAATTTGATTCTCACCATCGGGGTTCATCGGTAGCTATAACAACCGTGCTAGTCCAGCCTCTATTCTCCCCTCTCCCCCTAGTGTCTTCACACTCCACCTCTGTATTACTATATTACCCTTCCTTACTAATTCCTTAACCTTAAACTACCCCTTCTCTTAACAGAAACCGAATCTTCAGAATTAACATATTCTTATAAGAACTCAAATTTCATCCATCACCATTCATAGCGAATTCTCTCTTTTCAAAATTTGAAAAGGTGTTAAACCTTTTCAGTTTTTGTACCTTAATTTTTCTTGCCTGATGATATCTAATATGATTGAAACGGTCTGCACATCGTAGCAAGATTTGACTGTATTTAAATAAAAAATAATATATATATATATATATATATATATATATATATATATATATATATATATATATATATATATATACCGGTTGTATAGGTTAGTTTTCCCAGAGGTAAATCCAGTGAAAGTCAAGTGGTTATTAAAGACTGTTCAATGCAGGACAGAACTGGTATATAGTCCGTTTATTATACAAACATTATTGGTTACATAAGTGCATAAATTAATAGAATATACAGCACGCACGCAAAATAGCTGTGAAGAGTCAATGAAGATGGAGTGGAGAGACCACAATATTTGTCAAAGAATACCCGAATAGCAGGAAATATTACGTAGGTATGATCTCCCTACATGTTAAAAGCAGATATTACGACCACAGGAATGTATTCATAAAAAAAAAAAAAAAAAAAAAAAAAAAAAACCCAAAAAACGCCGAACGAAAACAGCATTAGCGAACCAGGAAAGTAGATGCAAACCAAGCTAATCAAGTGAGCAAATTAACATCGCAGCTAACACAGACATAGAAACTGTAGACTGTAGAAAGAATCTCACATTCTGATAATTCTAATATAATTTGTTCGCATGGTTAGCTTGGATGATGCCGCCTTAGCAAGTGGAAAAATCCTACTTGTGAGACATTGGCTTAGGTTCTCAGGGCTTGAATGACCACACCTCTTCTTTAAGACGATGTAGGTATCTTCCATAGCTGGATTTAGCAGCGGATTGCTTAATTTGTGTTAGCTAATAGATTTTAGTGTGTGCCGCGTGGTTTCTAAGATGGCACGGTACTCGGATTTTCGAATTTCGGATGTATTCAACTATGATGGCGAAACTCGAGCCTTGCACTTCCGGTTTATTGGCTTTCATGGGTTGTGTGAGCTGCAACGTTGTTTGACTGTGAAAATAACTATAACATCTTACATTTTGAAAATCCTAATATATATATATATATATATATATATATATAATTATTTACTATAATAATTATTAACTACCTACAGTCACTATTGTTTCATCCTTTAAGGAATCATCAGTGTAGATTCGAACCCCGCGAAAAGAACCTAATCCATTCAGCTACCGTTAACCGCGAGAAATGCTGTTGAAATTTAAACATTTATTTTAAAATGCTTTTTAACATCTGTCACAGTGATCTAATCATTATATGATGATCTGCATATGCGAGTTAAATTGACTGACTTACTTCAACTGAAAAGTGCTCAACGATAAGAAACAAATTTCTTAAAGAGGCTGACATAATTATTTACTATAATAATTATTAAATACCTACAGACACTAGTATTTCATCCTTTCAGGAATCATCAGCGCAGAGTGCGACGATTAACACCAGTCGCTAGATTCGAACCTGGCGATAGAAGCCATACTTGGATTCATTAGCAAGGACCTAATCCATTCGGCTACTGTTAACCGCGAGAAATGCTGTTGAATTTTAAATATTTATTTTTTAAACATTTATTTTTTAAAAATATATATATCGTAATTATTATAGTTTAATAATTATTTCTGGTCCTGGATATCCAATGGTGAGGCCCCAGTTTGCAGGCTTTGGGGAGTGTGGAGCCACCCTTTAATTGCCATTGCTCCCAGGTCCACTCTGACCCGGAGTGGTAGTACATCTTAGGGTCCCAACTACGGGTTAAATAGAAACCGACTTGGAAACAACAAATATATTCTATTAAAAATTTTTCTTCAAAATCTTTGGATTCGGCATTAAATAACCGAAAAGGGTTGATATGCCGTAAAACAAAAACAACCAAACCAATCCTTAATAATTATTTGATAATTATTATAGTAAATAATTATATATATATATATATATATGTATATATATATATATATATATATATATATATTGATAATTATTATAATAAATAATTATATATAGATAGATAATTATTATAATAAATTATATATATATATATATTAGAATTAATATATTATATATTACAGAAGGTGAGAACAGCATTTGTATCATCGGTTTCAAACCTAATCAAAAGGTTTTTTTTTATGCCGGACTCTCTTCAGCCTCTATTTATGTTTCCCGCCCTGAAAAATAGAGCCGTCATATTCTCATCCAAACAAACAATTTTCTTTAGTCAACATAAAGGGTGTCATTTTCCATCATGATAATGCTCGCCCTTACACAGCACTAAATCCAGAAGAATTAGGTTGGCAAATCCTGCACATATCCTGCATATTCTCCTGAGCTATCCTCCTTTGATAATCACTTATTTCAAGGATTACAAAACCATTTAAATGACTTCAGGTTAACATGAGAAAGGAGATTTAACATGAATTAGATTCATATCGAAATCTATTACATTTTCAAAAGACGCAGTTTTTCATTTTCAAGATGAAATTTTAAATCGGCAAAAACTTTTGCACCTACCTAATGTATATATGTAGAGAGAGAGAGAGAGAGAGAGAGAGAGAGAGAGAGAGAGAGAGAGAGAGAGAGGGGGGGGAGCGAGAAAGAGTTTCGTAACCAAAGGATGAATATGATCATATAAAATGCTTGAATACCCTTAAGAGACGATTTAACTGAAACTTCGCTATCACCTATCCAGGTCGTGATAGATATTCTTTCACGCTTGGAATAAGACAGTTTGGATTAAATACTTCTTTTGACTGTCTGCAAACCTATACTCAGCCGGTGGTCGGAAATAAGGCAAGAGACGATTCATCCGTAAGAAAAGGACATTTTCTCACTACTCTAAGGAACAACTCTCTCCCTCCGCTCTCTCTCTCTCTCTCTCTCTCTCTCTCTCTCTCTCTCTATATATATATATATATATATATATATATATATATATATATATATATATATATATATATATATATATATTACCACACTCTTAAACTCTTTGCGACGTTCGATTTTAAAAGTAGCGGTTTTCCTTATTACAGCATTATTGTGAAATCTGGCCCATGGCGAACGAACAATCTCTGTGGACACTGGGTTCTATAAAATGTAATTAAGTTCGTATTATTTGGATTATTCAGACTACTGTTCTCATCTTGAGCGTCATTCTCACAATGTTTCGACCGATGTAATCTCCAATCTTCTTTAGTTGTATTTTGTTGAACTCAGGAATCTGTCTGTCGAACTCGGGAAATTTATACGTGATTTCGGACGGAATCCACGGGGGTAGAATGCTCTGGTTGTCTCAGCCATGACCAGGTAGAAGTAATTCGTAATTATATTCTTAGTATCGATTGTACTGAGAATGGAACATCCAATCTCATAAAGAGTGTCACTTAGAAGTATTTATCCGTTATGCCAGAAGTCCATGGCAGAACAGATAAAATTCCAAATAAAACGTAGCTCTAAGTGACACTCTTTATGAGGTTAAAGATTCAATCCTCAATGCGAGCGATACTTAGTACTTTATCCGTTACACGACAGACCCCTGGTGTAACGGATAAAATTATAAGCTATTATTTAGTAAAATTCAAAGTTCCATACAGATTTCCGAGTTCGAGAGAAAGATTCTCGATTTCAAAAACACCTGAACATGGTCGGAGGTTACATCGGCCGAAACGTTGAAACTTAAGGAATAATATCTAAGATGAGCACAGTTGTTCAGATAATTCAAACAATACAAGTTATGCAATAAGTTATGCAGCTGTATTTTTGTGATCCTTACTAAAAATTTGCGTAAAATTCCGACGGTTCCTATATATGAAAGTTTTAGTTTTCTTCCAGAGAATTAGTTTTAATCAAAAGCTGCCATTACTTTCAAGACACTGTATACCTGGCACAATTTGAAGTAGGTGTGTTCTTACCAGTTGGAGATACGTCTTCAACGCCAGTCCGACCATGACAGTGTTGCTGTCAGGCTGATGTATGATTCTTCCAGGAAGTCCATTGTGCAGATAATTTTTTTTTTTGCAACATAGCAATTCAAACGTAACAATAATTTTTGGACGTCCCAAGCTCTATATAACAGTGAAAAAAAAAAAAAATTGAACATATGGCATAATCACATTAATACATCGGTTCACGTTAGATAACCGAAGTTAAGCAACGTTGAGCCTAGCCAGTAGCAACTGAGTGACTATTTGGGAATGTTAGGTACTGTATATATTCAGTTAAGCGAGTATGTATAATACCACAGGTAGATGGACATCCATGCCTTGCGCTGTTCCAGGTCGCCCTTGGATCATGTGCAGCCTCTGTTAGCCTCCCTCTAATATTTTGGAGGGTTACCAATACCATGTAAGGGGTAAATTAAGTTCTTTATCCGTGGTTAAGGACATACATCTAGGAATGGGAACTCTGCTGAAAAAAAAAAACAAAAAACAAAAACAAAAAAAAAAACGATAAATGAAACCGGTGGGCCATGTACAGCAATCTTCTTGTGATGGTGTCACAAGCAAAAACCCCTCTTCCAATTTCTTATGTGCAAGCACAGAAGTAGTAAGGCTTAAAAAAAAACTGTTATGAGAAGGTTCATGTCAGTGCACAGTCTGGTCTGATCGGTGATAGAGAAACATAACAAATATTGAAAAATAAATGAGTTTTACTGAAGAAAATTATGGTCTCCACTTATTTATTTCTCTTACTCTTCTTTTTCTCCGTTCCGGTCTCTACCACATTGCACACATCCTTATATATAAAATATCTATATAATTATTTACCACCAATGCTTCAAGCTTAGGTAAAAACGAACAACAGAGGTAAGAGCATTTAAATTATAAAAATAGGTTCGTAAAAAATTAGATCTGATATCCGGAATGCTTTTTTAAGCGATGTAGTGTTTGATCAACATTGTTGGGGAGCCATGAGATTAAATACTGTTTCGTTTAAAAATCCGCCAAACAGTATTTCATGGTAAACAACTGATGATCTTACAATAATTTTAAGACTACGTAAATTATTGGAAGCAAATTAATACAATGATTACAAGATGTATTGGAGTTTTCCAATGAAGGACTTGGGATTAAAAGTTTCTCTTTATATAATTTTAAAGGTTCCAAAACTCCCAACACACACACACACACACACACACACACACACACACACACACACACACACACACACACACACACACACACACACACACACACACACATATATATGTTAGAATGCGTATACGCGTGTTGTTGATACAAAGGACCGGGATCCAATCTGCTATGCCAGCTACTTAGTCTACTAATTGTCTCACCTGGGTGCACTATCATGAACTTGCATGCAGGGTTTATGCCTGCAGGCGTGTTTCAGCATGAGGTATAAACGTCACCATTGACGTAAGAGGTTGTGGATCATGCTTAGAAGTCAACCAGAGGGCCGAAAGCGCGTGCGCACACACACACATACAAACATACATACACACATGAAGGCGCATATGTATATACACCCATACAAATACGTTCAAACACATGTATATGTGAATGCATGAGTATTATTAGCCTGATGTCGTCTCTGGGAAATAAAACACAAAAGTTTCTGCGGAGTCTGACTGTCATCAGTATATATATATATATATATATATATATATATATATATATATATATATAATGCGAGTGAGAGAGAGAGTGTGTTGAATAGCATGAATTGTTCTTGTTTTACCACACATCTACTGCATTTTCATGATGGCTCACATTACATCTTTCAGACTCCTAACAGTTTAAGAGAACACAACTGCTGCCAATTTAGACAACTACTAATTAATAACACAAAAACTGTATTATAGTTTTGATTTTTTTATATGACGTATGGTGTTTGTATTATTTAGATTAATTGGACTATTGTTCTCATCTTGAGTGATGTTTGCGTAGCGTTTCGATCGATGCAACTCTCCGTTTCCTTTACCAAACATGGCGACTTATGCACCTAAAGAAGGTCGGAGGTTGCATCGACCGAAACGTTGAGCAAATAACACTCAAGGTGAGAACATTACTCCGATTAATCCAAATAATACAAAAATTGTACATTACGACCCCAAACTAAAAAGAAGAAAAAAAAAAAGAGGTATCTCTGTTTATACACTTTGTATGTGTGTGTGCGTATGTGTGAGTTCATTCCCCATGAACTCCAAAACGGCTTGGCTGATTTTTAAAAAATTCACACAAATGTACTTCATGTGTCTACGAGTTGTTCTTAGATAGGTTTTGTATTTGAATGCCCACAATTAGTATCGAAATTCGATAATCCAATTAAAGAAGGAACAGGCCAATTTAGATCAAAGCTAACACCCTTATACAGCCTAACATAAAAAATGCAGTCGAGAAGTTTTATCACCATACAAACAGAAGAACACGGAGTATAAAATCGACAGTAGGTTGTTTGATAAAACAGAAACGCATTTGAAATGAATGTTTCTGTTTAGAGCACAATTGAACCATAGTACTTAGCTTTTGCATTTTAAACTTTAATTCAAGCCATCATATAAAAATAATTTTATAAAATAAATAGTAGATTCTCTACAGTGCAATTTAGACTACAAAGTATTGTGGACTAAGTCACTGTGGGGAGGCATGTTAAGCTTCCTCCCAGTGCAACACGGTAGATCCTCAACTAGAACAGGCAATCAATCGATTTGACTGAAAATGGGCGAATTCACAGATTTCGACGACATTAAAAGTATTGGACGTGTGGAACATTCGTTGATTCTCATTCAATCCCGCGCAACGTCAGGTAACCCTGCTAGTACTTAATAGAGACAATATATACGCAGAAGATCTATATTTATAAATTCATCTAAAGAGTAAGAGCAATGTTTTGTCATCATCACAAAACATAAGGGAATGTGTTAAATGTTTGGCAATTTTGGAGAAAATCGATCGAATATAATTATAAACAAATAAAACAAGATGAAAATATGATGGCATATATATATCATTTAAGGAGTTTTAATTCAACAAAAGGGCGCCAGGAGTTAATATAAATGATTTTTTTACAAAGGGGTCACCGCATATCAAGGCCCGTAGGCCACTTGAGGATAAGGGTTAATGTGTGCATTGTAGTCATTGGGACAGTTGTGTGATAATCGTTTGTAGAAGGAATTTGGTATAATTAGATTATTTACGAAGATGGCCGAACAAGGACTTGTTTACGTTGGACTTGAAGATAATGATATTGTAGTCAGTTGGAAAGCAGACCAGCGGAACAGAGTTCCACAGGCTGGCAGGTCTATTGAAGAAGCTTTGTTCATATAATCTGTTTAGGTTTAGGTAACGATAGAGAGTGGGAGAATTTGGTGATAATGATTTTGGCTAGACAAGTGTCTTTTTGTGAAGGATTGGCGAGAGGGGACCATAGATTGAAGCTCAGTCGAACACTTGCCATGAAAATAGCGATAGAGCAGGGACAGGCTCGCAACGTCTCTTCTGTGGGAAAGAGGCTGCAGAGAAGAGACTTGATACAATATGAACTTCTCAGTCAAAAATTATAGACATTTGGGATTAACATGCTAAAAAGGGACCAAGCCTTTTTTTTTTCTGAATTCAACAACTGTATGGAAGGAAAAATGATCGCGTTCTTTTACTGCTCCCATACAAGTAGTAGAGCAAAATGCACTGTAAAATGGAGTGCTGTTGCCACATTTGGGGAGTAATTGTTTTGAGTATCCTATCCTGCCTTGACTGAGTTTAAAATCGGTTCGAAACATAAAGGGTGATGCCCTTTTCTCCTCACTGCAACTTATTCCCCTACAGAAGAAACGTCTCGAGCCTGTTTCTGCTCTACCGTTATTTTCACGGCAAGTACTCGTCTGAGTTTCATTCAATGACCATCCCCCGCCAAACTTTCACAAAAAGCACTTACCAAGTTGCAGCCGCTGACAACAAGTCTCCCTACTCTCTATCAGTACCCAAATCTAAACGCAAATTCCATTAACAAAACTCCTTTCCTATAACTGCCTGCCTGTGGAACTATTCCACTGACCTTCTTCTCAGCTGACTACGACATGGTTGTCTTCAAGTCTAATGTGAACAAGTTCTAGCTGTCCCATCCCCTTAAATAATCCAATTCTGCCCAGTTCCCACAAAAATCTTTCACTGAGCTGTTGTCGCACTGGTCGCCTTACATTCATTAACCGTTATCCTCGAGTGGTTTGTATGTAAAAAAAAACACAAACACGCGAAAGATTAGCAAGAACCACGTGTTCAAGCTATACAAATGGAACAATTAAACAATTGTTTTCTGGTATTTCCACGAACTTGCACACAAATACACATACAGTTAAAGTAAATTTTATATATATAAGTAGAGACACGACTCTTCATTTAGCAAAATAGGTGGCTATTTTGTAATTTCTCATAACACAAAAGAAGACATCTACCAAAGTTAAAATATTTGTCCAAATCCGCTAATTACACTTTTTTTTTTTGCACCAGCTAAAACTAGAAGTGCTTTATTATCCTAGCAACCGCCAGAAAAATGTAACATTTACAATGTAAATGTACCACGGGTCCTTGTGTATGTGGGGGGTGGGGGTGAGGGTGGGGTAAATGTTCAATCCTCAGTGCGGACAACACTTAGAATACAATTGAAAATTTCTTCTACCCAGTCATCGCTGACGGAACGAAACGTGCTACCCCCGTTGATTAAATAAAGGGCTCCGTTTGAGATTCATGCAGATTCTCAAATTCAACAGAAAGATTCCCGAGTTCGACACGGTACACCTGAAGATGGTTGGAGGTTACATCAATCGAAACTTGTGCGAATAACACTCAAGATTAGGATAGTACTCTGAATAATCCGAATAATTCAAAATACATTTCATATTTAAATTTCCGCATGTGATTCTATTTAAACTGATGTAGCTTTTTAGAAAAAACAAAACAATTTAATATATACATATACATATATTTTTTTTACATGGTAGTCATCACTTATCAAGGACCGAAAGCCACTCGGGGATAAGGATTATTGCGTGTACAGTAATCAATAGGATAGTATCGCAGTAATCGTTAGTATTGGAGACTTGATAAAGTGTCTTACTTAAGGGGGAGGTTCATCAGGAATTTGTTTATGTTGGACTTGAAGGCATCCAAGTTGTAGTCCGGTGGGAAATAGGCAAACGGAAGAGAGTTCCACAGGTGTGCGCTTCTAAGAAAGAAGCTTTGTTCATGGAATCTACGTTTTGGTTTTGGCACAGATAAAGAGTGGGGAAAATTTTTGACAGTGGTTTCAGCTAGACGGGGGTTTATCGTGAAAGATTGGCGAGGGGCTATCAGAGATTGGAGCTCAGACGAGCACTTGCCATGGAGCATTTCAAGAAAATTAATAAATTGCAATAAATCGCAATAAATTGCAATATGCAAACAAACATACATAAATACACACATACATAGCTACATATATAAATACTTACATCAATACATACATCAATACATACATAAATATATGTACATACATAGATAAAGACATACCTATATGTATAAATGCATTCATTCATACATACATAAACACACACACACACACACACACACACACACACCCACACACATATCACCGTGTTTGAATATATGGTTAAGTGGCAATTTAGTCATTTAGAACTGCTTTAAAGCTTCACCGCTTATTCATTTCTCGACCAAATTTCAAACAATTATTACACTTTATAGTTCACCTTCTCAGTCATATTGTGAAAAAAAAAATGTTCAATTTCCGTTCAGTAAAACAAAAGTTATGATGAAGTAAGGTGTTCAAAATCGTAAAAAAAAAAGATCGTAAGGAGGTAAGCGCCGTTTGTTATGATTGGTTTCCATAGAAACCACGTTGTTTCAGCGACTACTGTTCCAACCAATTCACCGCTCTCGCGAAAAGAGAAGTAACAAGTGAAACAGAGAGAATGAAAGAATGAAAGAGATATAATTGGGGGGATTTTATTGAAATCAGACAAGTGCCGTACATTGTTATTATATATGTGTATGTAATGTTTATGGGGGGCAAAAAAAAAACATATAAGGTTGAAATTAAACAAAGAACAAGTGAAAAATCATGGATTACAATAGAAAAATGCGAGCATGAAAAGTAATATGATTAAGCTTAAACATGGAAAAGTAAAAGACTAGTCGTTAAAACTGAAAAAGAAAAGGTAAAAATATTCTAATAAAAAATATAATAAATTTCAAACTTAAAATATTGTAGCATTAAGAATTTTTTTTAAAATTCAATTATAACATTATTTAATTAACTCTTAATGCTGCAATATTTTAAGTTATAAATTTATCATATTTTTTATTAGAATATATTATACTTTTCTTTTCCAGTTTTAACAACTAGTCCTTTACTTTTTCATGTTTAAGCTTAAGTATGTTACTTTTCATGTTTGCATTTTTATTATTATAATATATATATATATATATATATATATATATATATATATATATATATATATATATATATATATTTAAAGTTTGTTTTTGAAAGACTGTTACTTTCAATGTATACCGTTTTCGTTTAACGGGTCTAGAATGTTATTATAAAACCAGTCCCTGTTAATTTTATATATATATATATATATATATATATATATATATATATATATATATATATATATATATATATATATATATATATATATATATATACACGTAACTATATACATACCCTTCGAGTGCTGAGTTTTGATGAATAAAGTATAAATTTTGACCTCAATTATTTTTTGTGCGGGGTCTATTTACTGATTTCATGTCTGTGTATATAATTACTTATTCAAACAGTCAGGTCAGTCTCCAATTCGTTGTAACGTCGTGGAGATTAATTCGGGTTATAAGTATTTTTCGTTGTTCTCTGAAATAAATACATTTTCTCACCTTTTTTAAGCATCAGTGGGACTAAGTTATTATACAAACCTTTACAACTCATCCAGCAGTTTAGCAAAGCTGATATTATTCAGAAAGAGAGAAGTGATGGAAACAATACATCCCTATTAACCCTCAGTAAAACCACCTTAATTTGCTTAAGCAAAAATGAGGGCATTCTCTTCGTTACTTCATCAGAAAAAAAAAAAATGAATAGGCGATAATAAACGTCTCGTTTCGAGTTACAAATAACATCGCGCAGACGCGTTGACTACGTAACAACAATACGTATTGTCTATGACTTTGGCACGGTGGAATTATAATGGCGAACAGCGAACACAGATGTTATTATTTTGGTTATTATAGAAAAACTTACGTACATTTCGACGCCGAGTGAGCGGATATAGAACTAATTTTACAAATAGCATTCCATTCATTTCCTCATATATAACTCCACAAAAGCGAATTTTAATCAGATTTAAATGTTTACGGTAATCGTGACAAAAATAACCATATTAGAGATTTATGAAAAAGCGGAATCGATAATTGCATCGGAATTAGGAATTTAGTATAAAATTGTATCAGAGTCGTGAAAATATTAAAACTGTTCCTCCACTACTATATATATATATATATATATATATATATGTGTGTGTGTGTGTGTGTGTGAGTGTGTGTGTGTGTGTGTGTGTGTGTGTGTGTGTACATGTATAAATGCACATATATGCGTTGTGTAACAATCTATTTCAATAATGAAGCATTTTCTATCTTTCTGTTTTTCTTCTGTTTATACTGCCTTATACGTTATTTTCTTTTTTCTTTGTTTCACATTTCCACACAAGACGTTTCTTTGATTTTGTCTTATTTATTTTCTTGAAGTCCACAGCCTTTACTTTTTATATCATAAGTAGCATAATTTCTTTCCATAATGTTTGACGATATATATATATATATATATATATATATATATATATATATATATATATATGTGTGTGTGTGTGTGTGTGTGTGTGTGTGTGTGTGTGTGTTTATATATATACACACGATGGGCGTTCCAAAAGTAATACCTCCTATTTTTTATTCCGTCTTAATAAATGGTGTCCTTGAGTAAAAAAAAAAAAAAAAAAATGCTGATTTGGTTAACAAATTCATATAGTATGAATCCGAAGATTCCATTGTATGCATCAGTTTCCCCGACATTTTTCGAGTCAGAATTCTTTCTCGAAAGATATCAGGTACTTAGTGGAGGGATCACGTGAAAGTTGCCAACATCATAAATGAAATGATTAATGGAACGAAGTGGATTCGACCTTGTGATACTCAGTTCGTCAGTCCGTGTCGTTAACCATTGAACCACCGTCACCTCCCTTATAATTATGGATTAAAATAATGACTGTAATTGGGAATAAGACACCAAGGTTGGGCAAATTGCTAAGGCAAATTGTTTTTATTCTTTTGATATTGTGGTCTTCAAATTAAATTATGAGTCTATGTAGGAAAAAAAAAAGAAGATTATTTTGCTTTTGTCATAGTAAAAATATATGTAGTTGATTTTGTGTGTAGTTTTCCGAGTTACTTTGAAAATGACATTGTTGTTTTTCTGTTTCATGGATAAACATTATCGAGGGTTCGGCTGTGCTGAATTTGTTTTTTAAGATTTTCTATTTTGGGTGTTTCCAGGAAGAAAAATTCAGATGTCGTAAATATATCTATTTAATTTTCTGAAAATGAGAGAATAGTGCATTTACGAAAATTGTTACCTTTTAATGTCTTTTGTGTTTATCAAGACTTTTATTAAGTTCGAATTGAGTTTCACCAATATTTGATTTCATAGGTAATATAAGTCTTGCAGTTTGGAAATTTAATTTTTGGCAGGACCAATCATGGCGTACAAGTTTGGCATCAAGCGATATTAGAGAAACATTCTAGATAATATGTCAATGGTGGAAATCTACAGAGAGTTAGCATCAAAATCTGCCGTCCACTGGTTATATCTGCCTCTGCGCATGGTAACCAAAGACGTGTTTATTGCGGAAGTACAAATCAATAAAGTGTGAGTGGCAATGATTTATGTGTTCTGGGTGAAACCTTCCAAGACTTCGTATACAACCGATGAGCTTTGATTTTCTTGATGTCGAAGGTAAAAAAATATGCAATCTTGCAGATTAACGAATAGCGTCGGCTAACGACCAGACACCCCTGAGGCACGATTTTTGCGATTATGCAGTCACTCATTCATTCGGGTGGTCTTCGTTGTTTCGTTGTTGACGAACGAACCGCTTTCATTTATAAAGCGGGCGGACTTTGTCGGACATTTTTGTTTAGAACGCATTTTCTATGAAAATGAAGAATCGATGCAAACGGATGTGAGGGCAACAAGTTACCTCCATTTGTTTTTAATTAAGTATTTTAATAAAATCTCGTGAAAACACGTGACTCTGTCCTGATACTTATGATGTTCAGGAATCACACGGATTTTCCCGCCTCTTTTAGCTGGTGGTTCCGCAAGTGATGCAGAACTATCGGGTCTCGGATTTTCTCCTACCAGAAATGTCCAATGTGCTGATGTTCTACACGACTTCTTTGTTTGTGTTACTAGAATAAATATACCTTCAATTGGTTTGGGGTTCGTCTTAATCATTTGTTTATGTCATTTGCTTTTTTCATCGACCCTTTTCGGGTTGATGCCGAATCCGACTATTTTGATAAAAAAATTTATGCTTCAAATTCTTATATCTTCAAATATTTTGTTTGGATATGGTTGTCTTGTAGAGGAAAATGTTTGTTTTTATTTTTTTTTACTATGCAGAACATGATTGAGTTTTACAAAGGGGGGAAAACAACAAAAAAGACAACACCATCAATTTTTAGAGCATTTTAGGTCAAGAAGCCGATATCTTCAGAGAGCCTGATCTGGTAGTACTAGAGTTTTATGTCATACGACTTCCTTTACTTGTGTTACAATGACGTGTGTTCAATTGTTTGGGGATTTGTTTTAATTGTGTGTGTGTGTGTGTTTTTTTTATCTCGTTGCTGTCATTTGTAAAGATAAGCTATGAATGAACGTACACATATCTTGCCAGCTCCCTTGCGTCGTCTTTTGATCTCGAAATAAGCTGTGCTAGCAGACAATGTCTAGGGAATTCGCTTTTATTTCCTAATCACACTATACCTACCTTGAGATTGAGAATATCAAACATTCCCATGGCTGTCAAAAATTTTAGAAATGTCTTATATTTAAAAATGCTAATGAGTCGCCATTTATCAAGGCTAAAACCCACTCGAGTATAACGGTTATTGAGATGGAAAGATTGGCATTATTATATAAAGGTTAATTACCTGTTTGTGTACTTGTGTGTGTCCAGCTAAAAATCAGAAAGTACATAAGACATACCTACATAGCTGATATATTCATTTTTAGTATTGTCTAGAACAGAATATGAACACATTTTATTTTTTTAATATCCATTCTTTTGATTGTCTACAAGAACAAATCAGTCAGATAGAGCTTTCAGTATTCATAGAGGGATTATTTTCCATCGACTATTCGTGTGAACAAATCATATTTATAAAACTCGTTTGTTAAAATTCCCATTTTACACAGCTATCAAAATTTTGAACAATATCTCTCCATAATATTTTCTGTCTTTCTGTTTTTTCTTCTATTTATACTGTCTTATACGTTATTTTCTTCTTTCTTTGTTTTAACATTTCCACATGAGACGTTTTCTTTGATTCTGTCTTATTTATTTTCTTGAAGCCCACAGACTTTACTTTTTATATAATAAGTAGCATAATTTCTTTTCCATAATTTTTTACAACATATATATATATATATATATATATATATATATATATTTATATACAGCTCATTTCCTTATATATATATATATATATATATATATATATATATATATATATATATATATATATATATATATATTTATATACAGCTCATTTCCTAATAGCTTTAGCAGCAAGTTCTTTCCATATTAGAAGATCCGGTGTGAAATCTAGTTCTCGGAGTTTATTCAAACGAGGAGTTTCCTCAAGGAGAGGGACATTCATTTAAAGTGGGGAAAACAAGAATCTGAACGTTGGTGGTCAAAGGAAGGAAATTTGTTTTGTTTTCTCTCTCTCTCTCTTTCGCTTCAGACAAGGTGTGAAGCCACTTAATTTAAAGAGCAGATAGAAAAATACTTCAAGATCAAAAATCAGGAAACGATTAGTGTTAGATAGATAGATGGATTCCAACCCAGAAAACAGCAATTCTTTCCCCTTTGTCATAAACATCGCTTATGGAATGTGACGACTAAATGATAAAATAAGGAAAACCAGAATTATGAGTCTGTCGAAAGTAAACCCAAGGTCCACTTTCTACACTTCTTTTGTTTTTTGTTTCATATATCTTCAGTGGTTATGAGATACATAAATATATGAATTTTACATAAATGTTTCAGTTTACATCTCAAACACTGAGTTAGTAAAGAAGTTGAGAGCATAATTTTCATCTCCCCAATTGACCATTTAAATATAGTATATCTTTCTTGTGGTCCCTTGGTCTTATTCCTACTTACAATGTCTCCCCACGGGACAGAGTTAGACACCAGGGTCATTTTTTTAATGTGGAGAAAAGGAACAAAAATAAAAATTGTCTCAGTCGTGAAGGATTTCTCCACTGATGGGGAACAAGAAATTGAAGTGCAGCATCTGAAGAACAGATACTACACTTTGATCTTGACCTGAAGGTCAGGTAATATTGGAAACCTCTTGGTCTTATTAGATTTCAGGAATAGAATTCATCTAGTCTAGTGGATCATCCAGTTTCGTGCTGTTAATTGAGGTAACATCACTTGGAGAGATGCATCATTCCTTGGGAAAGCCAGTGTTGGTTAGTGTTATGGGGTTAAATGGTAATAAACGAAAAGAAACACAGGATTTTTAGGAAACCAACATGTATTTACAGGCAAAGCGAGTTGAGAATACCATTTCTGAACTGTGGGCGTTTGCACACCTGCTTCGTCGCGTACCAATCTCAGACAGCCCTGGCACTGGTACGCGATACCGGAAGTGACGTTACCAACGGAAGTGATGTCATGAGATAGTCCATTAATCCCATGGAGGGACGTCTCCAACAATTAGCCATACTACAGAGGTCTTATTTGAGCTACGGATAATTTGTGATTTTAAATATTTAGCCAGGTTTTACTTGTATGGAAGGGTTTCCTTATGCCAGATTGTCCTGACAAACCCCCGTACAGAGAGACCTTAGACACTCGAGGACAGTGTCTATTAGGAATTCAAACTTAATTAATGAAAGAGAATATGAGTACTCTATCACGACAACGTGTATCCCCCTCTCTCTTTCTCTCTCGTACGCGCGCTCTCTATCTCTCTTTTTTTGTAACACACGCGCACACGCAGTGACTATGCGATAATCTATTAACTATATATATATATATATATATATATATATATATATATATTTTTTTTTTTTTTTTCTAAATTCCCACCGTCGGGATTTGAACTTTGTAAAACATGGAAAATATCAACAAGTAATGATTATCTGAAGGAAAAATGCAAAAATAAATGCAAAAAAAAAAAAAAAAAAAATGCAAAACAAAAAGCAAAAATAAAAATTGCAAAAAAAAGAGGTCGTAAATCATAAAGTATTTATACAAACGTTTTCAATCAACATGACACTATACTAAAAAATAACACGTCATTTCTGTTTCTGAATGAAGCAAAAAAAAATGTCTATCAACGTTCATTGCCCTTGAATTAAGTGAAAAAATGCTTGTTTTGTTCTGCCGTTCAGGAGCGCGAAAGCAAATGCATCTTATGACAATGATAATTGTGACCTATAAACTTCTGTGCCTTCAAGTTGACTTCTAATTGTTTTTATTTGTAAGCGAGTTGAACTTCTGCATAAAATCTATGAAAATCGTTCCCAAAAAGCATCTGGTTTGCATTAAGTTCTTATCATTAGTCGCAGCTATTCGTTAACATACAATATTGCATGTTTTTATCTTTGACACCAAAAGCATCAAATCTCAACCATTCCATGCAGCCCCAAGGAACGTTTGTCTCAGATCACACACACAAAAACAAATGTATGGTGCATAATCAACCTTATCTCTTTGGCTCTATTAATCTCTGGTTTCACGTTTGATTCACATTTGCTTAACACACGCAGAGGAAACCTCTGGATGGTACATCAACATAAAGAAATAAGAGCCAGCAGAATAACCCCCATCACGAATTTGGAAAAACATTTCGGACAAGGCTGTCTTATAAATAAGCCATAATCACAAGATAAGCCCGCACCAAGGTCAGTAGGGATTCTAATTTAATTAATGAAAGCGAATGTGACTACTCAATCATGGAAATAGCCTGAAAGGGTCGCAAAAAAGACGACTTTTAATTGAAAAAAAAAAACCCCAAAAAACATGGAAGAATCGGCCAATCAACAACGTGTCAAGTATTTTTTGGATGAATTCACTCAGAACTGTACAGATAAAGAATACTCTATAGACTGTCTAAAAAGACGATCGCTCCACTGTGATCAGGAGAGGATTGTTAGCTCCCTCGTGCAAGATTAAATTTGATGATTAATACTATCGAGAAGATGAATGGTCTCAGCAATGGCAACAAGTTCAGCTTCTTCCACACAGAAGTAGAAAGTGTGAGGCGTCTGACATCCAGCTATATGTTTCTGCTAGGTTACGACTAATATATAATGTGACACAATAGAGTGTGTAAGTATCTCTATTGAACCAACTGTAAAAAGCTGAATATCGAATGCAGGAACAAGTCCTGGGATCATATACCAGAAAGAACAGTTGGAAATAAGTCATACACCATCCTCTATGACTAAGCAATTTATACAGCTATGTATCTTTAAAACAGATATGTTAAACTTGATAAAGTGATATGGAACAAGAAAAAAAAGAAGCAACCATAGTGAAAGTTACTGTCCTCAATGATGCTGAGTTAAACCGAGCTGAGAAGGAGAAGATAACGTAATATCAAGGTCTTATGTGCGACATGAAAAGATGTTGGAATCTTAGAAAGATCGCCACCATTTCAGTAATTATAGAAGCAACCAGATTAACGAAATAGAAAACTACCAGGCGAACATACCCGGTGAACCAAGTGTAAGAGAGATACAAACAATTGTATCTAAGAAGACTGTTGGAATCTTTAAAAGATCTTTGGAATGTTTGAGATAGCAGGTGAATGTCTGGCATCTGGTAGGATGTCCCAACCCCAGTTAAAACAAAATGTTAAGAACATTGAAAAGAAAAAAAAATGAGAGGACAACAGTTTCCGATCTTGATCTTTCCTGGCTTTTCACTAGAGACTCGTTAGCCAGTAGCTGACACTACCACATGACTACATTTCTACCTCCTTTTTACTACAGTGAGAAAGAGTTGGACTTTAGGGGGGGGGTTGCAGTTGCTGCCAGCAGTCACGAGTATTGCGACGGAAACAATCTTTCTTCTTGGTGACATAAAGCACCATTAAACGATTTTTTCCAGCACCGTCAGGTTATAAAAAGAGTAAAGTGATTGAAGGTTATAGTATTCCTCTTATTGTAAATGTTCTGACGCAACCAGATAAAATTCATTATTAAGATTTCGTTGTAACTTTCAACACAACAAAACTCATCGTTTATATACAAGAAGCAGTGTCTGATACATATTTATTTACGAGGGAGTCACCATTTATCAAGATCTGAGGACCACTAGTAGAGATCCTTAGATGTAAGAGAGCTTTCTACTCCAGTAGTTTCTTCCCCAGAACAGCTAGTTTTTTGGAACTCCCTGCCAGGTTCCTGCTTCCCCAACTGTACTGACATGCAGAAGTTCAAGTGTAACGTGAACCGACATCTTGCTGTCCAACTCCCCACCTAGTACCCCTGTAGCCTGTGTCCCTAATAGTAGCTCCCTACATCAAAGTGGCAATGTGGCTTGTTTGGGGTGAAAATGTAATAAAAAAAATCCATGGAACAATGAAATGTTTAATTACTTTTAATACATAAACATACAACTTTTCCATTTTTAATTCTGATTCTTCTTAATTAATATTGAATAAGTTTCACTACAAAATTATCTTTATTTTTCTCTTTTTCGATGCAATTGTTACGTTTTCTAATGCTTTTTATAAACATTTTTGATTCGCTATCGATAGATTAACTCTTTGATAGATCTTGCTTGCTAGGATCTCAGCGACGACATGATTTTTCAGCTTGCCGGCCTTAATGCCATATATTACGAAGGTCGTGTAGTAACCTGCGCATAGCCGTCAGAGTTGGAGGTAACGATGACTCATTTGGGTGAAGGAGGTCCCTCAGTACACCTTGAATAGCAGTTGACCGCAACATAACCTCATACACCCTCCGGCATAAGTAATACAAGACACAGGACAGAGCAAACGTTGACCTCCCCACCTCTTTCAGCATTGCCTAATGGGCGAAGAAAATAAAATTTCTAAAGTACATCACTTCAATAACTTACACGATCACATCGACTATGAATCGAGGGCGACCTGAAAGCTTCCCTTTCTTTAGCTCTTGCAGTGAGATGTGTGGCGAGGGCACCACTCTTCTAGGATAACTCCACTTGCCCTTGATCCTCACGTTATAATAATAAACGGTGCTTATGCACATATTAACATAAGCACCGTTTATTATTTTTTATATACTGTTAGAAATTCCCTCAATATATGTTACGTTGACATAGGCTGACATATATTGAGTGATTTTCTAACAGTATTTTGTATAATTTTTTAGTTTAAGCTCATATTCCCAAACTTAACGTATTCAACAGAGACCTCGCCGCCATTTGTCTTTTTCACATATACCGATAAACACTGCATGTTTTTCGAACTGAGTAAACATTTCACATTAAATAAAACCACTAAAACTTATTCAGTTAGGTAGAAAAGTAACTTATATTGTATTTGATAACATTTATTTCTTATATATTTGTTTTTTGACAACTTTTTCGAATCTATGTGTATAGTAAAACAACCCCCCCTTTTTTAAATATCGTTATGAAATTTCAAATTTTAATACTAACTAAACTTTTAATAACTCTTACTATGCACGAAGTTTTCTCTTTTAATGCATGTATCCAAATGTGAAATAATTCCTTGTCTTTCGGAAATTAAAATACAGTCACTTTTGAACCATTCTTGTAATTCCTTGGACATTTTCGTAACACACAACGACATGCCATCTTTGAGAATTAGAAAACAAAAAGAGTTCTACTTTCTGTTGCTTCGTGGGACACGTGACTAGATTCTATAGACCAAACCTAATGATGTCACCAGTTATTAGAGAGGGTCGTGATTACTGCCAGATATTTTAATTTCGCAGAGACTGCCTAAAGAAGTCGGATAGAAGAAAAAAAAAAGATTGTCTTTTCGTATATATTACATATGCAAACTTTTAAACGTTTGGACTTTTACACATTTGAAGATTTTCTTTATGCCTGGTTGAAACAAACAGACTTTGAACGAAGTCAATAAATAAATAAATAAATAAATAAATACAGTAAAGAAAAAAATAAATAAAAATAAATAATTTTGTTACAAGAATCTTCTATTTTTTTCATAATTGTTACTATCCAATTCCCTCCCGGGGGAACTGGCCCCCCTCCCTCACTCTCCACATTAAAAAACGGCCTTGTGCCTAATTTGCTCAGCGGGGAAGCAAATAAATAACTAAATAAATAGAAAAAAAGGGTTTTTAATATGAATACCAATACACAACCCCCCCCCACAAATTTATAGGAGTATAGATTAATATAATTGAAAGAAGAACGTACCTATATAATAAGAACATTTAAACCGCTGTTGCATTGCTGTTCATTTTCTTCAAAAGCTGTCACAACGGTTCAACTTTTTTGCTCTTACATTTTTTTTTTTACATGGAGGTCACCACTTATCAAGGCCTAGAAACCACTCGGGGATAAGGGTTATTGCGTGTACAGTAATCAATGGGATAGTTTTTTAGTATTCGTTAGTATTGGATATTTGACAAAGTGTCATTACTTAAGGGGGCGGTTCATCAGGAATCTGTTTATGTTGGACTTGAATTACATTTGAATATAATCCCCTCCTTTTTTTTTTGTTTTGTAAAAATTAAACTTTCATTCGATAACAGAAATTTCGGCAGGATCTCCACTCACTCTCAAAAAATAAAATATTTGTTTTTACTTATGGGTCACCACTTATCAAGGCCTACAACCACTAGAGAATAAGAGTTAATAATGAAAAAATATCACAGGGGGATTCGTAATAAATAATGGAATGAACAAATTTTGATTACTCGTTGGGGAATGATTTATAAAAAAAAAACATTTGGGGACTTTTTTAAAAAAATAGGAATTGCTCCAGACAAGACGTGAAATCACTTGATGTAAGGAGCTAACAAGAACAAAAGAGTATTATCGCAAATACAGGCGATACCCATTGACTTAAGTCTTGAAAAGTGGGAGGAAAACAGTCAGCATGAAGGCACTTCTACAAACCCGCAAATATAGTAAAGAAGCTACTGGAATAGAAAGCTGTATTATTGCATTATTGGGTTTGAAGATTGTCATGTTGTAGTCCATAAAAATCTATTCCGCTGGGAATGTATTCCATAAATGGGAAGTTCTACACGATTTTTGGTGCCAGTTGAACGGGTTAATCGCCTGGTCATCTAAACATACGTAGGCAAATGTCATCATAATTAATAGTTACGTATTAGTTTGTAAAATTGTTTGTTTTACAATTATTATTATAAAGTTAATGATAAAACAAATAGGTTTCTGAATTTTTTAGACGAAGATTGGTTATTTGGATTCTCTAGACTACTGTTCTCATCTTGAGTATCATTTTCACAACGTTTTGGTTGATGTAACCTCCGACTTTCTTGTCGAACTCTGGAATCTTTCTGTCAAACTCGGGAATCTGTATGCTACCTCCGTGAAGTAAATGAAAAAAGTTCTGTTCGAAATTTCGTGCAGATTCCCAAGTTCGACCAGAAAAATTCTTGAGTTCGACGAGATACACCTGAAGAAGGTCGAAGTTTACATCGACCGAAACGAATCTAAATAATACGAAAACAAATGGGGGTTATTTGTATTATTTAGATTCTTCGGACTATTGTTTTTAACGTAAGTGGTGTTCTCGCAACGTTTCGGTCAATGTAACCTCTAATCTTCTTCAGGTGTATCTTGCCAAACTCAGGGGATCTTTTTGTCGAATTCAGAAATTTAGTTCTAAGCAACACTTTTCTAGAGGTCAAGGGTTCAATTCTCAGTAAGGGCAATACTAAGAATACAATTACGAATGGAGACGTCTACCTGGTCATGCTACTCCATGGCTTGAATAAAGTGTTACGTTTTAAATTCCGTGCAGATTCACGAGTTCAAAAGAAAGATTCTGTGTTTTGTCGAACTTGTGAATCTTTTTTGTCGAACTTGGGAATTCATTTCTAAATAACATCCTTCTTGAGGTTAGAGGTTCAATCTTTAGCACAGGCGATACTAAGAATTTAATTGCGAATTACTAAAGACAGTTACCAGCTCATGACTGTTACCCATGTGGATTAAATAAAGGGTTTTCGAAATTCCGTGCAGATTCCCGAGTTCAACAGACAGATTCCGGAGTTTGACAAGATACACCTCAAGAAGGGCGAAAGTTACAATGACCGAGGTGTTGTGAGAATAACACTCAAGATCAGAACAGTAGTCCGAATAATTTAATTACTATGGACTGACAAATGCATTTATTAGTTATAAGCTCTATTTAATTTTAATTTTTAATATCCATTATCGAATTTCATATCGAACATCGATGATCGTAATACAATGGAAGATTTTTAATTCGATTTTTTTCTTTACTAAAATTGCCCCCCACCCCTCCTTTCTTTTTTTTTTACTATTAATTCGTTACTAATCAAAGTTTAAAAAACAATCGAGAATATTGGTTAATGAAATAGATAGATTAACATTTGAATGATGAATGGTGACGGGTATTATGAGAGGATTTAAAATCTTCAGACACCACCCACTTAAAACAACTGTCGACACAGAAAACAGCTGCTCTTCTTGTGCGCACCTAAAGAGGGTTAGAGGTTACATCGGCTGAAACGTTTCGAGAGTAGCATTCTAGACGAGAACTGCAGTCCGAACGATCCAAATAATACAAATTACGAATCCTCATCTCAAAAAATCCGGAAGCCCAGATAGAGTTTAATATTTATGCGTGTCACTGTCATACATATCGCATCTCTACGATGCAGGAAGAGACGGTAAAGAGAATAAGAGTTAATAATAATAATTAAAAAAAAAAGCTAAAGAAAAAAAAGAGTTAATTACTTTCTTGTACCGATATTAAACGTCAAAGTTGTTGCTATGTGACAACCGAGTATAACCGTCAGACATGTCGCCAGCATTGGCGTCCCTGAGAACATTTATCATTCAACAAAGCAACTTTGTGTGTGTGTGTGTGTGTGTGTGTGTGTGTGTGTGTGTGTGTGTGTGTGTGTGTGTCTGCCGTCTGAAACGCTTAATAACATAAGCGTTTGTCTCTTCACGTGGCCCCAAGGCAATTTCTTAAGAAGTTGACATTCACATCCGCACATTTCTTTTCCAAAGGGGATAACAACATAATAGGCCGATTACAAATCTGCTCCTCAGTACGTTTATACGTAATTAGTTTCTGTATATCAACGACGTAGTGGTAGTTGGCTTGCTTTATTTTCTTTGTTAAATGTTTAAAGTTCGAATCTCTGCATCCCCACTCACCCCGGCGTCGCTTTTAGCCATCTTATAGTTATATCAAGACCGGCATTACGGAGATGATAATGACGACAGGGACTGACAATCTGGGTGCACCGTATTCAAATCCAGTTAGTTCAACAGGAACACGTTTACCTAAGGATGTTGGTAACCTTCACATGGTCCCTCCGATGTTTTTCTAGAAATACGAGGTGCCTTAAATAAGTTTCCAAACCTTTTTTATACAGATATTTAAAATTGTCGTAGATTCTTGAAAAATCCAGTATGTTATTGCTATTTTTATGATTTCAGGTTTAAATGAACAGATACAGCAGGAATTGGAATGCAATTTACTAAAGCGTGATTGTCACAGCTGAGGAAATTGGAAAATGCCATCTGGAATTGAGGACATTTTACAAGAACGATATGCAATAAAATTCTGTTTTAAAATTGGGGAAAATGGCAGAGCAACGAATACTTCAGACTGCTTTTTGACCATATTGCATGAATCGAGCATCAGTTTTTAGATGACATAAGAGAGTCAAAGAAGACAGGGAGTCTGTGAGGGATGATGAGATGTGTAGAAGGAGTAAGGAAGCCAGAACACCAGAGTTGATGGACCAAATAAATTTCATGAATAAGGACCGTCGTGTGTTTATAGAGACAATAAGTGCACAGTTTGATGTCAGTGTGGAAACTGTATGCACAACTATCCACGAGGGACTGAAAATATGGAAGATTTGCGTGAAGTTTGTCCCAAGGATGCTAAGAGAAGATAAAAAAGAAAGACGTTGTCATGACAGCAGGAAGATGGTCGAGTTGATCAATCCAGATTCCGCAGTGCTTGATGCTCTGGTGACCTGCGATGAAAGTTGGATCTTCTACTATGATCCAGAGTTGCCAGTGAAAGCATGCTGGCTCTCCCAGACCAAAGCAGGCAAAACAGAGCAAATCTACCCAGAAACTCAATATAATCCTTTTTTTTGAGAGTACGGCCAAGATCTACATGCACTGGGTAACCACTGAACAGACAGTCAACAAGGGATATTACGTTGGGGTTTTAAGGAAGTTCAGGAAGAGATTCTGTTGGAATAGGCTAGCATTCTTCAAATCGGATCAATAGCATTTCCAC
Organism: Euprymna scolopes; assembly: GCF_053919585.1. Lineage (NCBI taxonomy): Eukaryota > Metazoa > Mollusca > Cephalopoda > Sepiida > Sepiolidae > Euprymna > Euprymna scolopes. The sequence goes on along the minus strand of NC_136500.1, from coordinate 74,873,634 downwards.
CAGGACAATGCACGCCCACAACTCCATCCTTGTCACAGACTATATGACCAAGATGGGTATCAAGACAGTTCCTCACTGTCCCTATAGTCCAGACCTTGCTTCTTGAGACTTGGTCAAGGAAAACCTTAAAGGCTGTCCTTATGAGTCAACCGAGGAGATGAAAGAGACTATGACAAGGGTCATTAACACGCTCAAACAAGAGGATTTATTTGGGGCTTTTCAGAAGTTGTAGGAACGGTACAAGTGCATTACAGGCGGAGTAGATTACTTCATGTGTATACTATCAATAAAAGTGTCTAGACAAAAAAGTCTGGAAAATTAATGAAGGCACCTCGTAAGTCCAACTAGAAAGCTATCGAGGAAACGAATGGCAATAATAATTATTTGAATCATACGAAATAAATGGATCATCATCATCATCATCATCATCATCATCATCATCATCATCATCATCATCAATAATAACAACAACGAAATCAATTAATAAAACAATTATATCTGCACGAATAAATGCAATGTTTTTCGGGTATTTACACATCGATATTCGCATTACAAAAAGTTCGAATAAGAACACAAGTCAATCGTGAGACTGCATAACCCCGCCTTACAACGTAAGGATGAGCTAAAGTTTTATCTGGGTCATATTGTATAAATATTCAGGAAGTTATGCTATCGCAACGTTGATAACTCAAAAACTATTTACTGATCACATTTTTTTTTTGGGGGGGGGTGATAATTTATGAAATTTCCAGCAGTTTCAGTTCATTTAAGTTCATGTTTTCTTCTTTCCATGTTTTTGTTTTGTTTCAATTGCACGCTCTATATGGCTGGTTAGCGTCTGATGTTTATGTCGGGCGATTTCTGCATTCGAGGATTTTTTTTTTATTCCTTGATCTTCACCCTGTGATGATGATGATGATGATGATGATGATGATGATGATGATGCTGTTGGTGTTGTTATTATTATTATTATTATTGGCTCACAAGGAGCTTTCACACAGGTCATCAAAGATATCTTTTTGAAAACAACCTATGAGGTTCTCTAGAAGCCGAGTGACAACAAGTCTCCCCAGGTTTCCAGTGCTCTTCACCTCTTTCGATAAAATTTGCAAATTAATTTACGTTATCGCAACAGCCGCTTACCATTGATTTTTCGGTGGCAGCGGCCATTGGTCTCCACTGGAATCTGAGTGACAATAAGCCTTCCCAAGGTTCCAGTTCTTTTTGCACTTGTTCAGCGGAGGTCTGGTCAGTGCGCTCTCCTCTGTGTTTCCATCCTCCTTGACACTTCATGAGTATTTGGTCTCACTCTTTGGGGGGCGGCGTTGATGGGGCAATGGAAGGGGATGGGGGTGGGATAGAGAACTAATAAATATGTAGGTTTCATGTTATTGGTTCTATGTAACGCTTCTTCATGTTTTGACTCTGCAGCAGTTTGCTTGATCCACTCAAGTGGCTCACGTGTATTAGCTTCCACATTCAAGGGGTTTCCTTTATATTTCGGCTGTTTTCATTATTGTTATTATTTGTATTTTTCCAGCCATTCCTCTGATTCCAATTTCTCCCATTCTTTTTTCAAAGCTTTTCGGAATTGTTCCTAGTGCTCCTACTATTCTCGGTATTATATTGATTTTCTTCATTATCCATATCCCTTTCCGCTCTCTGGCTAGTTCTGTGTATTTGCTCCGTTTTTCCTTATCTTTGATATTCATCCTGCGGTCAGCTGGAACAGCAAAGTCTACGATTTAACAGGACTTTTCTTTCTTGTTAATTATTACGGCATCTGATCTTCTTGCTTGGATGGGTTTATCTGCTTGTATGTCCATGTCCCATAGGATTTTGTGATTATCGTTTTCAAGTCCTGTTGCCGGTTTATGCTTATACCATTTGTCTGTGCGTTCAAGATGCAGTTTTTTGCATAATTCCCAGTGTACTGCCCTCCTCACTTGGTCGTGTCTGTTCTTGTATTCCCTTTGGGCCAGTTTGATGCATTCGCTTACTATATGGTTTATCGTTTCGTCTATTTGTTCACAGAGCCTGCATTTGCTGTTTTCTTGTGATTTGTCGATCTTTGCTTTGATGTGGTTGGTTCTTATCGAGTTATCATGTGCTACAATTATTAGGGATTTAGTTTCTCGGGTTACATGTCCTTTTCGCATCCATGTCCAAGTGTTTTCGTTAATCTCATCTTTTGTCATCCTTTTGAATCTTCAGTGTAGTTGTTTCTCTTTCCATTTTTCTTTTCTTGTTTTATCCTTTGTCTCTGTGTTTTGATTTTTTTTCAGTGTCTCTCGCTGCCATGATTATTTTTTCAATGTTTTGCCTTATGTATTTTTTTTTTAGTGTCATTCACATAGTCTTCTATGCAGACTAATTCCCTCCCGCAATCTTTCCTTTTCACGTAGTCGGTCAACATCGGGTATAGTGCGTTGTGCATGGCAATGAGTTTCCTGGTCTTCTGATCGAGCTGTCTCAGTTCTTCTTTAGTCCACCCTATGAACGGTCCAGAGTATCCTACTAGTGATACTGCCCATATATTTATACCTTTTATTAGGTTTCTCCCATATAATTTAGTTTCCAGAAGTTTTCTCGTTCTCCTGAGGTATTCCTTTCCAATTCTCTCTTTCATTTCTGTTGCTTTGATGGTATCTGCTTCCAGAACTCATAAGTATTTATAGGCGTCCTGTTCCTCTAGTGCTCTCATCTCTATTTGATTGGGTAGTTCCATGCCTTCTGTCGTCTCCAATTTTCCCTTTCTTATAATTAGTAGTGCACACTTTTCCATACCAAACTCCATTTGGATATCCTGGCTCGTTTATTTTCGGTCCTTGCGAAAAGTTTCAGATCGTCCATGTACATCAGGTGGTTCATTTTTTCCCCCGTGTTAGAGAACTTGTATCCGGCTTGGCACTTTCTCAGTATATTGTTCAGGGGAATCATGGCTATGATGAACAGTAATTGTGATAGTGAATCTCCCTGGAAGATGCCTCTTTGTATGTTTATTTCTGTTATGTGTTGTCCACCAGCTGTCAATTCCAATCTCTATGTTCTTCATTGCTTTTCCTATCACGTTGATGATCCTGCTTGGTATTTTATACATTTTTAAACATTCTATTATCCAGGGGAATTCTGTCGTACGCCTTTTTTGTTGTTAACCCATGCCATGGCTAAGTTCTTTCTTCTTTTTACCTCCTTTAGGATCTTTTAATCTATGTATACCAGATCATGTGTTCATCTTTTTCCTTTCTGGCATCCTTTCTGTTACTCGGAGAGAAGTCCGCGATTATTCAGGGAGTGGTATATTTGTTCCTTCAATTGTGCTGTTAGTATTTTCCACATAGTGGGTAAGCACGTCATAGTTGCTGGGGGTTGTTCCTTTCTCTGTGTCCTTCTTTATCAGTGTGATTCTACCTTTTGTTATTCATGCTGGCACGTTTGTTTCCTGTATACATCTTCTCATGTTTTGGGCTGGTCTTTTCTGTAGTGCTGTGAATTTTTTGAACCAGTATGCATGTATCCCGTCGTGTCCTGGTGCTCTCCAGTTTGCGATTTTTCCTATTGTTTTCTTTATGGTTTCCTTGCTGATTACATTCACTGTTCCTTCTTCGATTTTTTGTAACTCTTCATGTCTTTCAGCCATTCAGCATTTCTGTTGTGTGTTCCTGTCATTCTTCCCACATCTTACTCCAATAGAGTTTTGTTTCTGTCGGGTTTGGTCGTTCTGTTTTTGTTTTTTTTTTGTTTTTCTCCGGTCACGTTTTGGTAGAATTGGCTTTCATTGTTTTCAAATGTTCTGTTTTGTTTGTATTGTTCAGATTTGTATCTATATCGTCTCAATCTCGCTTCTTTTGCTGCTATTTTCTGGTTCAGATCTTCGTGATTCTTGTTTAGCCTCTCCCTGCTGGTGACATTTCCAATTTTTAATTTTCTCCACGTTGCTTTCTTCCTATTTTAATATTTGTTTATTTGGGTTTCTAGCCTTATTTCCAACCCAGGTTTTTCCATGCATCTTTCCCCGGATGTTTTTCTGATTCGAACTTCATACTTACCATCTTAGCTCCTGCGTAAATTAAATTGTTTCTGTTGTGATTTGTTGGAGGAGCTTGTTAACCCCCCTCTGTCTCTGTTTTTAATTTCTTGATTCCTTGATTCCTTAGAGATGGGAACTTTGTTTTTTCCTCATTCATGAACTGTATTATTTTGTCTATTTCATCTGCTTCATCCTTTGCGGGCTTTGTTTGATTGTTCTCGATTTCCATGTTTCAGTCTTCGTAGGTTCTCCGTTTGTGGTGTTTCTACTTGTGGGGCTTCTATGTGCGGTTCCAGTGGGGGCTGATTCATGATCAATTTCCTCATTTACTTTTCGTTGTATTTCTGTTAGTTCCAGTTTTGAGAGCCAGCCTCTCTTTAGTATTAGTCTTGCTTGGTCTGCAAGTCTTTGTTCAGTTGTGTGGACATAGCTCTTTCATTCGTTTCCGAGAGTCTCCATATCTATATTTACGATTGCTTCTATAATAGCATTCCATTACGAGTCTATTCGCTTTCCATTGTTGTCCATTTCTTCCTTCCGGGGTATCTTTTTTTTATGGTAACCTTGGCTGTGCTGTGTTTGATTGGTATCATTTTGATCCCTGAAATTAGAGATTATACTTACCTGTTCAGCGTCCATGTTATTTGTGTTTCTGAAATTAGAAAGTGAGCCAACGTTCGCAGGATGACGATCGGGTCCCTCATGTTGGCTACCGAGGGAGCACCTGCCGATCATGACACACAGATATTTCTTCTGGGTCCCACCCCAGAAGAAAGATCTGTGTCATTATTTATTTATTATTTATTTATTTGTTTGTTTGATCTACTTTTGGTTATATCTTTTTTTATTCTTTCTCAATTCAATCCATAAAACAATATCTGAATCAAGTCATAAAATACACGGCAATTGAATCAATTATTAAAATTTGAAAACAATTTGACTGTGTATGAAAATTTTAATTGAAGATCGTATAATGCTAAATTTTACTTAAATTTCTAAGTATTTTTCGTTCACAAATTAATACTTAATTATTAGAAATGTAGCTATTTCACTTTTGCATACAAATGACAAACAAGCTACGCATAAATTTTGCGTTTCGCTCCAAGAAGATGGTCAGACAGTAAGCGTGTTCAGTTCTTTGAACAGTCATGTTGCGACAAGTCATTTCAAGTTTGCTGACGTTTAAGAACATAAACCAAACACAATTAACCGATTGGAATTATGAATGTAAAAAAGGCATTTAGTTACGTAATAAAAGTATAGGGATTTAGACATGAAAAAAAAATGTAGAAACGGGGACTTGGTCTACTGATTACGACAGTGCAACCAAGTTTTTGGAGGAGAGTTTTCACCTGAACATTTACGTTTTTGAATATGCTGTCGTTCAAAAAAATATCCAATGAAAAGTGTTATTTGAAAAATGGATTTTACAACTGTTAAATATTAAATTGCTCCAACTACGCAAGTAGATAATTACAACCGTTGAAAATTGGAAATGTTGAGAATTACAATTTTTTTTTTTTTTTTTTACAAAGGCATCACCACATTATCAAGGCCCAGAGGCCACTCAAGGATAAGGGTTAAAGAGTGTACAGTAGAAATTGGTCAATATAGTAATCATTAGTAATGAAAATTTGGCAAATTTAATAACCTATATAGAACGGCCCATCAAGAACTTATTTACTTTAGACTTGAACACAACCATATTGTAGTCAGCCGGAAAGCAGGAAAACGGAAGACAATTCCACAGGCGTGCAGTTCTAAGAAAGAAGCTTTGTTCATGGAATCTACGTTTAGGTTTAGGCACAGATAAAGAGTGGGGGAAATTATTGATAGTGTTTACAGCTAGACGAGTGTTTCTTGTGAAAGTTTGGCGAGGGGGGACCATAGATTGAAGTTCAGTTGAACACTTTCCATGAAAATAACGATACATCAGAGACAAACTCGCAACATCTCTTCTGTGAGATAGAGGTTGCAAGGAGGAGAAAAGGACATCTCCTACGAGGCTACGAAGTCTATTTTGAACTCTATCAAGGCAGGATAAGTCCTTTCTAGCAGCTCCTGCCCAGATGTGACAACAGTATTCCATCCTTGGACGTATCTGGCTCTTATATAGATAGAGAATAGCATCAGCAGTGAGATATCTACTGGATCGATAGAAAGATTCCACCATTTTTCCAGCGGCCTTGGCAACAGATTTGATATACGTGTTCCATTTAAGATCAGGAGTAATGGTCAAGCCCAGAAGCTTGTCAAAACTTGAGGCCTCCTGAAGACGAGAGCCATTCATTTCAATTGATGACAAATGTGGATTAGAATGTTGATGATGTAAAGAGAGAAGCTTGGTTTTAGATGCATTAAAAGTAACCAGCCATTCCTTTCCCCATTGTACTACATGCTCAAGATCAGAGGAGAGAGAATTGGAGAGAACTTGGTCGTTTACTGTCTTAGATGTGGTACCATAAATGGTAGTGTCGTCAGCATAAATGTCTACAAATGATGTAAGGATGTGATTTGGAAGATCATTAATGTAGATCAGGAAAAGAGTTGGGCCCAGGATGGATCTCTGAGGGACACCGGCATTAATACTGTGAGCTTCTGATTTTTGCCCCTCAACTACTACTCTTATGAACCTATCGGAAAGAAATGATTTAATAATTGAGAAGACTTTTCCAGCTATACCATAGCTAACGATCTTATGAAGTAAACCTTTATGCCATACCCTATCAAAGGCTTTAGATATGTCAAGAGCAATTGCCCTAGAAAGATTGCCACCGTCGAGAGATTTGCTAATCCTATGCGATATAACTGTAAGCACATGTTGAAAAGAAAGTAGTTGTGAATTACAAATGTTCACAGAAACGTTAACTGAGATCTACAACTGTTGAGAACTACAAATGTTGAGAACTACAAATGTTGAGAACTACAAATGTCGAGAACTACAACTGTTGAGAACTGCAACTGTTGAGAACTATAAATGTCGAGAACTACAAATTTTGAGAACTACAAATGTTGAGAACTACAAATGTCGAGAACTACAAATGTCGAGAACTACAAATGTTGAGAACCACAAATGTTGATAACTACAACTGTTGAGAACTACAAATGTTGAGAACTACAAATTTTGAGAACTAGAACTGTTGAGAACTACAAATGTTGAGAGCTACAAATGTTGAGAACTACAACTGTTTAGAACTACAAATGTCGAGAACTACAAATTTTGAGAACTACAACTGTTGAGAACTACAAATGTTGAGAACTACAAATGTCCAGAACTACAACTGTTGAGAACTACATATTTTGAGAATTACAAATGTTGAGAACTACATATTTTGAGAACTACAAATGTTGAGAACTACAACTGTTTAGAACTACAAATTTTGAGAACTACAAATGTTGAGAACTACAAATATTGAGAACTACAAATGTTGAGAACTACAACTGTTGAGGACTACAAATGTTGAGAGCTACAAATGTTGATAACTACAAATGTTGAGAACTATAAATGATGAGAACTACAAATGTTGAGAACTACAAATTTTGAGAACTACAAATGTCGAGAATTACAAATGTCGAGAACTACAACTGTTGAGAACTGCAACTGTTGAAAACTATAAATGTCGAGAACTACAAATTTTGAGAACTACAAATTTTGAGAACTACAACTGTTGAAAACTACAAATTTTTAGAACTACAACTGTTGGGAACTACAAATGTCGAGAACTACAAATTTTTAGAACTAGAACTGTTGAGAACTACAAATTTTGAGAACTACAAATGTTGAGAACTACAAATGCCGCGAACTACAAATTTTGAGAACTACAACTGTTGAGAACTACAAATGTTGAAAACCACAAATGTCGAGAACTACAAATGTCGAGAACTACAACTGTTGAGAACTACAAATGTTGAGAACTACAACTGTTGAGAACTACAAATGTCGAGAACTACAACTTTTGAGAACTACAAATGTTGAGAACTACAAATTTTTAGAACTACAAATGTTGAGAACTACAAATGTCGAGAACTACAAATGTTGGGAACCACAACTGTTGGGAACTACAACTGTTAAGAACTACAAATGTTGAGAACTACAAATGTTGAGAACTACAGCTGTTGAGAACTATACATGTTGAGAAATGCAGTTGTTGATAACCACAGATATTGATAACTACAACTATTAAAAACTATGGCTTCCTAGAATTACAACTGTTAAGAAATACAGTAGTTGAGACCTATAAGTGTTGATGGCTGAAACTGTTGAGAACTAGAACTGCTGGAAACGAAAATTATTGAGATATACAAGTGTTTATGATTACAACTGTTGAGAATTAAAACTGCTGAAAATTACAAATGCCGATAACTACGTACAAATTTTGAGAACTGCAACTGTTAATGACTGCAACTGCTGAAGTTTATAACTTTTGAGATCTTGCAATTTTAAGAACTCCAACTGTTGAAGATTACGAGTGTTGAGAACTATAACTATTAATTACTACAATAATTGAGAACAACAATCGTTGGTAATTACAAGTGTTGAGAACTATACATGATGATAACAACTGGTGTAAACGACAATTGTTAAGAACTACAATCGTCGAAAATCATAAGAACAGCAATTATTAAGAACTACGACTGTTGAAAACGACAGTTATAAAGAACAGTTGTTGAGAACAAGAACTGTCTATAATTGTTGAGAATTACGCTTGTTGACGACTAAAACTACTGATAATATGTTTTTGTTGTGCATTTTGTCTTCATTCTTATCTATATGGGTGTTATCTAATTGCTTATTTAACGGAACTATTGTTTTCCTGTCCTAAATGTCTTAACGGCCCATGACTCATCTAGTGTTTTAGGTGCGTACGTGTCAATATATATCATACACGTTACAAAGAAGATATACTTGTCTGCTGCTGGTAGCTTCAACCATCTTGAGGAGCCGGACCTGCTTAAAGGAAGATGCCTCGCAAGACATAAACCAAGATGTTGTAAGATTTTATATATTTTATTCACTCCCAAATATTCCTCAGAGCAGAAGGGGAGTGATCGATGAACACTCGCCTTGTGGGTTTTTCTATGTCTCCATTCTGAAACCGTTTCAGTCCATCTGTCTTTCTCAGCGTTTCGGACCCAACTAAACTTAGCTTATTCAACCCGGAGCACCTCACACGTCACGTCTGGTCTCCGCTTCATACTTCCGGTGCAAACTGACCGGTCAACCATTTTTGCATACATGTCACAACATGACCCTTTGAACCTCTCTGCATCTGCATGCTCGCTCAACTTATTGTTCCCCACGATTCAATCTCTGTTGTTTATTCTGCTAGCTAGCTAGATAAATAGATATATAGATAAATGCTTTCTACCCAGCGTTACCCGCTATTACCTAACACTTTGAAAATTAGAAGTTTTTATTACTACAGCTACCAAGAATTACAACTGTTTATATAACCTATTGACAATTAAAATTTATTCAGATAACATTTTGCCATACTTCATTGATATAGCCATAACAAAATATCGATATTTTTTTACAAATAATGAATAAAACATTAATCGATGAGCAAAATATTTTCTCTCCTAAACCCATTATTAGATAACGTTAGCACACACACACACACACACACACACACACACACGCGCGCGCGCGCGCGCGCGCACACACACACACACATATATATATATATATATATAGATAAATAGAGAGAGAGAGAGAGAGAGAGAGAGAGAGAGAGAGAGAGAAAGTGTGAGAGATGTGAAGAGAGGAATGTATATAGATAGAGAAAGAAGTTGAAAAAGTGTATTATTTGGATTCTTTGAACTACTTCTCATCTTATTACGTTCAAAATTCCGTGCAGATTCCCGAGTTTGACAGAAAAGTTCCCGAATTCGCCAAGATACACCCGAAGGATGTCGAAGGTTACATCGGCCAAAACGTTGTGAAAATTATATTCAAAATAGTAACAGTAATCTAAATAATGATAATACTACAAATTATCAATCATCATATCAACAATTCAGAATTTTTTGTTTGTTTGTTTGTTCATTATTCTGAGTAGATGTGACCTTAAACTATATCCAGTGGTGAGGCCCCAGCTTGCGGGCTTTGGGGAGTGTGGAGCCTCCCTTTAATTGCCATTGCTCCCAGGTCCACTCTGACCTGTAGTGGTAGTACCTGTTAGGGTTCCAACTATGGGTTAAATAGAAACCGACTTGAAAACAACAAATATATTCTATTAAAGATTTTTCCTTCAAAATCTTTGGATTCGGCATTAAATAACCTGAAAAGGGTTGATATGCCGTAAAACAAAACCAACCAACCAACCATCTGAGTAGATGTGCGTATGTGTGTGTGCATATGTTTTTACTTTAAGTTAAAACAAAAAGTTTCTTTTTAGGTCTGCGATAAAACTACAGACAGTTTTTTGTAGCCTATTTGGTAGCCTAAAGATTATTTCTGTTATCTTTTAGATGGGAGTATGAACACCTACCTCAGCATTCTTAGGTTATCCTCGAGGATGTCAATCATATCCAAGATTTGTTTTTATATCTGCAACGATTGGTTAATTCTGATCGCATGTTCAAAAACTGCTCTGAATTGTCAAAGCCGACAAACACCAATGTTTATTCGAGTTACAGCAGTTTGACTGTTACTCCGATGTTTTAGGATAAAAAAAAATTAGCATACTAGCTGTCCGATCTGGATTTTCCCAGGTGTATTTTTACACTTTAATATTTGTTTCGATTTTTTTTTTTTTTTTTTTTTACAATTATCTAAATTTTCTTTAGCATTTTTACGTTTTATAGAACTTTCATATTTCGGAAGGGTCGTCATATCCTGGTAATTCTTATTTGCGAATGAGAACTTGTGAAATTTTATTTCGTTGTCATTGTGTGACCTCTTGCTTTGCTAGTGATTGATACAGTTATGCTATGACGGTGAGGAAAAAACAAAACAAAACAATGATAAGTGGCTACGACTAGCATTCGTCCGCTACAGGGAAACAATGGCTACACGTGGAGGCGCACCTGGATTCGTTTGATTTCGAGATGAAGGTCGTGACTATGCAAATATAGGCGCTTTTAATAGTCGAAAATAGCTACATAAAAGGGGATTAGATTAACAATCGGTTCAATGGACCAGATGTAAAGTTCTATACCCACTTATAGAAGTGAGTCTAAAAAGACACGAAACAAGCTCGAATTGAATCCAAATTTCGTGCGTTACGTCAGCTGACCACCGCAAAAGATTTTGAAACAAAGATCATTGTATATTAAAAACGCGTAATCATTTTAAGTACTATAAAGTACTGCATGAGAAAACATCGATCATTGTGTTGCGTAATGGAGTACACAGAACGAGGACGGATAACGACATTAATAAGAGATAGTACACAGTTCTTATTTATAATAGGATTTTGATATAAAGAGAGACGTAGACAGTTCTTTTAACATATAGGGTATAGTTACAATAGATTATTGAAGAAGGAGGATTCAGTTACACTTTGGAAGGGGGTTCATACAAAGTTCTATTATCAGACGAATCACAAAAACACATTACCTTTCGGTCAAAATAGTGACGAAGAAAAGGCTTACAAATTACATGATGATGTTTATTCAGCTGGGTGAGAATGAGCAGGGATTCGATTGCCTTGCAGAATTATATTGTCTTGCCTCCAGTTTCTGGTTTGCTTCCGAAAGTGGGAGTTCGGCTAACTCACTCTTCCGACTCTAACTGTCAACTAAACTCCCCTCTGACTGACTCTAACTTAATTGAAGGTATTGTAATCTATCTTTCTTTGTGACGTAAAAAACGTGCTAAACTATATGAATGTTTTCTCATGTAGATTTACATACACATATGTCTCAAACACTTTATTTTTAGCAAATCACTCTTTGTTTTTGGCAAAACAAAAACATTCCTTAATTTACATTGTCCGATACATGACCTAACTTATTGTATCGTTATTTCTAAACACAATAGACAATTGCTCCACATTCCTATCATCGTATTTAAATTGCAATATATATATATATATATATATATATATATATATATATATATATATATATATATATATATTTAACTCTTGATTACTGGGTTCGATTCTAGCCTTTTCCTTTAATAAATATTATTTTCAATCTTATTTACTTTGTTTCTTTAATTACCGAAATCTGTTCCCCTTCCATATACGACAATTATATACAAGTGCAAACCAATATCTCTGGATTCATCTATAAAGCATCACAAACATCAGTGTATATCATATTGAGAAAGGTTATTTGCATCTATTGTAATAAAGTAATATTTCTGTTTGTTTGTTCACAAGTCAATTAATATATACAAGAGGTACATTGCTTTACAAAGTAACTTCCATACCTGACACGGACCTTTATACACTTTTATTCCAGCATCATTTCTATATATACTATTTATTCAACGGAAATTCACATTAAAGAATTTACCTAATTTACATATTACATCGAAGAAAATCTATTTTAATAATTATCTCTATGCTATTAACGGTTTTATTAGTAATGGAATTGCTTTGATTGTCCTGTTGATATAAGTTATATTCAATTGAATTTGTATTTAATATATATTAATTTTTAATTATTATTACCCGAAATCGGTTGCGTTTGAAAACAGAACGAAGCTTTATCAATTGAAGCCATAAAAGATGTTTTATGCTCCCAAAAATCCAACATGTCGTCCACTTTCAGAAAAGTTGTAACAGGATTCCGAGTTAGGATAATTGTTGTATCTTAAATAGTATGCGACTAAACCCTCCGGTCGGTAATATGGTTTGACTTGGCACCGTGTATATTAACTTTGACGATAGTGTAGATCCTAACCAACTTTCTCAACTTTCTCTCGTTAACTAGTCTATGAGATTTGTAAAAAAAACAAACAAACTTAAAAGTATTGAGATTAACTTGTATTCCTCTTTATCTGTTTGTTTGTTTCTCTGTCTGTCTGTCCGTTCCGCTTTTTCTCGGAAACTACTGGGACGATCTGGCTGAACATTTTTATGGATCTTTGTAATCATAAGGTGCATCGAACTAAATATCATGATATCCGTTCGACACACAGTTAGGAATTAATAGGGATCAATCACCAGAATACCACATTTACTCTAGAAGTTTTCTCGGAAATTACTGGGCCAGTTTAGCTGAATTTTTTATGGACCTCTGTTACAGACAGTTTTTTGTGCAGTGAATTAAGTATTATGGTATCCGTTCGATGCACATTTATGGATTAATAGGAATTAGTATTTAATGCAAAATTGAGCACAAATTTAACCATATTCAACCAATGAATTTGACATAAAACACTCTAAGTCAACGAACTATAACATTTATCTAGTTAAGTCTAGTTAATATTTTTCTACTTAAAGTCAATGATTACTTTTTAGTGTGAGTATCGTCGGTTTCGGCATCATTAAGCAAACAAATGCCATTCTGATGGTGGGGAGGTGGGCATCTCGTGTGGCATCCAGGTGAGTTAATGAATCATAAGTTGAATTGAAACTAGATCGCAGAACGCCTACAAATACTTTTATGCAATAGTTCATCAGTGTTTAATTGTTGGCTTAGTAACTAATATTGTAGGTTAACAGAAGCCATACGTCAAGTCTTTTTCTTTTTGAGATTTGCTATGTTTCTGTAATAGAGATTACATTTCTCAAGGATATCACGTCATCTATTACTGTATTAAAGCCGCGTTTGTTCTCGTAAGGCTTTCTTCCTATATATATATATATATATATATATATATATATATATATATATATATATATATATATATATATATATATATATATTAATCACAAAAATACATGCTAAAATGTCATTTAATTTTGGGGTTCAACTATGTTTTTTTTTTTGTAACATTTTCAATTACGGAATAAAGAAATTCTTTATACATACATACGTGCAGGGTGTTTATACGTGCTCGTCTGACGCCGCCATTCTTCTCATCGTCGCTGTTTCGTCTAGTGATTGCTATAGAAATAAGTTACTTTTCGCGAAATAATAAAGACACAAGGAGACGTTTGCTGAGAGTTTTCGTCAATGGAGAGACGTATTTGGAGAGAATTGACTCAGGAGAGAGACTAATGTTCTCTTAGCTAATTATTTACTTAACCTATCTTTCTAACTGGGTGACATACGCGAACAGAGAAATTGAAGTAACATTTTGCCTTTTAATTTTCAAAGTTTTCTGCATTATTGGCTCTGTCTCATTTGTACGGCTTCCACGGAGAGGCTGATTTGAAAATATTTATTTCTCTCAGGTCAAAAACGTCATTAATGATTGTTCAACAGTTTTTTTTTCTACTGTTTGATCCATTTCCTCAATTTTATATCACCCGTTTCTGAGAAAGACTCTGTTTACAGATTAAGGTTATGATGATATGCACTAAACGTGACCCTTGTCAAAATTCACACTATCTAATTTAATCGATATTGACGCAGGGTCCTTAACATTTTAATTTATTTTAATTGTTTCAAAATTATCTGTCATTTGCAATTCACTTACCAAGTGACCCATTTCTTACTAAGTTTCTGTTTATGACTTTCCTCTTCTTTTATTGTATGCTGCGTGACCCTCAACTCTTGTGTTATACTATTCCTCTCACTGCCGCTTTTTTTACTCTTTCTTTTTCTCTCACTCTTACTCTCTACCAACAATCGAATGTAAAAAGTAGGGGAAAGAAAAAAAAATTGAAAGATTCCATTATAAAGTGAAGAATGTAAGTAACAGAAAGTAAAATATTTGACCTATATCAGAGAGAGAGAGAGAGAGAGAGAGAGAGAGAGGGGGGGGGAGAGAAAGAGAGAGGGTGAAGCGAGGGAGAAAGACAAAAATGAAGGAGAGAGAAAGATGAAGTAAGAACGAGAGGAAGGCATATCAAGCAAAAGGTGAATGTAAGATTTCATTAATATTTAACTTCCCTTGCATACTCACTTTTTCCGGATTCAAACAATCTAACCCAACTGGACAATTTGCTTGAACAGAACTAGTGCTAACATCGTTTATAGGCTATAACTGTATATAATATATCCGGAAATAACCGTTTTAACTGTGTGAAATGACTGTTTTACAAATGTGCAAATAACTGTTTTGCATATTCCAAAATAACTGTTTTGCATATGCGCAAATAACTTTTTTACTTATGCGAAAATAACTGTTTTACACGTGCGAAAATAACTTTTACCTTTATGAACAATGTGAAAAATTGTTTTGCATATGTAAAAATAAATGTTTTATTTATGCGAAAATAGCGTTTTTACCCAAGTGAAGATAACTGTTTTACAAATGCGGAAAATACTGTTTTACATATGTGAAAATAACTTTTCTACATGCCTTAAAATAACTGTTTTACATACGTGAAAATAACTGTTTTTTTTTTGCCATTGAACTAAAACAAATTTAGTTCACAAAGCTCTCAGAAATCAAGGGGCTTTTTTTTTTTACTGTGGCTAACACTTTTTATGTACTAACGAGTCACCACCTATCAAAGCCCAAAGTCCACTCGAGGACAAGGACAAATGTGGACAGCGAAACAACATCGTGAGGATTGTAAGCGATCGTTGAAACTGAACAGAATTTTATTATTTAAGAGGGCGGCTCAATAAAAAAAATTGTTAATATTTGACTTTGAAAACAACCATGCTGGAAAGCAGCCCCGTGATATTATGTTCTATAGACAGTCAGTTCTTAGAAAGAAACTTTGCTCATGGAAGTTCCTTTTAGTCTTTGGTAAACAATGGGAGAAAGGAAAATTATTTACAATGTTTGTAGCTAGACGAGTTGTTGCTGTAAATTTGATTTCTTTATGAGAAACAAAAATAGTCTTCATTTAAGGTTCTCTTTTATTTGCTAAACCTTGAGTTAGTAAAGCGGTTAAAAATACTAATTTTCCTACACAACTGATCACTTATCTGTGTTAGTTTATCTTTTTGTGGTCTTTGGCTTTCGCCTGATTCTAGGATAACATTTAATCTGGTCTCGTATAGAATCTAGCTTTGTTCTGTTACTAGAGGTAGTATTACTAGGAGAAAGAACACCATTCCTTCTATGAGTCTGTGTATAGTCATGCCGAGGGTATTTTATTTACCTCTCCAAGTGGTTAGACACAAGGTCAGGTATTAAGTTGAAAAACATGTGCACTAGTATTAGTGCACCTCAAGGAATGCCTGAGCGCTCTCGTCGGCATTACCTAGATTTGCATCAGACAATTATCCAATCCCTTCTTCAAGAGAAGGTAAAGTCTGGGAGGCCCTCACTTACTCTCCCCCCCCTCTCTCTCTCTCTCTCTCTCTCTCTCTCTCTCTCTCTCTATATATATATATATATATATATATATATATATGATGATTGCAACCTCTTGTCAGACGAGTGCCACTCCCTCAGGCATTTAAAATCCATGAGCCCAAATGCTTGAGGGAGTATCTATACAAATATGATGTTACAGAGTCTTAGCTTTGTACGACAGCTAAGTCTCTCTCTCGGTTCAAAATGTTGAAATCCAGCAACAAGCAATAGCAAGATAGCTAGCAACAAATTAAACTGCAGACCAGCTTAATGCGGGTAATGGTCTTCCGCTTTATGGTTTTTTAAATCAGAGATTTGCTTCTCCTAGAAAGGCCGCCTTCACCACGGCTTACGGGAGCCCTCTCCACCCCAATACACACACACACACACACACACACACACACACACACACAAATATACACGGTGCTAGTTGGCCGTTGACCCAGAAAAAGAGTTCATTCGCTCTTTGAATGATATATATATATATATATATATATATATATATATATATACATACATATCTGCTATGACGTCATATATGGCGTACACTGTGAACAAACAGACAGGAATACAACTTTACTATATATATATATATATATATATATATATATATATATATGTGTGTGTACGTATGTATGTATGCATGTGTATACGTCATCATAATCATATATGACTCCATAAAAAATGGCACCATATATGATGACGTCATGTATGTCATTGAAGAACGACAGAAAGAGAGAAGGGGGCTATAATGATAACTGCGAGAATAATCTTTTCTTAGTTGTTTCAGTGATTTTTGATTTGCACCCGTATACGGTGCTCCGTTCCTTTCAGACATAACTTTATATTACATTTTATTTAGGTTTATATGTTTTATTAGCGGATTGGAAAGAATTTCGTTTTATTAGCAGATTGGAAAGAATTTTGATCTTTACAATTCAAATCATCTAATGCGCCTCATTTTAACCTTCATGCGTGCTCTATATTTCTTTACCACTTAATTAAGCGGTGTCATTACACGCTTATATATATATATATATATATATATATATATATATATATATATATATATATATATATATATATATGTATATATATATATATATATATATATATATATATATATATATTTAAAAAGAAAATACAACTTTGTTATATATGGGTCGTGGGATTGCATTCATCTACAAAAGATCCAGCTAATTTGCATATTCTTTTGAACATCCATTTTAATTAATTCTTTGATAGTTGTTTCGGTTTTCTTATGAGATGATCATTACGTGTAATTATATTCATGCGGATATTCTACATGATTTATATATGCGTAATATATGCGTAAAAAGGTTATGATAAACTTTCTATATATATTTATGTATACGTATGTATATTTGTTTTTAAAAATTGCCTACCAAACTTCTCTATCAGTTTTTGGTCTACAGACACGAATCTTAATATATAGGGCATTCGAACCAATACACAACGGTGCAAAAGTGTGAAAACTTGCCAGATGAAGGTCGAACGACGGCATTACGAATATGCATGCGTAATGTAATAGCTATTGGTTCATGTTTAAATTTTTAGCCTTGCAGTAAACATATCTTCATAGCTTAGACATTTACGTCAAAGGAAAATGTAAATCGTAAGTTAAAAGTATTGGTTTCGATACTCGGTGGTGGCGCTCGAGTCATTAAATCTTTTTTTTTTTTAGATTTTTAAATCATTACTCTGTATTGTGTCCAATATAATATAATAATAAATACAACATCTGCATTAATCAAAATATCATATTTAAGCGTATTTTACGACCGGGCAATGCCGGGCAGCCTGCTAGTTTATATATATATATATATATATATATATATATATATATATATATATATATATATATATATGTGTGTGTGTGTGTGTGTGTGTGTGTGTGTGTGTGTAATTAATTTGCATTTAAAGTAAATTAATGTTCAAGCAGGCATATAAACATTCATGTACTAACCTGTAAATCAATCCCTAAGAATAATTATGCGGTGCGTTTGTGGAAGCAATGTTTTTACAGCACACACACACACACACACACACACACACACACACACACACACACACGCACACACACGCACGCACACATACATATACATGTACATATACACACACATGCACACGTACAGAGAAGGAGAAGGAAAGTGAGTGAGAAACACACAGAGAGAGAGAGAGAGAGAGGAGGGGGAGATAAACTCTAACGTAAAAATACACAAGTAGAAACATACAAACGCACACAAATCACAATACATAAACACAAAAATTACACGAACGTGTTAATGCAGAAAAACAAAACATTAAAACGCAGATAGATATAAAGACACAGGCAAATATAAAAGCATAGGCATAAAGAAACACACGCACACAAATACGCATACACGTAAAAACACGTACTAAAATATTCGTAAAGAAACACGCGTTTACTCCTAAAGCATGAAAGCTGGCAAAAGATTCGAGGCCAACAGGTTTATATACGAACCTCCATAGTAAAGAAGTGGTATTTTGCTGGTTGTCCGGTTATCTGGGGGTATTTATGCCGAGTGGGTACTGGGGCTTCGAGCTCGTCAGGCACAGGGATGCAACATTGCGATAATGTGACAGAGGTTGTAGCTTGGTTGATAGTGTGGGGCCTATTAGGCCAGAGACTCTTTTTGGACTAATTGCTTGGTTTTGTTTGTTAAACAGCAATTCAACCCCTTTTTTCATGACTCAGTCTAAGAGTAAGGGACTAGTGAGAGAAGCACTAGCCCATATGTGGCAACAATACTCCCTACATGGGCGAATGGTGGCTTTGTAGAGATATAGGATACTGTGGGTAATTTTCTAGCAGGATAGAGAGAGAGAGAGAGAAAGAGAGAGAGAGAGGGGGGGAAGAGCCCACCTTGTTCATAGTAACTTTGGCAATGTCCTCAATGTATTTGTTCCAGTTCACGTTGCACATGAATGTTAAGCCGAGGAGTTTGAAAGACGAGCTTTCGTATATATATATATATATATATATATATATATATATATATATATATATATATATATATATATATATATATATTATTCCTTAATTTGAATTCATTTTTGAGATGAGCATTATATATTCATTTATTTTTATTTCGGACAATTATTCTCATCTTTATTAGTTGTTGTTTTTTTTTTTTTTATCTTTTATTGGTTTTTGTTTATTCACAACGTTTCGGCCAACTATTCCTCTGGCCTTCGTCAGGCGGTAACCGCGACGGATAGGAACTTCGAATCTCCCGACTGCATTCTCAGCAATCACTGCCATCCGTAGTTGTTGTCATCTCACCACATTTTTGGCCAATTAACCTCTGGCACGCTTATGGTGGGATTGAAACCGCTATCTTCAGACAATGTTCATCTGGAACTGTAGAGATTCAACGTCTCTATCAACTGCGCCACGGGCCCCGAAGGGCGATCAAGGTTGGATTCTTTGATCTTATAAATCCACGTTTATTTATCTGATCTTCTATAGTCGGGTCCGTAACAATTGGTATACGGATGGCAGTGATGGCTGAGAATGCAGTTAGGAGATTCGAAGTTCCTATCCGTCGCGGTTACCACCTGACGAAGGCCAGAGGAATAGTTGGCCGAAACGTTGTGAATAAACAAAAAAACAATAAAAGATCAAAAACAACAACTAATAAAGATGAGAATAATAGTCCGAAATAAAAATAAATTAATACGAGCTTTCGTGTAGGGTATTATTAGTAATGGCAATCAGCGATTGAAAAGGTTTCTTGTGAATGTTAAAGGAATCACTAGAAAACTTGGCAGCATTGAATGTTACTATCCATCTCGGTTCCCAGTATACTACAGGCCGGAGGTCTTCCTCTAAAGTATCAGCCATTGCCTTAGATATGTGTTCATTCGTTTTTTCCATCTTGCGTGGTGTCATCAGCAAATATAACCAAGTCGGGGAAAAGTTTCTCAAGCAGATCATTTATGAATATAGAGAATAATAAAGGAACAAGGGTCGACCCCTGAGCACACCAACGTTCATCTCATGCTGTATTGACCATTGAGGACGACCTGGATTTTTTCTTGTCTAAGAAGGATTTGATTATATTGAGTATTCGTCAAATGATATCATATAATTTAATATTCATAAGATTTGTGATAGAACCTGTCAAAGGCCTTAGATAGATATATCTAGGGCTATTTTCCTAGCCTCCCATGTTTTATTCACGCGCTTTCGAGATGGGTAGGTTTTTGTTATAACCCTGTTTAAGGGATTACAAGGAAAACAGAACACAGAAATAGAATAAAAAATGTATTGACATGGAACATTCAAAAGTGAGGGTTGTTCATGGACTCCCGCTATACGGCTTTGTCTTCCGGTATTTATTGTGTATAGATCAGTTAATTTGTAGGTAACACTCGTAGTCCGCAACAACAGTTTTTTATATCACGAACATAAAAGCGGCGATTTTCAGATCATCGAGTATGGCTTTTGTCTACAAAGGGAAATTTGGGAGGGAGTGGTTTGTTGGATCTAAAGTGAAGTTTAAGGCGAACCGCCGGACAAGTAGGTTATCTTTCTCGGTTACCGTGCAAACAACTTCACGGTTGTTGGATAGTAGAGAATGGTTGATTTCTCATTATTTATTACACTGTTTAAAATTTCCCAGAAGTCGCCAGTTTCTAATTTCTACGATTCGTTAGGTTTTTTTTTTTCTAGTGATTCCGGTATGCTGCAGCTGTTTCACTCAATTGTTTCTAGTTTCTATATAGTTTTGTCTATTTGTACCGGACATGTTGGATAAATCTGCGGAATGCATGCTGCCCTTGAGCAATAGCAGCTACACAAGTGGAAGTGAACCATTGGGAAAATAGTGTTTGCTATACGAGTACAGTTTTCGTGTCAGAACGTGTTTCAATTGCTGCTTCGAACCATTCAGTAGTCTTATTTGCACCTTGTGCCACAGGAAGAGAAAATATACTGTTCAATGGGTCATTTCTGATGTGGTTCCTGAAGGCTCCCTCATTAACCTTCTTGAAGTACCTAATCGTTTTGAGCAATGACTCTTCAACTGGGGATCGAAAGTTTAGGGTGATGTATACTGATATCACAACGTAATGAGCGTTCCCAAGTGGATTATGGGCATTTGTTACACAATGCCCGAGAACTGTGGTCAGAAATAGGTCTAAAAGTGAGGCTTGCTGGTCGAGTCGGGAACATGATAGTCTGTGTCAGGGAATGAGATATAGAAAAGCTATATGTGATGCTACCAGCTGCGTCTGTGTAACTAAAGAAACCAAGCAATTATGGTGGTGAATATTAAAGTTACCAAAAGCATATACTCCTGTGCTAGTATCTAGGGAGAGCGCTGCATCTATGCTGTCAGAGACGTGGTTAATTAGGGTATAGTCCTAGGTCGGGGGAGAATGGTAGAGAAAAGTAACTAACGCTATGTTGTAAAGTTAGTCTAAAAACACATGAAGTTCTGGTCTTTTGATTCTAGTTTGGATTCTCTAGTCAAGGGGAGGGTGTTACAAATATACACTCCAGGTCCGTGCATGTATCTGTATCAAAGTGGAAGATAAACAGACATTATATAGTGGTTAGTGGGGATGAAGGAGTGCAGATTAGTTTCACTTAGCGCTAAGATATCTGGGGAGTTTGCTACGAGAAATGATTTTACATTGTCTAATTCAGGTCTAAGTCCATGGATACCTGAAGGGAGGAGACGAATTGGTTTTGTTTGAGTTTGTGTCTGGTTTGATCGTGTTTTTTTTTTTTTTTTTTTTTTTTGTTTTTTTTTTTTAGCTGTCATTTTATCTAAGTTTCAGTTTTAATGTGAGGGATGTTGGACAAGTGGATATGCATGATAGCAAACATGCACACACAAGAAGATTATCAGCCGACTCTTTATCCACAGGATTATGACCTCTCGAAACCCACCGGAGATGGGTACAAGGCCCCTTTCTATGCGCGATGTGGCACTACAACCCTCTCGATATTATACAACTGATGATGGAGCAGCCGCTCTAAGCAATACTAAAGAGTTCGGGCTCCTGTACTGTCACTCGGAATACAAGAGTCAGACAAACTGTCAAACCGGTACCCTCAAACCTGTCAGATAAGAGTGACCGGGTCTAATGGCGTGAAAAAATGTGGCAATAGAGCATCCTCAAAATGCCCAGTTTTAGGGGAAGAGAATGAGGCGAAAAGGAATGAGAGCTTAGTAACAGGTTTAACATCACAGTTTCTCTTCTAGATGGGTAACTGACGAGCTCTATGGGTGCATCCGCATCGGGAGGGATAGCCCCGCGCTTGGGTCTAAACCAAGTATTCTGTCCCATTCCCGCATAAATATTTAGGAGTAATTAAGTTGGTACTTAAAATAATAATTATCTACTAAAATAAAGACACTCTCTTCCACAAAAAAATAAAATTAAATTAAAGATAGTTTCCCCTCAAGTTATAATTGGAAAAGACGAAGGTAAGTATATAACACGGAGTGTAAACATTAGATTAGTGTCCATTAATTAGATTTAAAGGAGGAATAAAATATGATCAAAAGGTTGTTAAAAATACATTAGTAAAATAAGAATAAGAGGGTGAAGAATTCAAGTATGATTCAAAGGTTTATAAGTAAAACTTGTATCATTATTTAAAAGGAATCTGATTGTAAACAGGATCACTCGTTATACAGGATGCCCCAAAAATTAATCCGATTGCAAATAGTATAACCAATCTTATTGTTTGGTGTTATGCCTTTGTAATTTTATTAACCTATTTTCCTTTATATATATGAAATAGTTTTGTTCAAATTAACAGTAATTAATGAAAGTGATTTAATAAAAAAAGGATAAATTACCAAAAACCTTTCTTAAAATATTGTGTTCATTGATCTTCAAGAATTTATATATAAAGTTAAATTAAATTTTTTAAAAAATTCTTAATGCTGCAATATTAAAACTTATAAATTTTTTTTCTTTGACATATTTGCAAAATATAAGCATAAGCGACAAACACTATTAAAGATAACGACGTTAATGCAGTTTGTTTGAAAACGGCCTCTATATGCACGCTTGAATTAAATTAAAACGCAGTTCTGACGAAGGAAAATGTTCCCGAAATATCAAATCATGGCGAACTTTTATCCGGTCACACTGTCGCAAGTAGGAGTATAATATAATAAGAGTATATAAAAACATATATTCTATATCTTGTCTTAATAAAAGGAGAATCTATACATTTAATTCCACTGTTCTATGTCTTAATTTGCATTTGTCCGCGTTCGTGTCTATCCGCTACATCTCTGTCTTCTATTAATTACCTTTATATACAATTAAAGATGTTTACAAACTATCCGAATTAAAAAAAACAACAAAGTGCTTCCTTTTTTACACTCAGCATCAAATCAAAATAGAATAAGTGTAAAGGTCCTTTATTAGTTTCTTTACATGTTATAATTGTTTTGTGACCGATCGACCGACCGACCTAAGATAGTTTCTATTCGTATACTAGCATCAAACAAGTTCAGCTTTCATCTTCAAAGCCGTACGGCTGATCTGAACGAAAATGAACAATTCCAAATCACGAATGAATGTACAGTATAATTATAAAATTGAACAAATCGATTAAACTAAGATTAAATTAAGTTTCGAATAAAACTTGATTAACTAAAAAGTTGATTGATATACCTCAAGGAGGAGATAATGCCTGAGACGGATCGTCTCATGAAAACAGAACTAATACTACGCTAACCTCTCCCCTCAATAGAATGGGGATAATACCTGGGATCGGTTATTTCCAGACAAGAGAACAGACATAAACTATTTCTTCCCAGGTTAGGAGAAGGCGATGCCTAGGATCGATGGTCTCAAGATAACAGAACAGATGCTACATTATCCCTTCTATAATAGGAGAGGCAATGTATGGAAGGATGGTCTACAGTCAGCAGAATAGAAACTGCACTACTCTTTCCCCCCAAAAGGAGGAGGTAATTCTTAGGATGTTAGTATCATGACAAAAGAGCAGAGTTTTTGAGAAATGGTGCATTAGTCTGAAATAGCATAGTAAACTAAATTGATCATTAAAATCTAGCATAATTAATAGAAACAGTAGTATAGGTTCGGATTCAGACTGACAGATGCTGAATCTCCATTATTAATAGAATATAATAATACAATAAGTAGAAGTAATAGCGTAATGGTGACTTCAGACGGATATCAAATCTCCAATAGTAAAAGAAGTGCTATAGCACAATTAATAGAAGTAATAGTATAGTTTCGGCTGCAGATATACAGATGCCAAATCTTTAGCAATAGAAGTACAATACCGCAATTAATAAAAGTAACAGTATAGTTTCAGCTGCAGATATACAGATATCAAATCTCCTTGAGTAATAGATGTCCTGTGCGTTCAAAATTAAATGATCCAACACTGATTGATATGGGCAAGTGAGAGGAATCAACTAATTCATTTTATCTGGCACTAAGTGTGAATCGATCTCAAAATCTCTAGCGAATGGTTCACGAAGACACGCTTGCTTGCCACCTCCTTTCGTCAAGCATCGACGGTAAGCAACATATTCACCTGGCGACGTGAAGATGGGGTGTGGCCCTCCTGGTAAGAACATCAGCGTTTGGAATATTTATGGCAACAAAATGTCACTCTTTTGTAAACCGCCGTGTGTTTCTCTAGAAAATAACCTTTCTTTCTTCTTCCTCTTTTATTTATTTATTTGTCTTTGCTTCTTTTGGTAGATTAGCGAGTTTGCCCGGGAAATTGATACTCATCTCGAAGCCAGACCCTGCGTCTAAGTTACATTTATTATTAATATGGAAGACGCGGTGTCCGCCCGTAACGGAAACTACGTCGCAGATAGGAATTTGTTCACACCGATATTACTACACAGGTCAGAAATGATTTGCCACGAAAAGATTCAGTTCGAAATAGAACTTGTTTCTTTTACGCTAAAAAAAAAAAAAAAAAGTGATAAAGGTCTCCAACCGTACACGTTACGCTAACACTGATTTGTCCGCAGTACGGCATATCAACACTAGTGTCTGTAGATAATAATTAAAGTAATAATCATGTCATCGCTTCTTAAGAATTGTTGAGCATTCTAAATTGAAATTAAAGCCGGTCAATTAAGCTCACATGCACATATCATGATGCCGCCCAGACATTTATATAAATGTTCATTTCAACTGTATTTTTCGCAGTTAATGTTGGTTGCGCTGTTTGTTTCTCGCTAATGAAGTCAGAGATCGCTTCATGGCCGGGATCGAATCACCCGACCATCTGTAATCGTAACTCCCTGCACTGATGGTTTTCGAAAAGAAGGAAACACTAGTGTCTATAGGTATTAAAAATAATAATTATATATATATATATATATATATATATATATATATATATATATATATATATATATATATATATATATATATATATATAAGAGAAAGAAAATTAAAACCGTAAGTTGAACTTTGCAATCAAAATTTATTGTTCGACTGAATACTCCCAAAAACAATTTACAAAGCCCTTATTCCGCAGAGTTTGAAGTTTACCATTGCGTATATCAGGTAAACACTACATCCCTTTGATTTCATGATATATATATATATATATATATATATATATATATATATATATATATATTGAGGATAAAACTTAATAATTTTAAATTATGAATCAGTTTCAAAAGGAGAAAGAAAACAAAACTTGATTTTGTCTTGTTTTGTTTTTGTTTTGTTTCTCCTTTTGAAACTGATTCATAATTTACAATTATGAATCTTTATATTCAATATTAATAAAGCTCTAGGATAAATATACCTATTGAGCTTATTATATATCTACAGTACTATGAGCAATGGTCCTTTAAAGTATTAATACATTAGAATAAACTTTGCTTCCAGTCTAATCCCCCCACTCTCTCTCTCTCTCTCTCTCTCTCTCTTTATCTATCTATATATCTATAAAAGTGAACGTGCCTGTGTGTCTGTGTGTGTACATTTCCCTACGCAACAACTCTCTCAATTTTAAGTCTGCAGATTCGAAATTTGATATACAGGGTACTGAGATTTTGGAAAATCTTTGGGATCGGTTTTCAGCCAGAAATTTGGCTGTTAAGGGGTCAAAGTTCAACGATTTGACCTTTGAGAATTCTACTAAACTCCTCCGACAATCTTGGGTCTAAACACTTGAAATTTTAGATATAGGTTCCTTTGAAATAAAGAGTGAAGTCTTAAACATCTGAATAATTTTGATTAAAATTAGTTAAATAACAACGAATTCATTAAAGCCATTTTACAACTATATATATATATATATATATATATATATAGTTGTAAAATGGCTTTAATGAATTCGTTGTTATTTAACTAATTTTAATCAAAATTATTCAGATGTTTAAGACTTCACTCTTCATTGAGATATTTTTTATTTATTTATTTA
Source organism: Euprymna scolopes (assembly GCF_053919585.1). NCBI lineage: Eukaryota > Metazoa > Mollusca > Cephalopoda > Sepiida > Sepiolidae > Euprymna > Euprymna scolopes. Next base: position 74,846,829 of record NC_136500.1, on the reverse strand, counting down.
TATTGCGTTTTATGAAAAGAGGAGCAGAAAATGTCGTTCAAAAATATTGACTCTCGATTGAACAAGATTTCTATCAACGCCTATTTTCAGCCTATCAGGATCACAGAAACATTCGCCTCCGCATATTACAATACATCACGCGTAATATAAAAACCGAACACACCAGCGTCCTCTTTCTCTTCTCTTGCCCCCCCCTCTCTCTCTACATATACATATATATATATATATATATATATATATATATTCCAGCTTATGTTAAGCTTGGGAAAACGTAACTAAAAAGAGCATCTGCTTGTGACTCAATAGCTCGCAACAATCAAACGCTTCAGAACATGCAGCGACAGAATATGTTAACTCACTTACATACATATTCACACCATATACTCTCAAACCGAGTAAACAAAGACAAGAATGCATACACACACTGCCTACGTCGTCTACTGAACTTACACACTATCACACATAAACACGCATACGTCGTCTCAGGTAATTTTCATTTACAAAAAGAGAAAATAATTCACAGGCTGAGTTAATATGACTAGCAGGACCCGTGGAATGAGAAATATATTTAAGCAACAATGTAATGTTTTGATAAAGCTGATATTTTTCTGGATAGCGTAAAAAATAGTTGGGGGGGGGCGTGCAAAACCCCAATAACATCCTCAAAAAAAGCGAAATTAGCTTTAGCATGACACTAATACGAGAGTGGCCTCCTTTTGATGCAGCCTCGTTTTCGAATATCAATACTTTGAAAGTTTCACGAATTTGCCCCTTTAACCAGTTTAACCATCAAAAATTATATTTGACCTTTTTCAAAGCATAATGTACGCACTAACCTTAGGCTTTTTTTTTTTTAAAGAAGTTTGGCATACAGAAATTTTATTTGGCTTTTTTGAGGCGTAACGTACAGACTAACTAAAAAGCAAACAGAATATTATATGATATAAAAAAAACTTTATTAAAAATAGAAAAATAAGGGAATGAAACTGAAATTGTTGAGAGAAACAGTAATTTTCAACTGTGCAGCGTTCATTCTTTGTCTTACCGTGCAAGTCAGAAAAAGAAAAGCTGAAAGTGTGTATATTCGTCTCGTCTCGAATAACCTTCAAGGACAACTGACTGCTTGACTAAACAAAGATTTGTAAAAGTCCTAATAACATTTTCTCTCGCAAAAAAAAGGTTCCTGGTAGGCGATTTGGTCACACTGACCAATCAGATTGAAGGGCGTATTAATTACACCTGTCGTCCTGAAGAACAACTTCTATCCATTTGAGAATCATGGTCAGTCGGTATGTTGCATAGGTGACGGACAACGCCGGAAAATATTGGAGCCGGGGAAAACCAGTTGTAAATCGGATTGCTGGCGACGATGTCAACCTTACATTCCGATCGAAGAGTCGAGATCAGGAAACAATGAGAGAAATACTTAAATCTGGATTGAAATTGCTAAAACTATTTCAAATCAAACGTAAATATGAAAATGAAACGATCAAGAAATGTAGGGCGATGTAAATATAAAAACAAAGTCAAAACAAAAGCAATCACAAAGAGAGAAGAAGCGAAGCCAGCGACAACCCTCTGCCGTCATACGATCGGTCGCTACCCCCTACTAACCTGAACTCTCTCGCCTGTCATATTATCATTTTGTAAAATAAATAAAACTTTGTTGATTTAACAAGTTGTTGTTGATTACAAAAATCATGGGCGTCAGAGTGTGTAAATTTTGTAAAAGTACGTCTATAAAATATAGAACCCTGGAAGCAACGAGGAAAGACCCCCCTTCAGCTTTCCTATCCCTGTCTACTGGACGCTCAAATATTGACTATCTTAGCCTAAAGTTTTATTTCTTCACTTGGACACTGTCCAACTTTCTTCTATTTATACCAGACAGTGTTGATAATTGAATAAATCATTTTGTTGTTGTAAAAAAGTTTTGTTTTCCTTCCGTGCAATGGTTTTCGTTATATGCTACTAATATATAGGAGTTCGTCTTAACACCTCTCTGATATATAGTCGCAATTCATATAGGTTCATCCTTAAATAGAATTTCTTCTTAGTCTCTAAAATATTTATACACATGCGCACGCGTTCATTCATTTTCTAAACAATAGTTTTCTTTGCCAATCGGTATATACAGTATAATCACATTGACACCTCGGTTCCCATCAGATCACTGAAGTTAAGCAATATTGAGCCTGGTCAGTATTAAAGTGAGTGACCATTTGGGAATTCCATGTGCTGTATGTGCTCTCCGCTTATCTCAGCATTGTTTCCAGTTGTCCCGGACTTCTCCTTGCCACTGGACTCAAACAGTGCCGATTAAATAGAGGTGTGGTTGATGATTGTGCAACTCTTGCCTCGCAATTACATGCGCAGCTAGCCCGACAGGGGGTATCCATTGACTCTTGAAACTGAACGGTAGTGAGATATTGCCTGAAGTTAACTTGCACGTAAGGACAAAGAAATGTTGCACAAAGTTGAAAATTCCAATTTCTCTCGACGGTTTCAATTTCATTCATTCTTTTAAAATTATTTTTTCGATAAAAAGTGGAGGCTCGCTGGAAATATTGAAATTATATGCCTGCAATTCTATATGTTTTTGTTTTTTTATCGTTCGTTTATGGGCTATTTTTATTTGTCAAATGTAAAGTAATTCAAAAAGGGATTTTGAAATTAGAACAAAAGCATACCTGGAGTTATCATATCATCTCTTATTCTCCCGCCTTCTCTCTCTCTCTCTCTCTCTCTCTCTCTCTCTCTCTCTCTCTCTCTCTCACACACACACACACACACACAAGAATTAATCAAGGCTTGTGAAACATATATAATTACCTTCTCCCCTCTCTCTTTCTGTGTGTGTATACGTGCGTGTATGTGCGTATAAACACACAGTTTGTCTTGACAAGGTATCTATAAGAAAGAAAGAAGGAAGGAAGGAAGGAAGGAAGGAAGGAAGGAAAGAAAGAAAATTGCAAGCTAAGAGCATAAACGAGTTAAGTAGGAACAAGAGCAAGTAGAGAGGAAGGCAAACAGAAATCGAGCCCCGTTCTCTCTTCTGCTGGATTCTATTTTGAGCCGTTGGATGGAATTATGCGAGAGGTCTTCCCCGAGCTCGAAAGCCTTATAGGGTCACGAGATCTGCTGTTCGCCCATCAAGTGTCCGGAACACACCGACAAGCGATGGTGTGATATTTAGGTATTATCGTCTTTGATAGAAAGAAGGGTGGGTGGGAGGTATCACCTCATGCGCGCTCGCGCGTGTGTACTTTATCTGCGTTTTCTCTACTCATGTGTTTTATATGCGTGCGGTGTGAAGTTGGTTGATGTATCTGCTTACGTATATATTACAATCTTGAGTGTTACCAAGTAACAAACGCTCTTTAGATAAAAGAGGGGGGGGCGCTAGAGATTAAAACTACAAGTTCATGCTTGCATATAAATAGAAATGAATTGCTACATATAATATAAATAAATAGAAATTAAAAAATAAAATAAATAAAGAAGAATAAATAATAATAAGTAAAAAAAAAATAAAAAATAAAAAATAATTTTTTATTTACTAAACGCACCTACCTGGCGTTGTTCGGGCATCTTTTTTTCGGTTTTGTTCAGCTTCTTTTTCTTTTTAAGCTTTTTTTTTTTTTTAACATTTTTTTTTAAATTAAAATTTGGAAAGTTAAATGTCAGGCTTCCACCGGGCAACGCCGGTTAAAGGGGCCTGCTAGTTGGATATAAATAATTTCTGAAAGCTTTTAATATAATGGATTTGAGGCGAAAGTTAAAGCAGGAAACAGCTCTCTATTCAACAATTTAAATGATTTTAAATTCCTTTCAAATTTTGAAGAATCACAAAGTAATTCATTCTTTTTTTTTCAAATTTTAACAAAATATTAAAATTTCTAACTTATACAAAGAAATCGAAATGCTTTATGATGGATTTAATTTCGTAATTACATTAATATTCATTTTAGGATGAAAAAATCATTTTATTTTATATATTGTTTATCTCCTATAAAATATAATATATTGATAGTTAAAAAGCATATACATTATAAAAACCAATACAATAACAATATGATAACAGTTATAAAGTTTGTTCGTAATAAAAACCAAAATGATAACAATTACAAAGTTTGTTCGTGATATAAACAACAATATGATAACAGCTAAAAGGTTTGTTCGTAATAAAAAAACAACAGTATAATAACAATTGCAAAGTTCGTTCGTAATAAAAAAACAACAACAACAACAATATGATAACAGTTACAAAGTTTGTTCGTAATAAAAACAACAACAATATGATACACTTTAAAAGCCTGTTCATTATAAAAGAAACAATACGATAACAGTTAAAAACTATGTTCCTTTTTAAAATCAATATCTTAGTACTTAAAAGATTTGTCCATTATAGAAAAACATATGGTAGCAGGTAAAATATTTCAATGATTGCTAGTAGGCTCTGATTTTACAAGGAACTTTTTGCTGTAAACGAAACTGCTTTTCGATGTCATTTGGGAAACTTGAATCGACATTAAATTTTGAATGAAGAACAAAAAGAAACCGAAAACCACGTATTAATCTGACCATAATCTCTTTAGAATTAAAATCATTCTACACTACATAGTATAATCGTATGGGACATCATTATCTTCTCTATAAAAATAACACAGTAGATGTATGTATGTATGTATGTATGTGTCTGCCTGCCTGTGTGTTAATATTTAACCGATAAACTCTTAAACTACTAGTTGCATAACACTGAAATTAACAGGAAATAGTAATCGTACACCAAGGATGGTTTATGAGGGGTAAAATCTTTGGGTGGATGAATAACGCGTGCAGACATATATAGGCAAGTTGAAATGGCAAATGTTTATTTCAACTTGCCCAGAAATTTCTATTTGTTTCCGCGCATACCAAATTCAATTCATTTTTTCAAATAATTTAATATTAAATCTTTCTTATCTATCTATCGATAGCTCAAACGATAGAGAACGCGACAGAAACGTTAAATATTTTGGTTTCAATTCTAGCTGATGGCATCCATTTTTACTTTTAAAATCAGTACTATATAAAATATATTTTATGTAAAATATTACAGTTAGTCAAGAATTGGCTCTGAAATAATTAATACGAAATCTGCATGAGTTAAAATATATTAAAGCCTGTGTTACGATCAGACAAGGCCGGGTGTCTATATATATATATATATATATATATATATATATATATATATATATATATATATATATATATATATATATATATATATATACTTAGTTTACTCACATAAAATTAATATACGAAAGTATAAATTTATGCGTAAACTTTAAGTAATTACTTCCAAAGTGCTCAATACGTAGGTAGAGCTAGTTAGTAAGTTATAAAATATATATGGCGATTAAGCTACACTGAATATTCCGCGTTTCATCCACTCTATGACTCTTCAGCATAAGCCTGAAGAGTCCTAGAGTGGATGAAACGTGGAATATTCAGTGTAGCTAAATCGCCATATATATATATATATATATATATATATATATATATATGTATATATATATATATATTATAACTTACTATATATATAGAGAGAGAGGGAAAATAAAAAGGAACAAACCTCTATTTTGTCGGAATACTATTTCCATCATTTTCATCATATATATATATATATATATATATATATATATATATATATATATATATACATATTAACCTTATTCATAATTTTCTATTTTACTCTATTTTAATTAATTTATTTATTTATCAACATAAAAGTAATAATTTACTTTTTATTTTATTTTATTTTAATTATATTTTATTTTATTTTTAAATATTTCCAGGAATATCTGCCTAACACACGACTAAAGTGCTAGTTTTATTTTGGTATCTTTAATTGTCCTCCCCCCTATTTTTGCTGATGAGGAGACTTTGTTAGGACAACATTTTCGTCAAATAATTGTCAATATTCATTGTCAATTTTATTTGTGTTTGTAAATTAAAAAATGTCTGATTTACTATGAAAATATCCTCGTTTTCTTTTAAAAAACTGAGTTCTATGTAAAAGCTTGTTTTGCGTGTGTGTATGTGCATTTTTAATGCTAGTGGCTTTCCTTCCAGTAGAGATTTTATGGTCTTCTAATGAGCTGCATTACTGTAAAATTATTGTAATTACATTTTAATTCCTAGTTGTTTGTTTGTGTGCGAAACAGCTGTCAAGTTATATTGAATTGTATTGAATTTCGGTAAAAAAAAAAAAGTGAAAACGTTTTAGTCATTAGAATTCAACATAATATTCTATACTTATTAGTGGCCAAATGCAAAAATCTCGTCAAATAATGCTTAACGGCTTATATTGACAGCTTATTATTATTCTCTTAAAAAAGCCGAATCCTATTTGAAATAATCTATAATAATATTTTATAAATAAATATTATCTTTACCTATTTTACCTATATACACTAATATTTCATGGTTACGCAATTATAAGTGTACAAAATTATAATTACTGCCAGTCTAAGGATTCAGAACCTGTCAAAATGTAGTCATATATATATATATATATATATATATATATATATATATATATATATATATATATATATATATATATATATATATACTAGCATTTCCGCTTGGCGTTGCCCGTGTGTTTAGAGGTGTATGCTGAGCAAAAAAACAAAAAACAAAAAAACGGTATTTTTTTACTTTGACCCCTATTACGGCCCCTTAATATTTATTGTTTTGGGCTCAAATCAAGTTATTAAAGTTAGATCCATGTACAGGAACCAACATCTAAAATGTACAGTGTTTAGACCCAAAATTGTCGGAGGAGTTTGGTAGAGTCCTCAACTTTGACCCCTTAACAGCCAAATTTCTGGCCGAAACCCGATCACATCGATTTTCCCAAATCTCGTGCCCTGTATATCAAATTTCGAGTCTGTAGACTAAAAATTGACAGAGTTATTGCGTAGGGAAATGCACACACACACAGACACACACACAGACACATACAGACACGTTCACTTATATATATATATATATATATATATATATATATATATATATATATATAAATATATATATATATATATATATATATATATATATATATATATATATATATATATATATATAAAAGATAAGAATATTTCCTTCAATTTGAAATGGCAAATAACAGGATCATATAAAGGATATACACCAGGAGATAGATTCTGTGTACTTTGTTCACAGGAGACCCTAAAGATTTTAAAATATAACGATATCAAAAATAGAACCACCCTCCTAAATTCAAGAGAGGAGCTTATTTCCTCCTGTATTTATAAACGTTGGTTTAAATTTTACAAATATAAACGACCATAAGTCATTAAAAATGTTACTTATTAATATTCAATCTTGAAATTTAAGTTTAACTTGATAAACTTGATAAAACTTTGATCTTTAATATTATTATTAATATTAGTTTATCTGATATATTTACCATTATTGTATATCATTTAAATATATATTTAAGCTTAACTTATACTATATTTATTAATTTCAATAAATAAATGAATAAAGTATTAAAAAATACTAAATTCAATAAGTTCCAAATATAATATATTATAATCTAAATAGAATAAACACTAATTGTCTCCCTTTGATTATTTAATTAGAAAAATAAGATTATCCCCCTCCCCTTTTTCTTTTTAAATATTTGCTTAATTTTAAATTAGGCGTTTACTAATATATTCTAACCGCTAAAAAATGTTCCATTGGCGTTCTTTTCGAAAATTCAACATTTCGTACATTTATAAGCTACAATCAACATCCAAATGAATGCTTTGACGATAATTACGGGTTTCAAAAGGCGAACAATTAATATATATATATATATATATATATATATATATATATATATATATATATATATATATATATATATATATATATATATATATAGTAATTTATAAAATATATATGGCGATTAAGCTACACTGAATATTCTGCGTTTCATCCACTATAGGATTCGTCAGGCTTATGACGAATCCTATAGTGGATGAAACGCAGAATATTCAGTGTAGCTTAATCGCCATATATATTTTATAATATAAATTACTAACTAGCTCTACCTACGTATTGAGCACTTTTGAAATAAATACTTAAAGTTTACGCATAAATCTATACTTTCGTATATTAATTTTATGTGAGTAAATGAAGTATATATATATATATATATATATATATATATATATATATATATATATATATATATAACTTTGTAACTGCCAAAAATGACAGCCGTACTAACCCCCTTCCCTCTCCCTGTCCGTCTCCTTCCCTTTCCTCCCATCTATCTCTCTCCCTCTCACCTAATTAATATACCTTATCAAACAGGAAAAAAAGTAGTCAAAATTTTAAAACCCTAAAAATTAAACTCTTCCCTCCCTCCTCTCATTACTCCCTCTCTTTTTTTTCTCTTTACCATCCTCTCTCCCTCTCCTCCTCCCTATATCCACATATCTCAACCCAAGCCTACCTGAATCTGCTGCACCCATACACACAATACAACCTAATATACTTTAAACTTCAAAACTGAAATATTGTCATTACCCACCTTCCTCCCTATTATCTCCTACCCTCACTCCCTCCTTTTTTCCGTATTCCTCCTAAAAAAATTCTTCCTAATACTAACCAACCATTTCTGTAAGGTCTGACGAGGCTGTTAGATCGTAAACACGGTCCAACATCCGAAACATATGTAACCAAACAGATAAAACGGTAATAAAAAATAAAACACACACACACACACACACACACACACACACACACACACACACACACACACACACACACACACACATATATATATAAAGAATAAATAAAAATAGAATAGAATAAAAAATAGAATAAAATTATAAATCTGAATTTGGTTTAAATATAAGGCTATAATAATATGTTTTTAATAAAAGTTAAGAATTATATATATATATATATATATATATATATATATATATATATATATATATATATATATAATTCTTAAATTTATTAAAAACATATTATTATAGCCTTATATTTAAACCAAATTCAGATTTATAATTTTATTCTATTTTTTATTCTCAATCCATATTACTTTGCTTATCAAGTAAATATTTTCCTTTTTATTTTAATTTTTTCCAGATATACCTGCCTTACTTAAAAATTACTAGGTTTATTTATGGTGTCTTTTCCATATAAAAAAAACCCCACCCAATACTTTGCTGATGAGGAGACTTTGTTTTAAAAAACTATATGTACAAAATTATTGTCCGTGACTTAATGTTTATCACAATAAAAACATCGCTTCCGAAACGATCGTACAAATTATTGACTTTGTTGTTGTTCCTTCTTATGAAACAGATTTTTAATTTTTAATTCTAATTTGAATTTTAAATTATCAATCACATTACTATATATATATATATATATATATATATATATATATATATATATATATATATATATACTTCATTTACTCACATAAAATTAATATACGAAAGTATAGATTTATGCATAAAATTTAAGTATTTACTTCAAAAGTGCTCAATACGTAGGTAGAGCTAGTTAGTAATTTATAAAATATATATGGCGATTAAGCTACACTGAATATTCCGCGTTTCATCCACTCTAGGATTCCTCAGGCTTATGCGCGAATTTTGTGGTTGTTTATCGTTTTTACATGGTCCTCTTCTATTGAGGATTTAGTTAGCCAACCAGCTTTCTAGTATCCACCGCGCCCCTTCCTATCACCCAATGGGCATGTCTTTTATCGAACAAAGGATCTGTTTTAAAACGAGGTTAGTGGTTTAAGGCATACATTTTCTTTTCTTTTTTTTTGTTAGTTTATATATAAATATGTGTACATACATATATGCACATATATATACATATATATATACACATATACATATATGTGTGGTCTTTTATGTATATTCATGTTTATTTAATTAATTTATTTGTTTATTTTCTATTGCTTTTGTTAGTTTTAAAACTATTTTGTATCGCTATCATAGAGTAAATTTTATTTTCTGAACACAGTTATTTGCTATTTCTCTTCTATAGTTCAATAGATTTTGGGGTTCTTTAAAGTACAGGATAGCAAATTTTTCATGAACGCACAATTTACATGGGTCGTCTAAATGCCTACACGTGGTAGCTTGTCTTATTATTTTCCATTCGACTACCAGCGAATATATATATATATATATATATATATATATATATATATATATATATATATATATATATATATATATATATATATATATACTGGACTCTCTCGTCAAGTTCGACGTATGAAGTTCTGCCACAACAACTAAGTTGTTCGGAAATCCACACAGATGATTTGTTTTATAGTGGTTAAGGCTTTGTATAGAACCAACCATACTTTTTGTATTACTGCTAATTTTTGTCGGTGTAGATGACTGCCACAAAACAGAGCATACAGTAGACCGCAAGGTTTTACATCAGAGTTTATATATATATATATATATATATATATATATATATATATATATATATATATATATATATATATACTAATGAATTCTTTGACTTCATTGTAAACAGTTGACCTACATCATCTTATTGACACGTTGTAAGTAGTCAGCTCAATAGGTAATGGTGTGTTTCAACAATACTGATAGCAGTAGTCGTTGTAAAGTGTAAAGTGTAATAATGTAAGCATTTAAAAAAAACAATAATAATTTTATTGTTTGCTTCTGGTTTCTGCTTGATTTATTTACTTTTTACATCCATTTACACCAAGTGCATTTAGATGAATGCATCTTCTCGGCTGTACACCTTAGATGCATTGGAAGATTCCCGAAAAACATGTCTGTTCATATTCACTTGAAACATCAAACAGGAATTATCTATTTGATCTTTTTGCTACGTTGCTTCCTACCATGACGTATCTTCCTGTGCACGTAACTCTAATCGTAATCATTTATGTCTAACGGAATGTCTCGATTTCTCCTTACTCTAGCCTTATCTGGTAAAATTCCGTTTTAGCATTATTTTTATACCCACACATTTATTTTTAATACATTTGTCCGTATCTGACAAATCAAAATTTATACCACCTAATTATTCAAACAATCTGATACCCTCTGAGAAGTGATCGGAAATATCTGTAACGCAGCTATGTAATTACCAAAAGTTATCACCTATCAATCTTTTAACTAAAATTTACCCCTTCCGAAAAAAAAATCTTCCATAAACTAATAAGGCTTCATGCTGAGATTTTCTTTATCCCTTGCTAGTTCGCTTTTCTGTTTTCTTTTCCTTGATAACATGTAGTTTCTATTAGGATTTTTCCAAAATATCTGCCCATAAGACAGAGATACGGAAGACAAATTCCTGCTATGACTTTGATTGAATCCTCTAGAAAAAAAAGGTAAGAAAGCAAATCACATTTGTTCAAATTTCCCTCTTGGATTCAGGTACTATTTAACGCACATTTGTCGCGTCTCATTCGCATCTCCTGCTTGATTACTTATGTATGATTTCAATGTATGGTGTCTAAAATGTCAATTAACCCTCACCCCTTCCCTTTGATATTAACGTTTTAATTTAAAAAAAATTATTTAATTCTCAAGTCTGAGGATCAGACCTCTTCAGTGGAACACAAACTTTATTACATCGCCTGACGAAGACTTGTTGGTTCTTACCGACCACTTGTCTAAAACAGTAGCATGTTCAATAATATATATATATATATATATATATATATATATATATATATATATATATATATATATATATATATATGGGGAGACGTGTGTGTTTCTCGGTCAGTATATGTGTGTGTGTGTGTGTGTGTGTGTGTGTGTGTGTGTGGGTGGGTGGGTGGGTGGATGTGTGTGTGGGTGTGGGTGTGTGTGACTTGGCTTAAAAGTGTGAGAATTTCTTCATATTAAAAAATTGTTAATTGCTATATGGAAAACATAAACACTTTTAAATTATCGGTGTCACTATCACAGAAAGATGTAACTTGCCATTCAGGTGGCTACTCTCAGTGAGACAAAGCCGGTTAGCTGTTTATTATGGAGTCAAAGAATTAGTCCACCATCATGTTATAAGTAGTAGCTTTGTTGCTATAAATGACTGGGACTTTCATTCTATGGTTTCAATCATCCGTGTAATTCCAAGTTCCTATTTCTACACACCTTTACGTCTAACTACGAGGATCGCTCCAAAAGGAAGGCATCCTATTTTTTTTTTAACTAAAAAAGTTGAACAGCTGCGAAGACAAGAGGTGTACCATTGAAACAAGTGACCTTTTATGCTTTAGAATTTATTTTTCTACATCGTCACCATTATTCTCAATACACTTTTGCCAGCGGTGAACGATGACTGCATGGGCATCCGAAACACGCTTTGTCACACGAGGGTCGTTCTAAAAGTTAAGTCTCCTATTTTTTATTAACTCGAAAAGTTGAAGAGCTATGAAGACAGAAGTAGTACTATTCAAACGAGCGACCTTTTGTGCCTCAGAATTTATTTTTAGTCACTACCATTCTTAATGCCCTTTTTGTTAGGAATTCAATAACGTATCTTTACTTCTGACGCATGTCCATGAAAGTGGTTGCTTTCTTAGGGTATCACACCGCCAATATCTGTAACAGAGAGATTGAAGTCATGCATATATACGTAAGTTCAGTCATCATAACAATGTAATTTACAATCTCCTCTTATTTATTCAGGCGAAAAAAAAACACAAAGAAAAACAGGAGACATTCCTTTTGAGACGCCCCTCATAAATATAGAATTTTGAATGGCTGCGTAAATGCAATAGTATTTTCATCTCAAATTTCTTCAGGGCACTAACTAGATGTTGCTTTTGTTAATACGTTTTCCGTTTTAACTCCTATCCCATTTCTTACATTTTTAAAATAGTTTTCCCTATTCATATTTTGTGGTGATCCCTTAGTCACTCATTCCACTAGATAATAACATTAAAGTGTCAAACGGTGTAACGTTACGTAACAGCAATAAACCGTAGGCAACTGATTGTCTGCTGTCTTCTGATTGACAGAAACAGTTGTCTCTCGCCGACAGGCTATAAGTCGTTTACTCAATGGGTAGTGTAATCTGTTGTATTGGCAGCAGTAATCGTCGTAGAAATGTTGATCTTTTCTTTTATTCGCTCTCTTTGTGGCTGTAATAATAAAATAAAATTGAAAAGAACAACGATCATCATCATCATCATCATCATCATCATCATCATCATCATCATCGCTCCTGGAGGGGTATCGGCAATCCACAACAGCTTACCAGCGTCCACGGTCCATGGCGATTCGCCCCCCCCCCCCTGAGTAGTCAGTCTGCTTGGTGTCCGCCTCCAGGTCTCTTCTCCACGTGCTCTTTGGTCGGTTTCTTTTCCTCTTTCCCTGAGGATTCCAAGTCAGGGCCTGGCGTGTGATGTTTGTTGGTTGTTTCATCCGGATGTACCCGATTCCATCGCCATCTCCTTCTGATCTCTTCTTCTGCTGGTACTTGGTTGGCTCTCCCCCAAAGATTTGTGTTACTGATGGTAGTTGGCCAAGATTGGCATGAATTGATAAAAGTTTGAGCTTTTCTGATGGTGGTTTTTGTTGTTCTTCACGTTTCTGCTCCATACAGTAGGACTCATTTAACGGACACGTCATAAAACTGCCAAAGAAAGGATATCTGAGCAGCTATAAGAAATATATATATATATATTTTTTTCAATTTATGCTTGATTTATTTAACTTATCTTTTTAGAAGAAGTACAGACGAACGCACCTTCTCCAACACCACGTTGTTGGAAGATCCCCGAAAAAGACATCTGTTTACATGGACGTCAAACACCCAAGATCTATCTCGCCTCTTCGCCACATCTCTTCTTTCCATGACGTTACTTCCTGTAGACGTAGCTAAAATCCTACTATTTAACTCCTAATGGAATTTATAGATTTCTGCTTATTGTAGAAATTTTCGTTTTAAAATTATTTTTACACGACCAGATCTAATCATGCTACACAAAAATATACCCAATGCATCTACGAGCGTACCACGGAAAGATTCGCCACATGCTTGAAGACAAAACTCCTATGGGTCAATTTTATTTTGTTGTATTGCTAATCTTTCTCGACTCTGCCAGTATTTTTATGGAAGATGGCCGACCGAGCTCCAATCGTTGGTTGTTCTTCACAGCAAGAACTTGTCTTCCTACAACCACAACAAATAACTTGTATTTCTTTCTCTGTATACTTAAAACCAAGTGAAAGTTTCACGTACAGTTTTTTTCCACAAAAATATAGCATACTAAACTATCCATGACGCGAAGGATTGCAAGTCGTCTACTAGACAAACCGTATAGACTCGGAGGAGAGAGGGGGGGTCTAGTATACTATTGTGTATTTTGCTTGTTTCCATTGTTAAATGTGCACCGCAATATGGAAGTTTGAAGTCTGGTAATTTTGAATCCATATTCTATTGTTATGCATTGTCTTTGCAGTCTTTTGTTGTTTGTATGTCGTTAACAGAAGTATTTAGACATTGTTTAAAGAATTCAAATGCGTTTTCTTCTGTACAGTCTTTAATAAAAGTGTAAAAAAAAATTTCTATCGAACTAGCATGGTGAAGAGAAGAGTTAAGACGTGTCTAATATTTTTCTTTTAAAACCTATCTCTATTTTTTATCTCTCTCTATCGCGATCTCGGTCCCCCCCTCTCTCTCTCTCTCTCTCTCTCTCTCTCTGTATATATATATGTATATATATGTATATATATGTGTATATATATGTATATATATGTATATATATATGTACATATATATATGTGTATATATATATATGTACATATATATATAAGATATATATATATATATATATATATATATATATATATATATATATATATATATATATATATATATATATATATATATATAGGGGAACCTGGGGCAAAACGAGATACTTAAAGGAAAAAGAACTGTCGAGTCAAAGGTAGCATTGACATATAAACCATATTCTGTGTACTGAACATTCAAAGTATTGGAAAACAATGCAACAACAAAAAAAAAAAAAGATGAGAAATTATTTTCAAAAGAAATACAGATGATTTATTCAGTATTGTCACGTTTTGCCCCATGCTGCTTACCCTTTTTGATGTACGGGGCTGAATAAAACAATGGTAGACGTTGGCGGCAAGACGTTACCACGTGATCTCTTGATCAGACTCCTCACGAGCTCTCTCTCTCTCTCTCTCTCTCTCTCTCTCTCTGTTTAAGTTATCTGTGGTGTCTCGTTTTACCCCGCTATCTCATTTTGCCCCAAGTTTCCCTATATATATATCACCTCGCCTCCATCTTAATCCTCTTCCCCTCTTCCTCCCTCTCTTCCTCTTTTCCCTTTCCCTTCCCCATCCACCTCTATACTTCTCTCTCTCCACCCTCCCTTTTCCTTCTAAGCCCATCATAACTTCTCTCACTTTCCCTGACAACTATCCAAAATCGTTGACGAATTGCTGCATGATAACATCGGCTAGGGATTTTTATCCTCGTACTCCCTTTAAAAAACAGAGATTAGACCATTTCTTTAATGACGCGGTCCATGTTGATTTTGCGGCGAGAGTGTAGTTCTGTGCAGTTCTAGGAGGCCCACTTTCTCAAACTTTGCCTTCTCTTTGAAAAGGGGTTGATTTATTGCGACTCGACTGAGGCGCCCTTACCGGGAATGCCGAACGAACTGCCCAGGCACTTTTGCAAGCCAGAGTGCCCCTCCTCTGGAGTCTGACTTCTCAATCCCACTTTCCGACCCTGGTGTCTAAGTTCTTGGAGTGAGAGAGAACTAAACAGCAATATTATCAACTCTTGACTAATTCTGTTCTTATATATATATATATATATATATATATATATATATATATATTAGCCGAGCCAATTCTAAAAGTATCCTGTACCTCTATAAGGCCACGATTCTCCCATGTATGGAGTATTGTTGTCACATTTGGGCTGGTGCATCTGCTACTAGTTTCTCGCTCCTAGACAAGGTTAAAAAAAGAGTCGCCAATCTGATAGGCCCTGAACTGGCATCTAAGCTTCAGCCTCTGTCCCATCGACGAAACGTTGCATCCCTCTGCCTGTTCTACAAGTATTTTAATGGTGAATGCTCTGACGAACTGCAGACACTTGTACCCCCGCGACGTAGACACCCTCGACAAACCCGACAGGCAGCTAAATCCCACCCCCACACAGTAGAGATCCCTAGATGTAAAAG
The DNA here is from genome assembly GCF_053919585.1 of Euprymna scolopes. Lineage (NCBI taxonomy): Eukaryota > Metazoa > Mollusca > Cephalopoda > Sepiida > Sepiolidae > Euprymna > Euprymna scolopes. Next base: position 74,830,565 of record NC_136500.1, on the reverse strand, counting down.
ATCTTTCCGCTCCAGTAGTTTCTTCCCCAGAACCGCCAGACTCTGAAATTCCATTCCAAGTTTTCTGCTTCCCCAACTATACTGACATGCAGAAGTTCAAGTGCAACGTGAACCGACATCTTGCTGCCCAAATCCCAACATAGTGCCCCAGTAGTTGCTGCCCCTGATAGTAGCCCCCTACACCAAAGTGGCAATGCGCCTTGTTTGGGGTGAAAATGTAATAAACAAAATATATATATATATATATATATATATATATATATATATATATATACATACATATATATATATATATATATACATATATATACATATATATATATATATATATATATATATATATATATATATCAACTATACGGATGTGTCCTGTGTAGTTGTTTACTTTCATCCATACACACAGACAATCAGCGTTTCTCTTATATAATAGTTCGTTTTTATTTTGTTTTTTCCTTTGGTTATTAATACCATTCAACCATTTGATTTTGCTTTCTGTATATGATGTGTCTAATGTTTGTTTAATATTTAATTATGTAAAAAATCAATGGAATATCAAATTTCTAGAACGATTTCTGACAGCAGGTTTGCCTAAATTACTGTGTGCAGTTTTATCGATTTGAATTATTTTAATTTCACACGCAAGCAACAGATTTGTGTATATATTTTATGGGAAAAAACATTTTCTTAAAACAATATTTTCTAATGAACTAACAACATATTCACAAGATCAATACAATAACAGGGGCCGTAATATTTATGAGATAGACAAGGTGTCGTACTTTAGTTCTCCACGAGTTATTACGCAAATAAAAGTAAAAGGGGGTGAACGTGACAGCGACAACAAATTATACAATTCATATGAAATATATAGAAAGACAGGGGTTTCTTTCTGGGAATGAAGGCAATTTTGGTATTAAAGATTCAATAAGCTCACAAGGTCAAATCATTGCAGAATTACGTAGTCTACAATAAAAATTATTAAATTTTTTTTTACAAGGTAGTCACCACTTATCAAGGCCCGGAAGCCACTCAGGGATAAGGGTTATTCTGTGTACAGTACGTTAGTGTTGGAGATTTGATAAAGTGTCTTACTTAAGGAGGCGGTTCATCAGGAATTTGTTCACATTGGACTTGAAGATATCCAGGTTGTAGTCAGGTGGGAAACAGGCAAACGGAAAAGAGTTCCACAGGCGTGCACTTCTAATAAAGAAGCTTTGTTCATGGAATCTACGTTTTGATTTTGGCACAGATAAAGAGTGGGGAAATTTTTCACAGTAGTTTCAGCTAGTCTGGTGTTTATCGTGAAAGATTGGCGAGGGGGGACCAGTGATTGGAGTTCAGACGAGCACCTGCCATCGTAGTAACGATAAAACAAAGACAGGCTCGCAACGTCTCTCCTGTGGGAGAGAGGTTGCAGGGAAGAGAAAAGGGCATCGCCCACTAGGCCACGAAGTCTATTTTGTACTCTGTCAAGGCAGGATAGACTGTTTTTAGCAGCTCCTGCCCAGATGTGATAGCAGTACTCCATCCTTGGACGTACTTGGCTTTTATACAGATAGAGAATTGCATCAGTGGTGAGATATTTTCTGGAGCGGTAGAAGGATCCTACCATTTTTCCAGCGATATTGGCAACTGACTTGATGTACGTATTCCATTTCAGGTCAGGGGTAAAGGTCAAGCCCAGAAGCTTATCAAAACATGGGGTTTCCCTAGACGAGAGCCACCCATATCAATTGATGCCAGATGGGGATCAGAGCGTTGATGATGTAAAGATAGGAGCTTGGTTTTAGATGCATTAAAAGTAACCAGCTACCTCCTCCCCCCCCCACTGTACCACGCGCCCAAGATCAGAGGAGAGAGAATCTGAGAGAACTTTGTCATTTACGGCCTTTGATGTGTTGCCATAGATTGTCGTGTCATCAGCATAGATGTCAACGAATGATTTAAGTATGTGTTTTGGGAGATCATTGATGTATATTAGGAAGAGAGTTGGGCCTAGGATGGACCCCTGAAGGACTCCAGCATTAATATTGATGGCCTCTGATTTCTGCCCATCAACTACTACACTTATGAGCCTATCAGTTCCAAAAAGTAATGCCTCCTCTATTTTATTCCGCCTGAATGGATCAGAGGGGAGTGTAAATTGCATTGCTATGATGGCTGAACTTATGCATTCTTGATCTGAAAGTTTCATCATGTTGCAGATATTGACGGCGTGAAGCTCTAAGAAAGCAACCCCTGTCATAGACGTGTGTCAGAAGCAGAGATGAGTCATTGAAATTCTTTATGCAAAAAAAAAAAAAAAAATATTGTGTCGATCAGCATTCTCCGCCGCTTGTTGAACGTTTATGAAGCCGATGCAGTTGATATCAGCACAGTTAGGAGATAGGTTCGTCGATTTCAGAGTGGCGACAGAGATACGAGTGAAAAAAAAACAAAAAACAAAAAAAAAACGCTCCGGACTTTGACGACCGAGGCATCGTTCATCGCTAGTAAAAGTGCATTAAGAGTGGTGGTGAATATGTAGAAAAATAAATTCTTGAGAACAAAAAATAGCTCGTTTTTATTGTACCACTTCTGGCTTCGTAGGTTTTTCAACGTTTTAGTTTTTTAGTTGAGAGGCCTTACTTTTGGAACGACGACCCTCGCATTTGGACGACGAGGTGTGTAGAAATAGCGTTAGGTTGAAAATTTTACACATAGGTTTAAAATTATGGAAAGGAATGGAAGAGTCTGTTAGAAGTAAATGTTAATGCAAAGAAATTTACAGGTAGTGGAATGATATTGAATGGAATAAAATGTTAGTCGTTGATTTAAGGCAACTAAATGAATTAAAATGGCATTTAAATTCGACGAAACTAATCTTCTTTTCGTTTCTTAAGATCGGTGCATTGTAGTAATTAATATAATCTTAATAATATAATCTTTTTAACTTAAGTCTTTTAATGTTAAGGAGTTGAATAATAATTTAAAAAGTGTTTTACAGTTTCGTTGATATCAGATAAATGAAAATTAAAAAGAAAATGGTCTTCTTAAAAATTTGATTATAAATGATAATTAATGAAGAAAGAAAAAAAAAAAATACATCGTGGATTTGAAACCATTTTTCAATTCTGTATCCCGAAATCACTTTTTAATTTGGTATTAGAACATCCAAATCTTATGAAATCATATACGTGGCGGAGGGGATTAAAAGATTGTGTTACTAATTCATGAGAAATTATTTATTTATTAAAACATTATTTGTAAGCTGCTGCTGCTGCTGCTGCTGCTATTATTATTACTATTATTATTATTATTATTATTTATTTATTTATTTATTTATTTATATATTTATTTATTGAAACGTAATTTGCAAGCTATTATTAACGTATCGTCCATTTGAAACAATGATCGATAGAATTCTTTCCTCGTAGATATTCGCCACATGATTGAAAACAGAACTTATTCCATAAGATCAACATATGTGCCGATTAATAGATTATTGTTAAGTATTTGCTAACGGAATCTCTATCGGTGTATATATTTATTCAATGTTTTTGGCCAGGCCTTGTATTCCCAAATAATCATTCATCCGACAGAGGCTAGGTTCAATGCCGATCAATTTCGATGACCTAACAAGAATTGGCATTTCAATTAAATATATATCAGTATAGATATATCAGCTAAGTCAATACAGAGCTTCTACATTATTATCCTTCCTACTAGATATTCTTGTGTGCAAGTTTAGGAGTGAAGTGGGTAAACAATAAGTTTTAAAATGGTAAATGCAAAAGAAATTTAGTTGAGAAAAAAAAAAAGGAATTTCCCATACGAGTTCACGTTTGACGTTAGGCTGACTTGCACCGTAATGGCGTTATGACAGGAAGTACAAATGGGAGCAATTCTGCTTTTTTTTTATCTACGACTTCAAGGTTACTAGACGTCTTTTCTGGTGCCCAGCTCATATACGGATGAAGGTCTCGAAATTGCAATTCACCTAGATTTATATCGCTGTAAATTTGTAGAAAAAGTAAACTGAACTGCAGAAGCAAATAATGACGTTATTTGTTATTTTAAGTTCGTCTAATTACCCGTATAGATATAATGAGAACAAAAAAGAATTTAAAAAAGAGGCTGAATAGTCTCTATCTAATGAGACAACTACTTCATGTCGTTGCATAAGATTATGCAATTCCCATAAATTGCATAAGCTTATGCGGTTCCCATAAATTTTAGAATTTCTAGATTTGATGTGACATTTGCCCTATTTTATTTTAAAACCTAGCCTGAAGATGTCCGAATATGCAATGGATCGAAACACACGTTTACATATATATGCACACAATATAAATCCAGATAAATCTTTTCAGATTGCTTAGCAACTTAGTCAATCGATTAAATGACGACTATTTGGATAAAAAAAAAGAGTTAAATAAGAGGTGTGCAATTTTCATATCAGTAGTTAATCTGAATGAGTAGAAAGCGTCACGTAGCATTATTGAAGGGTTAACAGAAAAAAAAGAAGAAAGTAATTTTCCTGTCAGTCTACTTGTTGTCGTTATCCGACTACTGATTATCCAATCTGGAGGCCATGTTTATTTTTAATTATTATTTTTAAACTTTTTTTTTTTGCTTTTGCTGATTCATTTAATGGGTTCAAGGTTGTGTTAAGCTTGCAGCGCTAACTCTGCTATATTTCATATGTTTGATTTTTTCTCTCTGTGCTCACAACCTTGTTTAACATGTGTTTGATACTGAATATCAAGCATGTTGACTAGCTACAAATAATGGTTATCTTCTGTCTGGCAGAGTTATTAGGTACGATTAACAAAACGTGTGAACGAGAAGAAGAAAAGAAATCTTGATCGAGAATTATTTCATATATATATATATATATATATATATATATATATATATATATATATATATATATATATATATATATATATATATATATATATATATATATATATATATATATATATATATATTTGGTAAGCTGGTTGATAATTTATAATTCAAAATTAAAATTAAAAATTAAAAATCTGTTTCATAAGAAGGATATAGCATATAGTTTTTTTTATGAAAACAAAGTCTCCTCATCAGCGAAATATTGGGTGTTTTTTTTTTTTTTAATTAAAAGACACCATAAATAAAACTAGCATTTAAGTAGTGCCGATGAATCTTAAAATGGTTCATTCTTTGATAGCGGTAATAATCCTCAGAGCAATTCATTTAGATGTTGTCTGTAGCTTCTACATGCTCTAACAAACAATGTCTTTCACAAGAAAAAAAAACCATCGTTTCCGAAACGTGTGCTCCTTCTTATGAAACGAATTTTTAATTTTTAATTTTTAATTTAAAATTTGAATTATAAATTATCAATCACCTTACCAAATATAAAAGTAGCTCTAGGATATTTGCCTATTGAGCTTTGATACATCGGCTTTACAACGAGCATTATTCTTTTTCTGTATTTTAATTAAATTAGTATTTTTACTATAACATTAAAATACACTCTGCACTATAGAAAATTGCTCTAAACCCCTTTAAATTATATATATATATATATATATATATATATATATATATATATATATATATATATATATATATATATATATATAGTCGTTAGCATAACTCGTACACATTTTGCTCATTAGGATTGAACCGGCCCCAGCTACAAAATGTTTAAGGTGATCCACGAGGCGCAACTTCGTGTCGCGCACATTTCAAATGTCACCATTCACTGCAGCAAACATGTGCTTGACATGCAGGTTGTCGGTATACCATTACGTAGATTACCGACTTTTTGCCTACTCGCCAGGCGACTTTATTTGGGGTGGCATCTCCCCTAATGAATTAAACGCACCCCCACCCCAGATACAGATAATTTCTACGATTCGACGCAGTGTGTATAGCGCCTAACCTTCTCCAAATCTGTAAACGTTTCTATATATTTTAATAACAAATATACTTGTTATAATCTTTAATGTTGGAATTGAGTTAAGTTTGAAAAATAAACTTCCACGACTGTTTAATATGTGTTCGATATTGAATATCAGGCATGTCAAATAGTTTCAAATTGTGGTCATCTCATGACTGGCTGGCAGAGTTAAAAGGTTACATTAACAAAACGTGTGAACGGAAGTAAGAAAAGGAAATTTGGTTGAGAATTTTTTCATCGGTGAAGAGATAATAAAATTGAGTGATGAGTTAACGATTGATATCTTTAAAGCGCACGAACAGTTGCTTTTAAGCAAACAAATAATTGTCTCTCAGTGCCTTCCTCTCATTGTGCATGGTTTCTGTTTTGTTTTTGTTATACTGATTCATTTGATGTGTCGACGTTTGTGTTAAGTTTGTGATGCCAGCTGTGTAATTGTTTATGAATTCGCATTTTTTTCTCGGCGCTCACGATGTTTTTTTTTTTTAACGTGTTATATAATTATATATCAGGCATATCAACTTGTTTTAAATGTTTAAATGATGGTGATCTCCAGTGTAACTGTCTGGCAAGGTTGGAAGGTCAGATTAGCAAACGTTGGAACGGAAGAAACAAAAAGGAACTGGATGAACATCATCAGAGAAGGGATAAGAGTATTGATAACTAAACAGCTAATGACTGACAGCAAATTGTAAAAATGTACGAAAATGTGCTCATAAACAAAATTAATTAACAACCTACCGTTCTTTCTCCGTCGCTATGTCGACTATTTCTTTTTTTCTTTTTTTACATAGGCGTCACAACTTATCAAGACCGATAGGCCACTCACGGATAAGGGTTAAAGAGTGTAGAGTAGTCAAAAGGACAATATAGTAATCGATAGTAATGGAAGTTCGGTAAATTTGTTAACTTAAGTGGAACGGCTCATCAGAAACTTGTTCACGTTGGACTTGAAGACAACCATATTATAGACAGCTGGAAAGCAGGAAAACGGAAGACAAGTCCACAGGCGTGCAGTTCTAAGAAAGAAGCTTTGATCACGGAATCTATGTTTAGGTTTAGGCACAGATAAAGAGTGGGGAAAATTATTGATAATGTTTTCAGCTAGTCTAGTGTTTCTTGTGAAAGTTTGGCGAGGGGAGACCATAGATTTCAATCTATGGTCTCCCCTTTCCATGAAAATAACGATAAAGCAGAGACAAACTCGCAACATCTCTTCTGTGAGATAGAGGTTGCAGCGAAGAGAAAAGGACATCTCCCACCAGGCCACGATGTCTATTTTGAACCCTATCAAGGCAGGACAAGTCTTTTCTAGCAGCTTCTGCCCATATGTGGCAACAGTATTCCATCCTTGGACGTATCTGGCTCTTATATAGATAAAGAATTGCATCAGCAGTGAGATATCTACTGGATCGATAGAAGGATCCGACCATTTTTCCAGCGGCATTGCCAACAGATTTGATGTACGTATTCCATTTAAGATCAGGAGTAAAGGTCAAGCCCAGAAGCCTGTCAAAACTTGAGGCCTCCCCAAGACGAGTGCCATTCATTTTAATTGATGCCAGATGGGGATCAGAACGTCGATGATGTAAAGATAGAAGCTTGGTTTTAGATGCATTAATAGTAACCAGCCACTCCTTTGCCCATTCTACAACGTGATCAAGATCAGAGGAGAGAGAATCGGAGAGAACTTGGTCGTTTACTGTCTTAGATGTGCTACCATAGATGGTAGTGTCGTCAGCAAAAATGTCTACGAATGATGTAAGGATGTGATTTGGAAGATCATTAATGTAGATCAGGAAAAGAGTTGGGCCCATGATGGACCCCTGAGGGACTCCAGCATATATACTGTGAGCTTCTGATTTTTGCCCATCAACTACTACTCTTATGAACCTATCAGAGAGAAATGATTTAATAATTGAGAAGACATTTCCAGCTATACCATAGCTGGAGATCTTGTGAAGTAAACCTTTATGCCATACCCTATCAAAGGCCTTTGATATGTCAAGAGCAATTGCCCTAGAAAGGTTGCCTCTGTCGAGAGATTTGCTAATCCTATGAGATATAACTGTAAGCACATCTGCTGTAGATCTAGCAGAACGGAAACCATATTGTGTGTCACTAAGAAGGTTATTTTTGCTGAGATGGTTGATTACTTCTCTATTTAACACAGATTCCAGCAACTTACTCATGACGCACAGGAGACTTATTGGCCTGTACTGAGAGGGGGAAGAACGATCACTTGAATTCTTAAATACAGGGCATACTGATGAGATTTTCCAGGGTGATGGGAAGCAATTCTCCTTAAGACAACGTTTAAACAGTTTTGTAAGTATGAGTGCTAGTTCTGGTTGAAGTTTTTTGAGTACTATAATTGGAATACCGTCAGAGCCGGTTGCTTTACTGGAATCAAGGTTTTTGATTAGCCTGGCAACATCACGTACAGATATTTGTATATCACATAGTGTGTTTTCTGATACAGGAGGAAATATTGGGGGTTGGCGGCCTTGGTCGCAAAGGGTAGAATTGGCTGCAAAGTTCTTGGCAAAGAGTTTGGCTTTGTCTGATGCGGACGAGATTAACTCAGGTCCATTGATGATAGTTGGGATAGAGCACACGCTTCTGTTCAGGATTCTGTTTGCAATTTGCCCAAACTGGTGGGAACCAAGCCGCTGCTCAGCTACTTTGGACTTGACGGACTGAGCATACAACTCTCTTGCGTTCTTTATTACTTTCTTACAATGGTTGCTGGCAGTCCTGAAAGCGGCTTTAGTTTCCATACATCTATTACGTTGGAAGCAATGGAAAAAGTGATTTCTGTGCGCAATAGCAGCAGCACATTCTGGAGAAAACCATGGCTGGCTGTTAGGTTTTTGCTGGAACATTTTCGAGGGTATGAAATTGTCTATACCTACAATTAACCATTCCGTCAGGTCTGATACTATAGACGACACATCCTTTTTAAACATGGAACGCAGAGGAAGATCCGATATAAATGTACGGAAACTATCCCAGTCAGCCATAGTGTATCGATATACTGTACGATGGAGAGGTACGTCTGAGGACTTATTACATTTCATTTCTATCTTAATTGATACAACTGAGTGGTCAGAAGATCCAAGAGGAGACAGAACGGAAACTGAACATAGTTCAGGACAAGTTGTGAGAAAAAAGTCTAGGAGACTTGCATACTGGCCGTCATTGTCGGGCACACGGGTGGGTTTGTGAACAATCTGAGTGAGGTCATAAGCAATGAGGAAATCATGACAGAATCTCCCCTCACCATCGGTCTTGTTTGAGTGGGTGAACCATTCCACATTGTGAACATTGAAGTCTCCACATACGTGAATGTTAGCTGAAGGATATGCTGATAGAACTTGGTCAATTTTCTCAGATATGCTTTTAAAGATAGTAACTCCGCTGTTATGGGGGCGATAGAGAGTAAATATAAATGCCGTAGTGTGAGCTAGTGCTACTCGGAAGCACATATACGGTAAGTTAGGATCTTCTCTGAAGATGTCCTTACCACATGGAAAACCATCTTTTATATAGGCACATATTCCATGCTCATGGCAATGTTGGGGGTCAGATTTGGAAGTTAGGTTAGAGTATCCTTTAATTACGAACTCATTTAGGCAAATAGTCTGTCCAATTCCAGTTTCGCTTAAAAATAAAAGGTCTGGTTTAGTCTCCTGTAATTGGGCTTCAACCTCTGGAAGGTTAGAATGTAGACCCCTGATGTTGGAGAAAGAGACATGGTAGTGGGGGTCTACGGTGGAAGTTTCAGATCCGGGTTTAATCGTGTATTTTTTATTGAAACTTGCTATGATGGAATTTTGGAGTTTGTGGACTAGGTCGTCAGACTTGCTTAGAGCAGGACAGAGAGGGGAAACAAAGAGAGAAAAGTAACGAAGAATTTTTTTTTGTAGCACATGATAAGGTAAAGCCGTAACAATTACCCATTAGTATGGCATCGAGAGGCCCCACCAGAGATTACTGCATGGTCCAGAATCCATTCACCAAATGGCAATACAGCAGCCCCAGTATTTTGCGCCTGCTGATAGGACAGCCTCCTTAGTGGTTAATCCAAGGTTCGGGTCCCTGACTATCAGGCGGATAACGTCAGCCCAGATAAAACGTTTACCTCCAGCACCCTTACTAGTGACTATACAGTCGAAATAAAGAAACAACTATCCACTGACTAGTGTCAAAGTAGAGTTTTATTCGTTCAGAAAAAGCTTTTTTCAAATAATTTATAAATCTAAGCTTGTACAACAATGCATCCACACAACGTTTCCATGGTGAGAGTCTTGTAGTTCTTAAAATGAGAAACACTTTGATGCGTGTGACTGAGTGACGCTGTTAAAATTTTTGATTACATAAAACTGGGCATAAAAATGGTGCAAAACTAGTCTGCTTGGTTGGGTAATTAATTTTATCTCTCTTATGACGGGTAATCTTAAAATGTATATATATTTATCTGAAGAGTAAAAAAAAAACTACATCTAGTATATGGAACGTTTTTTAGGGAGGTGGTGTTTGATAAAAAGATGCTGGGAGGCACGAGATAAACTATTGTTTTGTTTATAAATCCACGAAACAAAGTTTTAGGGTAAACATCTGATGATTTTTCTAACAGTATTAAAACTAGCGTAAATTCTTGTAAGCAAACTAATTTTTGTAAGCAAACTAATTTTTGTAAGCAAACTAATGCAGTGACTGCAAGAGATAAATTGACTTACATGTAAAGAATTTTTTCAACGAATAATTTGGAATTAAATTTTTTTCATATAGTTTTAAAGGTTGAAAAACTTGTAAGATTATATATACACACACACACACACACACACACACACACACACACACACACACACACACACACACACACACACATATATATATATATATATATATATATATATATATATATATAAACTAAATTGATCAACATTTGTTTCTCTAAAATTTTATCCTGTATATTTTAACCATAGAAAATGCTTGTTATAATATTCTTTAGTGTTGGGATTGAGTTAAGTTTAAAAAAAATTTTCATCTGAATTGCCCTGATTCGCGGTAATTTGCAATGAACTCACTAAGTAATACACCTCTGATTACGGTTTTGTCTATTACTCCGTCAAAATTATCGCTAACATAAGTGATCATTGTTTTTCCACAGTTTTCATACGGAGTTTAGAAAGTTTACTGAACAATTATTTATCCAATCTTATACGACTTTGTACTGATTCATCTGTGGATGGTTGACAGCAGATGCGAGTGTTTCCCGGGTAAACCTACACTTGACAAAGGTTTCTTTGTCTGTTTACGCATGTGAGAAACGATCGCGTGTTTCAGTGAACATAAAACAGTGTTAGTTGTGTGTGTGTGTGTGTGTGTCATTCGATAATCCTGATTCATATATAAAAGCCAGTGCGTTTTGTTCGCCATGCGTGTGCATCAGCGTATTTACAGTGTGCTTATATTCTTCCGTGTGCAATTCTGTCATATTTTTATCATTAATTCTTTACGCTTTGTTGACCTTAGTGAATGTTTCTCTGTGTCTATATATACACCAAAGTAAATGTAAAGTCGTTTAGCATTTCAAAGAAAAGTAATTTCCCAGCCAATCCTTTTTTGCATATTCAGAAGCGGCTTTGAAAATTGACCGCTTATGTATTGCACCTAACTGCAATACGCTGTTTCACATTCTTTGTTGAGAAATATTATGCATCTATTATATAAAGAGCAGTTGTCTGTGCGTATGTTTTATATGTTTGTATGTTTCGCTAAAAAACAAACAAACAAAAAATAACGACAAAACAAAGTTGGTATTTTCTTAATCGGCATTCCAGGATAAATAATATCTAAAATTTAGGAAAAAATCATTCTTTGACCCTACATTGGTGCAGATGTGGTCAACAGCGTCTGTTTTACAGTCACTAACTAAAGGGAAATAATTTATTTTTTTACGGGATTAATTCCCTTATGCCGACCCATTCTTCCAGTTGTCTGTGTGTATGTGCGTGTATATCTAGAGAGATGAATAGAATAGGCTTAAAATATTACCCTAACAAAATAACTATATCTTTATGATTTACATTATGTTTCAAAGCATGAATTCAAACATAAGCGATTATAAAAAATAAACAGATGAGTGGGTAAACATTATCAACGGAATTGGAAATTATTTTAGCAGCTCCAAAAACAATTTATTTTTCTTTAACTATGTAATGGATGTAGATAACAATTTGATATTAAATATATACTAGCAATTGGACACATAGAGTCCATTATTCTAGCTAGGAAAAAGCGAGCACAGTAAATATTTATTTGTAGTAGTAGTAGTAGTAGTAGTAGTAGTAGTAGCAGCAGAAGCAGCAGTAAAAGCAAAAACAGATTCTTTCAGAGAGGCGCATCCAAAGTTCATATTTTCTTTTTTGGCTTCATTTTAGTCCAGTTGAAGTTCTCAGAAATCAAGAAGCCCCACTTCCTCGGGCTAAACTTGATTTTTATATTCGAATATCTATGTATTGAAATACATAGATATTCGAATATTCCATCAAAGTTCTCCTTTAGCTCTCAAACACTGAGTTAGTAAAAAAGTTGAGAACATAATCCCCCACCCCGCCCATCGATCGTTTAAATGTCATAATAACCCAGTGTGGGTTAGCCATACCGAGAAGATCTTATTTAGGGCACGAATATTATGTGATTTTAAATATTTAGTCAGTGTTTACTTATAAGGAAAATTATCCAGGTTGTTCTGACAAACTCTTGCACAAAGTTTGAGAACGCAAATGATTCCCGATGTTTTTTTTCTATAAAATTGAAATCAAGCCAAAAATTACTTTCTGGTCAACAGTTTAAAGGCATGAAAATCACTTTCAACTTTCGAACGCTCACTATAATGCATGCACAATCAGCCACATTAGCCCATCATTAACCATTCTTGATCTAAATTTATTCATCATAAAAATATGGCCGATGTTTGCTTACTTCGTGATCGTTCGAAATTTAAAAGCGACTTTGATGTCTTCAAACTTTGGATTAGATGGTAATATCTTGCTTGAATGAAAACTTTAAGCCAAAAGGACAAGTGTTGCTTTGGGAATAAAACACGAATGCCCTCCCCCTCAAACACGAATACCCCCCCCCAAAAAAAAACAATGGATGAAACACGAACTTATGCAAAGAGGCATCATTCGTCGATTAGACAATTGTCTAACAAAATTATGTGTAGAGAAGTAGAGAAACTACTATTATTGTTTTTTATTATTATTGAATTTTTTTTATTTTTTACTGTTTATTCACTCCAAACAAGGCACAATTCGCATTTCGACAAAAAAATTTACTTGAGTAGAAGGCTTTACGGAATCTAGGGATCGCTACAGTGTAGGGTGGGATTTTGCTGCTTGTCTGGTTTGTCGGGGGTATTTATGTCGAGGGTGTACTAGTGCTTTGAGTTCATCCGAGCACTTACCATCAAAGTACTTTTAAAACGGGCACAGGGATGCTACATTTCGGCGATGGGACAGAGGTTGGAGTCTGTCTGAAAGTGCGGAATCTATTAGGTTGGCAATTTTTTTAACCCTACCTAGGAGTGAGAGACTAGTGGCAGATACACCAGCCCAGATGTGACAACAATATTCCATGCATGGACGAATAGTGGCTTTGCATGGATACAGGGTACTTTCAGGTATGTATAGCCTTCCAGCACGGTAGAGAGAGATAAAGAGCCCACTTTCTCTCGAGTTTTAGCAATTTCTTTAGATATGTAGTCATTAGTTCCCCCCCCCTAGAGTGTAGTGCAGCAAATAAACCCATCTCAGAGTCAATTTTATCAGGGAGGTCGTTTATGAATATCAAGAATAATAATGGTCCGAGGATTGATCTCCGTGACATACTCGCATTTATTCAGATGTTGTTCAGATGTACGACCATTTATTCAGATGTTGTTCAGATGTACGACCATTTATTCAGATGTTGTTCAGATGTACGACCATCAAGGATGAACTGGATTTAATTATGTTAATAAGCGTCAGTAATACAATTTTAATCTTAGATATTATCTAGCCTCCTCTACCTTATCCAATGCGTGGTATATACGTTCGAAAATTACATTTAGGATATCTGCAGTAGAACGGGCTTGTCTAAACCCGTACTGTCGGTTAGATGGAAGTTTACTACAACTACTACAACTACTGTTATACTACTAATAATAATACTGGTTGTCACTCAGATACCAGTGAACACCACAAGGTATTCTCAAAGACATTTTTTGATGACGGCATGTGTGAAAACTCCTAGTGAGTAATCTAATAATAATAATAATAATAATAATAATAATAATAATAATAATAATAATAATAATAATAAAATTGTAGAGTCGGCATAAACTGGAACCGCACCAAATAATCATCTTCAAGAAAGCAATCTACTCCGCTGAATGATAACTCTAATAACCAACCGCCTTACCTTAATAACTCCACGCAATGCAATAGCAATAATAAGCTAAACCCCCGCAACCGTCATAGAAAAATAAAAATATTTGGTTTAATCCCTCCTTTAGCTCAAATGTTAAAACAAATATACCAAAAGAATTTTTAATATTGTAGAAACCACATAAATAAAGTACCATACTTAACAAAAATTCTATTAAAATCTCATACTCTACAATGCTTAACCTAGCACACACGATAATAGCAGCTAATAACAAAATAATTAAATTAGCTCAGACCACCCCTTCCCCTTAATGCCCAAAACAAACTGCAATTGTAACAATAAGCAAGACTTCACACTCAAAAATTATTGCATTCACATGGATGTCATATATTCATGCAATGTTACTGAGTTACACCGAAACAGCCCTACAATAGTTGCAAATAACCCTCCCATGACAGAAATTTCCCATCCGCCTACTACTCTAAATGCAACTCCAATTAGTACGTATCCCTATTGCTTGTGCATGAGTTTTACCTCTTAGTCTCACTTTTTTCCTATACCATTTCAAATTATTTTATTTTTATTCTATTTTTTATATATGTGTCTATATGCATTTATATATTCATATATGTATATATGTGTATGCATACAATTATATTCATTATTCTGCATTAAAATTAATCAACTTTTATTATATTCCTGTTTGGGTCAATTTGACCCTTTCTGACCTATATTTATCTGTTCTTAAAATAGATTTAGAATTACGACTTTCTACTGCAACCTTTTTCTCTCTTTCTCCCCCCTTAACTATATCTATCACTTTCTCTCTCTCTCTCTCTCTCTCTCTCTCTCTCTTCTCTTTTTTAATATCCTTTCTTCTTTCATTTTACTCTTTTTTCTCCCCTTTTCATTCTCTTCTTTCTCCCACCTCTTCTTTTCCTAATCTAACTTACTATCTATATTTTAACACCCTCCTTTTCCTTGATTGTTTTTTTTTTTTAATAGCGGCTCATTTATTTACTTCTTCACAAATTGCCGACTTTTCCTGAAGCTCGATATTTTAATCTGATTTTTATATCTATATTCATATTTCTGTTTTCCCATGGATTACTGATACATTTTCAATAGATGCGCTTCGAGTTTTTCCTGTTCTGGAATTTACCCTCTTTCCAATTGGACTTTTACCATATCCTTTTTTCTCTCTTTTTCTTGTTTCTGGCTGAACCATTCAAATTGAATCCCTATAAACTGTTAAATAACTTTTTATGCAAATATGATAAACTTCATATTATTTGTTTCTTCTAATGCATTAACCCTTTTTTTTACAAGGAAGTCACCACTTATCAAGGCCCGGAGGCCACTCGGGGATAAGGGTTATTGCGTGTACAGTAATCAATGGGATAATATCGTAGTAATCGCTTGTAATGGAGATCTGATAAAGTGTCTTACTTAAGGGGGCGATTCAACAGAAACTTGTTTATGTTTGAATTGAAGACATCCAAGTTGTAGTCAGGTGGGAAACAGGCAAACGGAAAAGAGTTCCACAGGCGTGTACTTCTGAGAAAGAAGCTTTGTTCATGGAATTTACGTTTTGATTTAGTCACAGATAAAGAGTAGGGAAAATTATTGAAAGTGGTTTCAGCTAGATGGATGTCTTTCGTGAAAGATTGGCGAGGGGGGGGGGACCAGAAATTGGAGCTCAGGAAATAACGATAAAACAACGACAGGCTCGCAACGTCCCTTCTGTGGGAGAGAGGTTGCAGAGAAGAGAAAAGGGCACTCCCACTAGGCTACGAAGTCTATTTTGCACTCTGTCAAGGCAGGATAGGTCGTTGTTAGCAGCTCCTTCCCAGATATGGCAGCAGTAGTCCCTCCTTGGACGTGCTGCAAAATTTATTGTATATTTTGCGAACCTCTTCCCTCTGATGAAAAGAAGTGCAATGATTTTTAATGAAAATTTATATTTTTGACTTCTGACTTTCGCTCTAAGAATGAAATTACTTATGTGATGCTCATAATACTTAAATAAGTTGTAATCTGTTGGCGAAGCATTCAGAGAATACTGAGGATGTTCCAGTTCAAAAAGATCGGCTATAGTAAGCTGAGAGGTACTTGATGAATAAACATCAAGACGATCTAGTTGCTGGGCTTTATTTAAGTTTATGTAAAATCCGTGTCCATTTTATTTATTACCGTTTTTTCTTTTTTTTTTTTTTTTTTTTTTTTTAAAGATCTCATGATATAGTTGCAGTTGAAACACTGACATTTTGAAAAAAATTTCCAGAACCATTGTTCGTCTATTATCAACCATTGATTTCGATAATTAATCATCATACGCGTCGAAAACTGAATTTTATAGATACCGAGGGCGTATTCCCATAACTACACTAAATCTTGGAACCACATATCTGTAATATTACTTATAATACTCCAATGCTATATATATATTGATGTCTGAGACCTCGTGTGTTTTTTTACGACAATTACTTGTTAGCATTCACGGTATTATTAGCGAAGGACTAATTAGTTTTATATAACGTGTAAGGATTGGTTGGGTAATTGTCTACGTGTAGGTATCTACCCTTTCGTAAAAGAAACTAGAATGAAATAGTTTTAGGTTATAGTTAGGTTATAGTTAGGTTAGAGAGAGCGAGAGAGAGAGAGAGAGAGAGAGAGAGAGAGAGAGAGAGAAGTAGGCGACGCATCAGTAAGGTGGCAATACGTTATCTTTGGTTGTTTTATGGTTGATTGAAGAAAATATATAAACGTGAAGAATAAAAATGACATCTTTTTTCTTTTATCACGTTTTATCCCAGCATAATAAGCAGGTGATATATTCATAAGTATCATTATCTCTCTATGTTTATTGGCTTATACAGGATTACTCAAACACTATTAAACCAATTTTCGCAAAATGTGATGGAAAGAATGAATAATCGCAGGATACGAACAAATTACTCTATTTTATTATGTACTAGTAGGAAGACCCGGCGTTTGCTGGGATTGAATGAGTATCAACGAAAGTTCCACACTTCCAATACATTTATCGTCATCGAAATCAGTGAAATCGCCGATTTTTAATCAGTTCACGGATCCAGCACAGTGCACCGAGAAGAAACTTCACATGTCTCTTCGCAATGACTTTGTTAACGATACATTGTAGTCTATATAGCACTGTAGAGAACTTATTTTGTATTTTATAAAATTACTAGCAGGGAGACCCGACTTTGCCCGGGATTGAATGATGACCAACGAATATTTTACTCCTATATTTTTATTTTCATCGAAATCCGTAAAATCGCACGAGAGGAAGCTTCACATGCCTCTATGCAGTAACCTAATCCAAAATATATGTTATTCTACATTGCACTCTAGAGAACCTACTGTTTCTTTTGTAAAATTATTTTATATAAACTTCTTTCCAGGCAACGATAAAAAAAAAACTTAAGAAATTTGCGTGCAGGGTTTGAATCTACAAATGCAAAAAAAAAAAATAAAAATAAAAATAAAATAAAAATAAAAACACGTAAATTTTCAAGCCTTATAAAATTCTTTGCAGTTAATGAAAACAAAATTAAGAAATTAAGACATTTACGTGCGGAGTTTGAACCTACAGACCACGTCATGCCAAAAAAAACAAAAAAAAAAACAAGAAAGAAAAAAACACGCTATCAACTTACCCACAGTAGAATTGTTACAGCCCGTTGTTCTATCATTTTTGTTAAGCGGTGACATAGAAAAATGGGTTTACCGATGATAGATAAATTAAAATAACGGTTTCGATTATCGGTAATTATCAGGGTATTCTGAAGCAAAACTTAACTAAGATCACTCCCAGACTTATAAACTAAAGTTCTGTAAATTTTAAAGAAAATTTGTTCAGCCGTTTCAGAGTCTATAAGGAGCTCTCTCTCTCTCTCTCTCACACACACACACACAGTGCCATTTATATAGTGGCTTGAATTAAAGTTGACTATGCAAAAGTAAAGTATCATGGTTCAGTTATGCATTAAACAGAAAAATTCATTTCAAATGCACCCCTGTCTTATCAAAGAACTTACTGTTATTTTTATACTCCGGGTCCTTCTACTTGTGCGGTGATAAAACTTCTCAAATACATTCGTGATGTTAGACTATAAAGTGTTAGCTTTGGTTCTAATTGGACTGTTCCTTCTATAATGGGATTTTTCGATTATCGATTTTCGATACTTATCGGAGGCATTCCGATACAAAACCTATCTAAGAATACCACCAAACACGTAAAGAACATTTGTGTGAATTTTTTTAAAAATCGGCCCAGCCATTTTGGAATTTATAGGGAACGAACACACAGAGAGAGAGACAAAGTGCCTTTTATATATAAGTTGGGATCAAACGATTCGAATGTTTCTTAACTTAAAATGTTACAATAAATTACATTATTATATAAAGCACAAGCAGAATACCTGTCCCAGGATGGGTAAAACGAATTCCCCCAAACAGAACAGTTTTCACCACTTTTGTGCCCTTACAAATACTGAAATCAAGATATTTATTATATTAAACCTTATGTCTAGAATAATCGTTCTAATTTGGATCAAAATCCATTACATTATCTTTATTCTAGAAAATATTTCAAATTTAAGACTTAAACTTAAGGAGTCCTAAGAAGAAATTGTAATCTAGGAATTTTGTTTAATTCGTGTTTAATGACCGTGGATCCAATTCAATACGCATCTGATATCTTTGAATGATCAACTGGAAGGTTGTGTCCATATTTATGCCCCCTAAATATTTGAAACAAATTGAAACTACTTACACCTGACATCAATCGGTAGCTGTACAAAGCCACCATTCGCCCATACATGGGCTGTTACATCTACCTTTCGTCTCTCCCTCTTAGACAGTGTCCAAATAGAGCCTGCATTCGCACAATCAACCAAGCTCCAACCCCTGTCACATCGTTGCAATGTTGCATCCCTGTGCCTGTTTTACAAATACTTTAATGGAATGTACTCTGACAAACTTGTAGCACTTGTTCCCGCTCGACGTAAATACCCCCGACTAACCTGATAAGCAGCAAAGTCTCAGCCTTTCACTGTATAGGCCTTTAGATGCAGGAAAGTATTCTGCTCTAATAGTTTCTTCCTTCGAACTGCTAAACTTTGGAAACTTCGCCCACCCCTGTTTCCAGCTTCCCTGACGGTACTAACGTTGAAATGTAAACGCAATGCGAACAGACATCTCACTCCTCAACTCCCTAGATAGTGCCCTTATAGACATGGTTCCAAATCGTAGCCCCTTATCTCCAAGTGGCAATATGCCTTGTTTGAGGTGAATAAGTGTAAAATAAAATTGAAAAATATATATTATTAGGCGTCATAATTCGAAAAAAAAAAAAAAATGTAATCATGTATTAAGATAAGCTATATTTTATTTTTGTTAAACATCCGACTGCTGGGCAAGATGTCCGATTTCGAATTCCAGTTGAAAGCTCTTAAGGTCTGTGATCCGGTAAATTAAATGTGGATGATTACGTTCTGCGACTGAGTTTTCTAATTAGGGAATAAACAAACAATTGACGCTTAGCGTAAAGCATAGATCTTCGTGAAAAAATAGAACGCTCCAGGCAATTGTCGTATGAATGTAAACCAATACAAACATAATTTCCCTTATTTTCGTAGCAATCATGCTAGATTAGGGTTAAGAGGTACCAACTGTTGATCAAACGATCGGGTTTTGGATCTTATTTCGAAACACTTTTCATATCTCGTCGCACCAATGGCTGTGATACGGGGAAATATATCTGTGGATGCCTATACAATAAAAACGAACTATAAGAGACGTTTTTATTTATGTCATGCAGAAAAAAACTCGTATGTCTGCGGGACCATAATTGGCAATGTAGCATAATATGGGGTTCAAGTAGGAGAACAGGATTTTTTTTTTTTTTGGGGGGGGGTCTCCAATTTTCGCGGACAGCGCCGGAACAAGGGTCACACTAATAGTTAATCAATATATTAACATTGTCATCAGATAAAATACACACTTAAGACTGTCACTGCACGATCAGATTAAATATGCGCAACTTAAGAATTTTGGTTATAGTCAAGATCGTCTGCTGTTTTTTTACTTCCGGTTTCTGCTGTCCATTTTGGCTAGATAATTATACATGATCAAAAAAAACAAAAAAGCTATTCTTAACACGGGGAATGGGCCTTTCTAGTTATCTGAGAGAAAGATAATCATTAATTAGGAAGGGACCGCATCTTGCTTGTCATTTTCGTCCTATTTAACGAGCAGAAACCGGAAGTCAAAAAGAGCTAACATTCTTTACTATAACCAGAATTTTAATTCTTGTTTGTTTTTTCTCGTTTTTTTTTTTTTCTATGTCTAGCGTCTTTTAATCAAAGCGTCTGTACCTATTGCTGACTCGATTGTGTCAGCGAGTTGTCCGGTGCGGTAGATTAGGGTCAATGTTGCTGTGACATATGAGACAAATTCAAACAATCACGACGTTTCCGCGGAGTTTTTCCCCGTCGTTCCGCATGCCTGGTGTCCAGTGGAGCGCAGGAGCGATATGGCAAAAACAGGTGTCTCGATAGCGACGGGCAACACACATGTCTGCCAGTCTATCACTTGCCAGTAATTCGCTCTTTCGTTCGTCAACATGACGTTTCCTGGAGTGAAGTAGTTACAATGAGGTTGCTGACGGAGAACAAGTCACGGTAGGTTTCGTCCCAGAATAAACAGTATGCTTAGTTGAATGATGACTTAATCATAGGTAAGTATGGCACTATTGGATCCCCCTTTTCTACCCCCTCTCTCCCTCCCTCTTTTTCTTTCTTTTTTTCTTCATTTTTTTAACATATAAAATAGAGCCCTCCAATATTTTTGTGATCAATAACTTTTTTATTAAAAGATAAATGATTGAATTTGTTAGTTATATGGAGTGAATATTATTATGCGTTCTAAAAATAAATAAATAATGTATTTCCGATCGATTCGAATATTTTATACCAAGCAATATTTTATTTTGTTTAGTCATAAATAAAGTAAAGTGGAGGGACTTTTACTCTCACACACAGAAGTTTTACCACTGCCACCTATAACACTGCGGACTAATATTATAAGTAGGAATTTTCGATAGAAAGAGACAGCGACAGAGAGAGAGAGAGAGAGAGAGAGAGAGAGAGAGAGAGAGAGAGAGAGAGAGAGAGAGAGAGAGAGAGAGAGAGAGTGAAAATAAAGAGAAGGAACAAGGAAGAAATCCAAGTGGTCTAGTTTATGTAGTTAATAGCGTTGCCATTTCCATGATAATTCAATCGATTTGTGCGCCGTGTTTACAGATAATTTTTAAGTTCGAACCTCACCAAGTGCATAGTTATTTTTACTCTTATTTTGACCCAAAATGAACTTAAGTATTTTATATTACAATATTTAATATTACTTTTATTATTTTTTGTATTGTAATCTGCGTAATTTACAAAAGTTAAGACTATAAGTAACGCAAGGTATTCTTACAACAACAACAACAACAACAACAACAACTACTACTACTACTACTACACACACATATATATATAATCAATATGGAATAAATAAGAAATAGAGAAAGTATATAAACATTTATATATTTTCTATATTTCTTATTTGTTTACCTATAGGAATACAAATGTCTAAAAATTATTTTTCTACAGATTCGGACTTCGTCAGCATATTCAATATATATATATATATATATATATTAGCAAAAGTACCCGTCGTTGACTGGGTTAAAAAATAGCCTACAGAAAATGGACTCTGATTTATGAAAGTATGATAGGTTGTAAAGAGATAGCTTCGAATGTGGGGGTACCAAAACTAAAGAAAAATATGATGAAAGTACAAATAAAATAGATAAACCCCATAATTTATTATACCATACATGTTCACACTGAAACACGTAGCACAATATTCTGTGGATCTATATTAAAAAACCTTGTCGAACTTTGTGACATATTTCCATTCTATGGAGGCCAGGCGCGAACGGACGCCCCATAATTTTATTATACCATATTTCTTCAAACTGAAACATAATTATCAAAGTATACTTACGCAGATAGATATGAAAAGTCTTTATTAAAGTTTGTGTCTATTTCCATTCTATGGAGGCCAGGCGCGAACGCAGACCCCACAATTTTATTATACCATCCCTATTTAAGTTAAAACATACTTATCAAAGTATTATTATGTACATCTATATCAAAAACCCTTGTAAACGTTTTTATTTATTTTAAAATTTTTTATTTCCATACTTTGTGGACCAGGCGCGAACGCAGACCCCCACAATTTAAATGAACCACTGTTCTGCCAGATCAAACATACCCATTCTTGTGTCTCGATACATCTTCTATCATTATATGTGATCAGTTTTCTATAATAGTCAATCATATAGAGGCCTATTCGTGACCACACACACACACACACACACACACACACACACACACACACACACAAACACACACACACACACACACAGAGACGTCCAGCTTTATATATACAGTGATGATCATATTTATTGGCACGGTAAAATAAAAGTTAAATTTTGTCTAATAAATTCTAAAAAAGGGATTAAATTAAAGAAAATAACAAAGTATATTATGTATTTTTAACTGGCCTTTCCGATGCAGCAATCGGATTTTAGAAAAAATAAATAACAAAGGAACAACAAACATAATTGCAAAAAACCCTTGTTCAAAATTATTGGCACGGCTTTGTTTTTCTTTTAGTATCAGTATAATATCAATCAATTTCCGGTTTACGTGCTTTCTGAACTTTTTTATAGCCATATTATGCTTGTTTAACGCTAATTCAGTGAATAATTTTTTTCAGATAATTTTTAGATAGCGATTTATTTAAACTATTATAAGTGACTAAATTATAATTTTCAATCGCCATGGTTAAAACTAAGGAACACAGCGAAGACGTCAGGAAGCTTGTTGTAGCATGCCATACCAATGGGGAGGGCTATGATAAGATTTCAAAGAAGCTAAACCTTCCCAAATCCATTGTTAGAGCCATAATAAAGAAGTTCAAATCGCAAGGCCACGTTATGAGTTTAGAGGGTAGAGGGAGAAAAAGGATTCTTTCCCCAAGAGATGAACGGAAAATTGTTCGACAAGTAAAACAAAACCCAAGGATCTCTGTTGGGGAGATTGTTGATGAACAGAGCACCTCTGGAGTGAATGTATCTCGACATACAGTTGGTAGAGTTTTGAAGAGAGCTGGTTTAAAAGCATGTCGTCCGAGAAAGACTCCCTTATTGAAGCCTATGCACCTGAAAGCAAGGCTAGCCTTTGCAAAACGTCATATTGATAAAGATGTTGCATTCTGGAAACGTGTTCTATGGACTGACGAAACGAAAATAGAGTTATTTGGCCATAATAAAGTGTCTTATATTTACAGAAAATCTGGCGAAGCTTTCCTGCCTAAAAACACCATACCCACAGTGAAGCACGGTGGAGGCAGTTTGATGTTTTGGGGATCCTTTGCTGCCTCTGGACCAGGGCGACTTGTTAAGGTCACAGGTAGCATAAAAAAGGAAGCTTATGTTAAAATATTGGATGAAAACCTGAAAGACTCTGCTAAAGAGCTCTCACTTGGTCGTCGTTGGTGGTTCATGCAAGATAATGACCCAAAGCATTCGGCTAAACTGACTAAGAAATGGCTTGAGGACAATCATATTAATGTTTTGGAGTGGCCATCACAAAGCCCAGACCTTAATCCAATTGAAAATTTATGGAGAACATTAAAATTGAGGGTAATGCAAAGGAAGCCTAAGAATCTTATTCAATTGGCGGATTATTGTCAGGAAGAGTGGGCTAAAATTACTACTGAAGAGTGCAACAACTTGGTTGTAAACTATGAAAAGCGACTGAGGAAGGTAATCAAGGCCAAAGGCTATACAATTGATTATTAAATAAATCGTGCCAATAATTTTGAACAAGGGTTTTTTGCAATTATGTTTGTTGTTCCTTTGTTATTTATTTTTTCTAAAATCCGATTGCTGCATCGGAAAGGCCAGTTAAAAATACATAATATACTTTGTTATTTTCTTTAATTTAATCCCTTTTTTAGAATTTATTAGACAAAATTTAACTTTTATTTTACCGTGCCAATAAATATGATCATCACTGTATATATATCCCTGCTTTAGGGTGAATCTATTCAAGTTTTTAATGATCATTGCAAACAATAAGTTATAGATTATGTCCTACAAACGCATTTTCATCTTTGAAAAAATATCTGCACTTTTAACATGTGCTTTATGGTGATCGGAAAAATGACAACTCTATAGTGAAATAGAGCTTTATACGAATCAGAATAAGAATCGGGAATCTAGTACGGATTCGGTAATTAGGACAAATACAGCGAGATTATAATATATTTATTTATACAACCATTATTGGCTACGTATGTGCATACATGCTTCTGCTGTGACTCTTTTAAGAGAAACTGCGTCATTGAGCCTTGTTATCCTGAAGACCTAGACGTTCTTGTGTTTAGTCTTGAGGAATACGCTACCTTGATGAAACGCTTTCCATGAAAACATCATTACAAAAACATGAATACACATATTTAGCCCACGCTGTTTTCATATATATATATATATATATATATATATATATATATATATATATATATATATATATATATATACTAGCATGGGCGCCCGGCGTTGCCCGGGTGTTTGGAGGGGTATGCTCAGCAAAAAAAAGTCAATTTTTTTAACTTTGACCCCTATTATGACCCCTTAACATTTATTGTTTTTGTCTCAAATAAAGTTATTAATTTAGATCCATGTCCAAGGAACCTATATCTAAAATTTCAAGTGTTTAGACCCCAAATTGTCGGAGGAGTTTGGTAGAGTTTCCAAAAATCAAATCGCTGAACCTTGGCCCCTTAATAGCCAAATATCTGGCGGAAAACCGATCATCTCGATTTTCCCAAATCTCAGTACATGTTATATCAAATTTCGAGTCTGTAAACTAAAAATTGACAGAGTTATTGCGTAGGGAAATGTACACATGATGTTTTCATGGAAAGGGTTCCGTGTTCTCTCTTTAATGACTCCTATATATATATATATATATATATATATATATATATATATATATATGTGTGTGTGTGTGTGTGTGTGTGTGTGTGTGTGTCAAAGAAGAATTAAAAAAGTCATTATGGTTTATGAGTTGGGAGCAGAACGATGTGTGATTCTTTATACAATCCCGGGAAACATCAACTCTTTTTGGTAAAACTAAATAAATAACATCAAAACGCTCAGTTTCTTTTTCTTTGCTTCTCCAAATGTCTCTTCCGCGTACAGCGCCCGGTATTTGTAACCCATCTTATCCTTGCTGGGTTCAACATCGCTTAACTTCGATGGTCTAACAAGAACCAGTGTATAAACGTGATTAAGCAACAATTATAAAGTGCTTGGCATTAGATTTTGATGTGATCCTCATTAGTAATTTGTAAACCACTTTCCGTATCAGATAAACAAAATGGAGATTTTGAGGGTTATTTGCCTTTTGGTTTTATACTTAACTACATTACCATTCATACTTGTTCTCAGTTTACGCTAGTGTTCTTGTCTATTTCAAGTAAAAGCAAAAAAAAATCGTATCTAAGTATGATTTGTAGTAATTCTACTCGCAATAGTCTTGTGTTACAATGTTTGAACGTTTTACTTATATGTCAGTAGATTTAGTTACTGGTGTAAATTACGATACACCTTCATTAAGTTTCCAGACTTTTTTGTACAGCCATTTAAAACTTGCCGTAGACTCTTGAAAAATCAATATGTTATTTCTATACATCTTATTAGATGCCTGAGTAAATTGTATGATTTGAGGCTCAAATGAACAGCTACAGCAGGAATTCGAATACAACCTACTAAAATCTGATTGTCACAGCTGGTGAATTTCAAAAATGCAACCTTGACATGAGGACACATTAGAAGAACAATATGCAATAAAATTCTGTTTAAAAATTAGAAAAAAATTCCACTGAAGCGTATGGAATGCTTCAGACGGCTTTTAGATTACCTTGCATGACTCGAGCATCAGTTGTGGAGTGGCATAATAGATTCAAAAAAGGCAGGGAGTCAGTGATGGATGATGATAGGTGTGGGAGGAGTAAGGAAATCAGAACACCAGAATTGATTTGCCAAATAAAGAATTTCATGGATAAGGACCATCGTGTGCCTATAGAGACAATAAGTGCCCAGTTTGATGTCAGCGTGAGAACCGCACGCACAATTATTCGCAAAGAACTGAAGATGCAGAAGATTTGCGCGAAGTTTGTCCCAAGGTTGCTCAGTCCACAACTCTATCCTTGTCACAAACTATTTGACCAAGATGGGCATCAAGACAGTTCCCCGTCCTCCCTAAAGTTCAGACCTTGCTCCCGACTTCAAACGTGCCTACTTTTCTTACACGTGAATTAACTCAGGCAATCAGAGAATCTGGTAGCTTCTAGTCCCTTTTATGCAACAATTTTATAATATCATACCTTGATTTTGACTGAAAATTTTCAATTTCACAAAAACCTACATTTACATTGTCCATCTATCGTTTTAGGATATTTGGCAACGATATTGCATCTCACAGACATGATATTGCTAATCTTTTCTATAAATACTATTATCGCTGATCTGTTCGCTGTTTCCTTTCTTCCAGCTCACTTGACTCGTTCGTCTAGTCGTCTCCATCAATTCGTTGTTGTGATACCTCATTCTAATACAATTCCTATTCCAGTAGTTTCTATTCAAGAGCTGCTAGCTTATGTAACTCTGTCCTCGCTGTTTTTCTCATATCAATAGACTTGGCCTTTTCAATAGGCATTTTCTGCCTTCGTGATTATCATTTTTCGTTATTGTTAGCTCTTTACATCAAGTGGCTCTATGTCTTGTTTGGCGTGATTTCTATAAAATAATAGTAATCAATTATGAGATTCAAACAATAACAAAACAGGTTAAATATATCTGTTCTGCTTTCTTACCGGTTACTAGTACTATATAAATTGGTATCCCATGGCCGGTTTATCGTCGACTATAATGAGACCATTATCGGACAAGCATTGGATTGTCCATCATTTATACTGATGAAAGTAGACCTTAAGTTTACTTTCGGCAGCCTGGAACTCTCGTTTTTCTTCGGGGGTTTGAGTTTTGTTAGTGTGGATCAATAAATATATTTAACAAGTATCCGCTTGTCACCCCTAAGTATATTTCTGTTCATCTGTTATTCTGTCAATCGAGAATATAAAAATATGTCTTTGAAGTAACCAATCAAAACACACATTGCGTATTTAGTTTTGAAGATTCTGAGTAGCTAACATACAATAACGAAGGGGTACATTATATGTTTTCTGGGTCGGCTATTGTTTTTTTTAGCTACCAGCTATCTATCCATCGTGAATTAAAGAAAGTGTTCCGTTTGAAATTCCATGCAGATTCCTGAGTTCGACAGAAAGATTCCCAAGTTCGACAAGATATTCTCGAAGAAGGTCGGAAGTTACATCGATCGAAACATTGTGAAAATAACACCCAAGACAAGAACAATAAGCCGATGAATCCAATTAATAAAAATAAACTCGGATATGTACATCAAATCAAACAAATGACCCCCGCATACCCGTAATAACAGTACGGGATACTTTGATGCACCAGAACATTACAACAGGTATAAGTACTTGCTAACATA